>NC_133143.1:29991499-30307333 GCF_048418815.1 Hemitrygon akajei
CCATAAGTGGGTGTAGCCGCAAACAACAGAGGTTTGAGATCAGAATTTTCCTTCTCCTGGATGAGCTGCCAACCACGGCTGATGAACTCCATCTGCCCAATGATGAATGTAAGATCAAACAGGCTTGAAAGGTTGGATAGCCAATGCTCCTCCTATTTCTTTTGTGCTTTTAAGTTTTAAAAATCAGTGGAATTCTGATATCCATAATTAACAGGCTCCGTGTCTTGCTTGTCCTGTGTTCCTCAGCTCATTTTGCACATCTTTGATTTTCATCACTTTACCATAGATGCCCAGGCCTTCAACTGCTTAAGCATCCCCTGTCCAATGTTATCTTCAGCACACACAAAATGCTGGAGGAACTCAGCAGGCCAAGCAGTATCTATGGAAAAGAGTAAACTGTCAATGCTTTGGGTCGAGACCTTTCGTCAAGATTAGGAACAAAAGATGAGAAGTTAGAGTGAGAAAGTTTTTGTGTGTGTGACTTGGATTTCCACTATTTTTTATTTGTTCATTTTAGGGATGGGTGCACCGCCAGCTAAGCCAGCATTTATTGCCCGTCTCCAATTGCCCTTGAGAAGGTGGCGATGAGCTGCTTTCTTGAACTGCTGCAGTCCCTGAGGACTGCACCCACGGTGCTGTTATGGAGGGAATTCCATGATTTTCACTCAGCGACAATGAGCGGATGGCAGTATGTTTCCAAGTCAGGATGGGGAGTGACGTGGAGGGGGCTTTCCAAGTGGTGGCATTCCCAGATGTCTGCTGTTCTGTTCCTTCTAAATGGTAGTGGTTGTGGATCTGGAAGGAGCTGCGTTAGGAACTCTGGTGTGTTGTTGCAGTGCATCTTATCGATAGTACACACAGCTGCAACTGCCTGTTGATGGTGGAGGGATTGGATGCTTGTGGAAGGAGTACCAGTCAAGTGGGCTGCCTTGTACTGAATGGTTTCAAGCTTCTTGAGTGTTGGTGGAGCTGAACTCATCCAGGTGAGTGGCGAGTATTCCATTACACGCCTGACCTGAGACTTGCAGATGGTGGACAGGCCACAGGATTCCTAGCCTTTGACCTGCTCTGGTTGCCACAGTGTTTATATGGCTAGACCAGTTCAGTTTCCTGTCAATGGTAACCCCCAAGATGTTGACAGTAGGGAATTCAGTGATGGCGATGCCACTGAATGCCAAGGGCCGATGGTTAGAGCCTCTCTTGTTGGAGATGGTCTTTGCCTGGCACTTGCATGGATATTGTCCAGGTCCTGCTACATTTGGGTATCTGTCACTATCTCAGGAATCACGAATGGTGCAGAGCATTGTGCAGTCATCAGTGAACATTCCCACTTCTGACCTTATGACAGAAGGAAGGTCATTGATGAAGCAGCTGGAGATGGTTGGTCTTAGGACACTTCCCTGAGGAAATGCTGCAGTGTTGTCCTGAGGATAAGATGATTGACCTCTGACCACAACAACCATTTTCCTTTGTGTCAGGTATGATTCCAACCAGTAGAGGCTTTTCTCCTTAAATCTCATTGACTCCATTTTAGGTAGGGCACCTTGATACTCAGTCAAATGCTCTCTTGATGTCGAGGGCTATCATTCTATCTGGTATTTAGCTGTTTGGCCCAGTTTTGGACCAAGAAGATGATGAAGTCAGGAACTGAGTGGCCTTGACAGAACCCAAACTGGGCATCCATAAGCAGTTTTTTGCTAAGGAGCTGCTGCATGATAGCACTGTTGATGACCCCTTCCGTTGCTGACGATTGAGAGTAGGCTGATAGGACAGTAATTGGCTGGGTTGGACTTATTATTTTTCTTGAGTACAGGACATACCTGGGCAATTTTCCACATTGCTGGGTAGATGCCAATGTTATAGCTGTACTGGAACAGTTTGGCTATTAGCTCAGCAAGTTCTGGAGCACAAGTATTCAGGACTATTGATGAGATTTTATCTGGGCCCATAGCCTTTGCAGTATTCAGTGTTTTCAGCCATTTCTTGATGTCATGAGGAGTGAATCGGATTAGCTGCATACTGACATCTGGGATATTAGGAACTTCTGGAGGAGGCCAAGCTAGATAATCTACTCGGCACTTCTGACTGAAGATTGCTGCAACTGCCTCAGCCTCATCTTTTGCACAGGTGTGCTGGGCTCCTCTATCATTGAGGATGGGGATATTTGTGGAGCCTCCTCCTCCAGTGAGTTGTTTGATTGTCCACCAGCATTCACAGCTGGATGTGGCAGGACTACAGAGCTTGGATCTGATCCGTTGGTTGTGGGACCACTTAGCTCTGTCTATTACTTGCTGCTTCTGGTGTTTGGCATGCAAGTAGTCCTGTATTGTGACTTCACCAGGATGACGTCTCATATTGAGATATGCCTGGTGTTGTTCTCAGCATGCCCTCCTGCACTCTTCATTGAATGAGGGTTGATCCCCTGGCCTTTTGGTCATGTTAAAGTGGGGGATATGCCGGGCTATGAGGTTAAAGATTGAAGTTGGATGCAATTCTGCTGCTGCTGATGGCCCACAGCACCTCAGAGATGCCATGTCTTGGGTGCTAGATCTGTTTGAAGTCTATCCCATTTAGCATGGTGGTAGTGCCACACAATCTGGTGTGGAGGGTTTCTTCAGTGTGCAAGATTAAGATGGGATTAAGTCTGCACAAATACTGCACAGTAGTCATTTCTAGTGTTGGCGCGTGGCCTAGTGGATAAGGCATCAGGTCTAGAGATCTGACGGTCATTGGTTCGAGCCTCAGCTGAGGCAGCGTGTTGTGTCCTTGAGCAAGGTACTTTAACCACACGTTGCTCTGCGATGACACCGGTGCCAAGCTGCCCTTCCCTTGGACAACATCGGTGGTGTGGAGAGGGGAAGGCTTGCAGCTTGGGCCAATACTGGTCTCCCATACAACCCTGTCCAGGCCTGTGCCCTGGAAACCTTCCAAGGCACAAATCCATGGTCTCACAAGACTAACAGATGCCTATATAGTCACTTCTACCAATGCTGTCATGGACAGATGCTTCCGCAGCAGGCAAGTTGGTGAGAATGAGGTCAAGTGTGTTTTTCCCTCTTGTTGGTTCCCTGACTGCCCGCTGTAGACCCAGGCTAGTAGCTCTGTCCAGTAGGACCCAACCAGCTTGGTCTGTGGTGGTACTACTGAGCCACTCTTGGTGATGGACATTGAAGACCCCACCCAGAGTACATTCCATGTCCTTGCCACCTTCAAAGCCTCCTCTAAGTGCTGCTCTACATGGAGAAGTACTGATTCATCAGTGGAGGGAGGGCAGTATGTGGTAATCGGCAGGAGGTTCCTTGCCCATATTTAACCTGGTGCCATGAGATTTTATGGGATCTAGAATCGATGTTGAGAATTGCCAGGACAACTCCCTCTCTACTGTACACCACTGTGACACCACCTCTGCTGGGTCTGTCCTGTCAGTGAGACAGTGAGGAATAGTGATGCTGGAGTCTGGAATATTAACTGCAAGGTATGATTCTGTCGGTACAACTATGTCAGGCTGTTGCTTGACTAGTCAGTGAGACACCTCTCCCAACTTTGGCACAAGTCCCCAGAATTTGCAGGGTCAATGGGGCTGGTCTTGCTGTTGTCATTTCCAGTGCCTAGGTGATGCCGGATTGTCCATCTGGGTACATTCCATATTACTTTCCTTTAAGCAGTTGGATACATCTGAATGCCTGGCTAGACCATTTCAGAGGGCATTGAAGAGACAACCACATTGCTGTAGGTCTGGAGTCACTAATAGGCCAGACCAGGTAAGGACAGACCGCAGGATTCCTCCTCTAAAGGACATTAGTGATCCAGATAGGTTTTTACAACAATTGACATAGTTTCATGGTCATCAGATATTTTTATTGAATGCAAATTCACTATCTGCCATGGTGGGATTCGAAATCATGTCCCCAGCGTATAACCGGGTCTCTCGATTACTGATCCAGTGGCGATTACCACTACGCCAAATCTGCAGATTTTCTCATCTTTCTAACCTTATCCTCAATGTTGTTTTCAATTCTTTTATCAATTTTCCATAAAACTAACCTCCTTAGCCAAAATTAGACAAAGGAGATACACTTATAAGGCACTGTGTATGTACAAGAAAACTGAACTGGCTTTTCAACCTGAAATGACCACTTCTTTTTCTCTCCCCTGAAGCTGCCAAACATTGTGTAATCCTATCTGTTTTCAGTTATATTTTATATTTTCTATATCTGGATTACTTGGCATTGGACCATGATGCTGACAACAGTTTATGTGGCTTGCTGTCAAATCTTTGTTTGGTATCTCCAATGATTGTTAACCTTATTTCTGAAACAAAGTGGCTTCAAAGTACAATTTTGTTGGATTATTATAAACTATAAAACTAATGTGAAAGGATATATTTTAGTAGTGCCTGTCTCTGTATGAGATTCAGTAAGAGTTAAAGGTCATGGAAGAATTCCATGTCAGCTTGAAGGCTGATTTAAAGATATTCATTTATTTTTCTCTTGCACTTAAACTATTGAGGTCATCACTAAGCAATTCTTCCATAAGAATGGTTGTTAGACATTCTAGTAGGTAAATATATTTATGACTGAAGTATATTTGGATTCTTTATTGAATTGATTTATTGCGCTTTATTTTCTGGCTGTAGGCCTTGTTGGTCATCTATGACGGTAAATGTAAGATTGCAGTTTACCACTTGTGATCTGAAAATTATTGTTGAAATAATTATTGAGCTTCAAATTTTGGTAACGTCTGCTGCAGGTGAGACTTTTATTTTGATTATTCTTGAGATACGGGGATTTTTAGTGAAATCAGCATTTCTTAACTATTTTTAATTGCCTTCAAAAAGGAAGACATGGCACACCTTCACAAAATCCAGGATCCTAAACCAATAATGATGAACAAATGCAATTACATATTCAAATCAGCATGTTTGGACTTGTAGGAAACCCAAAAGGGGTGGTGTTTCGATTTCTCTGCTGCCCTTTTGCTTTCAGATGCAAGAAACTTATGTTCTGGAAGAGCTATTGGTTAAGATCCAATGAGGCATTCAACATTTGGAGCCTTTTCAAGCCATTGCATTTTAATTCGTTCACTTTTAAAAGGATGGAAAACAAACAGATTTTCAAAGCAGAGATAAAAAAAAAATAAATTTAGCAATTAAGAATGGAAATTTTTGAAGAAGATCAAAGGCATCGCCTTGGGTTTTCTAGAGGCTGCGTAAAATTAGAAGGTTCAGCATCTGACTTGCTCACTACATGATGTATATTTTAGCCACAATAAAATGCATATGTCTAAAGAAGTGAAAGTTTAATTAGCAGTCAGCTGGGAGCTAAATGAATAGCTCTTTTTAAAATTACCTTATTTGGAACCTTCAGAATGGAAGACTTCTAATTTTTATTCATCATCTTTTATACATCAAAAAAAATGCAGCTAATTGTTAATGAGTACCTGCAAAGCATTCCTGGCTCCTTTATTTCTTCACTCCTTCAGGTTTCAAATGATTATAAAATCCAAAGCACCATGCAGTGTTTAATAAGAAGCAATGGTTTATAAGATTCTCTTTCCGCAGCAAAGTTGTCTTTTACCATTCATAATTCAGCAACTGAATGACGGTTTCAGCTCAATTACATTTCAGCTTTTTACATTGCAAGCCTTACGATCGATAACAAGATAAATGTATATTGTTCTGATAAATTGGATGCTTATTTGAATCGTAAGTTTTATCCCAATCACTTTGTTTTCATAAAAAATGGTTTTGATAATAGAAAAGAAAACCCATTTTTCATTGCTGTCAAAAATACAATGCATCACTTTTATTAAACAGATCAGTCAGACGGTAGTATTTGGCATGATCAGTCATATCTTTTTCATCAGCTGCAGAAGGTATACTCGTCCCACCCCACTTATGAGGTGTTCCGCTGATCCCTTTATGAAAGTCCACGAGCAAAATCTTAACAGGAGCACCATTGCCTCAAATGTGAGAGGGGGAGAAAAAAAGTTCATTTTTGCCTGTAGATTTTCCTCATCAATGATTTAACCAAGGAATGAATTTTAAAAGAGTGGTTACTGGTGGAAAGTGTTCAAAGTTAATTTATTATCAAAGTGTTTATATGTTACCATATATTACCTTGAGATTTGTTTACTTGCAGCCATTTACAGGAAAATAAATAAATACAATAGAATTTATGAAAATATGAATATAAAAAGAGTAGGAAAAGTGTTAGAACTTAGGCTGAAGAATTGCCACACATTGTCAGCTATCAAATTGTCCATTACTTCTGTGATTATTTTTGTGGCTGTGGGGATGATATAAATTGGTGGCATGGAGAAATACCATTAGAAATGAATTAGGTAATGTAATTATATTTCATCTGATGAATTATCAACCAACAATATCCTATAGATATTATCAAGCTGTCTCTAATTTCATATATTGTCAGTCAATTGTGGAACAGATGGCCTCATCAGGAAAATGAGAAACCTTTGCTTTTCTTGTTTTTCAATGTATTCATTTCCCAGGATCTGGGCATTGTTGGCAGGGCCAGCATAATTACCCATTGCCCTGAATAAGGTGGTGGTTAGCTATCTTCTTGAACTGCTACAGTCCTCTGGTAAAGGTACCCTCAGTGCTGATGAAAGGAATTTCAGGAATCTAGACTTAGTGATTGGGATGGTGAGCAAATTGGAAGGACATCTTTAGTTGATAGTGTTTGCATGCTTCTGCCACTATTGTCCTTTATGGTAAGAGGCTGTTGGTTTAGGAAGTGCTATTGGGCAAACCTGGGTCAGTAAGTGCTGCGTATTATCAAAATGGTATACAGTACAATCACTATGCAGCAGAGGTGAAAAAGGTGCCAAGCAAGTAGACTGGCTCGATCTGGAGAGTGGCCAGCTACTGTAGTTTTATTGGAGGTGCAAGTGAAGAGTATTCCCTAACACTTCAGACTTCACAATGAGATTCTGGGATGACAGTAGGAGATTCACTCACTCACCATAGAATTAGCTCTTGTCACTATTTAATTTATGTGGCTGGTCCAAATAACTTTTTAGTTTATGGTACCCCAAACTGTTGATGGCATGTTGTTAGAAATTTCATTGAATGGTGGTTAGACTCTGCGTGATCGGAATCTCATTGAATGGTAGTTAGACTGTGTGATAGGAAATTCATTGATTGGTGGTTAGACTGTGAGTGATAGGAATCTCATTGAATAGTGGTTAGACTGTGTGATAAGAAACTCATTGATTGGTGGTTAGACTGTGTGATAGGAAACTCATTGATTGGTGGTTAGACTGTGCGTGATAGGAATCTCATTGAATGGTAGATTCTGCATGATCGGAAACTCATTGATATGTGGTCAGACTCTGCATGATCGGAATCTCATTGAATGGTAGTTAGACTGTGTGATAGGAAATTCATTGATTGGTGGTTAGACTGTGTGATAGGAAACTCATTGATTGGTGGTTAGACTCTGAGTGATAGGAATCTCATTGAATAGTGGTTAGACTGTGTGATAAGAAACTCATTGATTGGTGGTTAGACTGTGTGATAGGAAACTCATTGATTGGTGGTTAGACTGTGCGTGATAGGAATCTCATTGAATGGTAGATTCTGCATGATCGGAAACTCATTGATTGGTGGTTAGACACTGAGTGATAGGAATCTCATTGAATGGTAGATTCTGCATGATAGGAAACTCATTGAATGGTAGATTCTGCGTGATAGGAATCTCATTGAATAGTGGTTAGACTGCGTGATAGGAAACTCATTGATTGGTGGTTAGACACTACGTGATAGGAATCTCATTGAATGGTAGACTCTGCGTGATAGGAATCTCATTGAATAGTGGTTAGACTGCGTGATAAGAAACTCATTGATTGGTGGTTAGACTGTGCGTGATAGGAATCTCATTGAATAGTGGTTAGACTCTGCGTGATAGGAAACTCATTGATTGGTGGTTAGACTGTGCGTGATTGGAATCTCATTGAATGGTGCTTAGACTATGGGTGATAGGAATCCAACTGAACAGTGGTTAGACTCTCAGTGATAGGAATGACATTGAATAGTGCTTAAACTCTGGGTGACAGGAATAACATTAAATGGTGGTTGGACTCTTAGTGACAGTAATTTCGTTGAATGGTAGTTGGACTTTGGGTTTAGGAATCTCACTGAATGGTGATTAGACTCTCAGTGATAGGCATGTCATTGAATGATGGTTAGACTCTGTATTGGAAATGCTCATAGTCTAGCATTTTCATTGTGCAAACCTTACCTGCCAGTTTCCATTTATTTTCCTGTCTCTGTATTGCTGCATGTGAATAGAACTGAACATTCTCATTTCTGACCTTGCAGTGGAAGGAGAGTCACTGTTGGAGTGGCTCAACATGGTTGAGCCTAAACTATTGCCCTGAGTGATGTCTGGGTTTCAGTGTTTGATAACAGCCACAACCACCTTCTTTTGTGCAACATAAGACTCCAACCTCTGATGCCATTAATTTTAGTTTTACCAGGATATTTTCATGTGACACATAGTCAAATGCCAATTTTGATGTAAGGAACAGTTACCCTTACCATTCCAGAATTCAGCTCTTTGGTTTACAGATCAATGGACAACATATGTTCCTTGATAACATTTTAACAACACCTTGTATCACTTTGGTTATGGGTAAAGTGTACTGTTTAGACGATGATGAAAAACAGGATTGGATTTATCCTGCCTTCTGTGAACAGAACACATCCATTTCATTTTCCACATTGCCAGGTAAATGGCAGTGTTGTAACCATAATACAACAGAATGGCTGGAGTCACAAATACTTATGGAATGGTCTTTCCCATTTCTATAGCTGTTGTGTTGTCTGGACCATGGCTTTTGTTGGATCTATTGCTTTCAGATGTTTCTTAGTATCACATGGAGTGAATCAATTTGTTAGAGGAGACAGTTTTAGGGATCTCAGAATAATCCTGATATGGGTGATTTATTTGTCACATCTCTGGGACGTGGTTGCAACTACTTCAACCTTGTCTTCTGTGCTCATTAACTGAAGCCCTCAAAATAGAAAATGGGGTTTTCTTGGAGCTGCTTTCTCCCTATACCTGTTTAAATGCCCAGCATCATTCACAACTGGACATGGGACGACCATAGAGCTTTTGATCTTATTATTGGTCTGAGCTGTCAATTGCGTGCGTCTTTTGCTATTTAATATATATGTCTTGCCTTCACAAGGCTGTCTAGTTAAGTGCGTCAATTTGAATTACTGTCCCTTCCCTAATCAACGCAACATTTCCTCCCAGGAAAATGAAAAGCTTTTGGACAAAAAAAGGTAAATTGGTAGAATGAGCTTGAAACATTAAACTTGATTTAGGGAAATGTGGGGTAAATCTATTTTAGGGGATTAACAGGAATGGTATGTAAGCATTCAAGGCAAGATGATGGATTACCATGGTGCACATTGTTGGTTCCCTAAAAACATGAGCCCAAGCAAATGAAATAATAATCATGCTACTTACTGTTATTTATACAAATCTGCAGTGTAATTATACAAGGAAGAAATCTAACATAGACTTTTTAAAATGTGTTAAAGTTCATTAGGGTATGTAGAGGGAGGTAATTTTCTTTGTCTACAAAGTGGTGAATTTCCCCACTGTGTGATTCCATAATAAAGGAGTGCATAAATTGTTAAACTTAATTTAACTTCCATGCATAATTGTTGGAGGATCAAATGCTTTCCTCACAGTAAATAATTCAAACAAAAGTTCACTGC
Organism: Hemitrygon akajei; assembly: GCF_048418815.1. NCBI lineage: Eukaryota > Metazoa > Chordata > Chondrichthyes > Myliobatiformes > Dasyatidae > Hemitrygon > Hemitrygon akajei. The sequence continues at coordinate 30,001,251 of NC_133143.1, forward strand.
ATCTGTTGAAGCAAGAGTGGATAAGCATTTGAACCAAAGTGGATAGACCAAGGTAATTGTTGCATTGATTGTTCAACAAAGGCCTGGTGTTGAATCTACTTGTGCTGTGTTGGAAATGTCTATGTTTCTAATTGTTGTAATTGCACACATTTTTACTGAGGGACAGGAGCTTTTGTCAATATGCTATTGCCTTCCTTCAAAGTACATTTATTATCAAAGTACGTTTACAATACACAACTTTGAGATTTGTCTTCTTGTAGGCATCCACAAAACAAAGAAACACAATGGAGTCTTTTTAAAGTAAAATCCCACACAACAGGACCCAATGTGTGGGGGGAAATGGAACAAATCCTGCAAACAATAAAAAGTAAATGAATAATATTAGCGCAGAGTCCCGGAAAGTGAGTCTACAGCCACAGAGCCATTGTAACGAGTGAAGCTGGTCCAGGAGCCCAATGGATGCAGGCCACATCCGTGGAATTAGTTCAGCGCTGTGCCAATGGTTGCAGATCATATCTTCAGAGTCAATTCAGCACTGAGGTGCCCCAATCAAACTGCACAAATAGTAAAACAGAAGTAAACAAAAACACAAAGAACATGAACAGCAGAGTCCCCAGAATGAGTCCACAGCTGCAGAGCGCATTCAGCACTGAGGCAAGTGAAGCCAGTTCAGAAGCCTGATAGCTGAAGGGCAACGGTGGCTCCCGAGCTCAACATCATGGGACCCAACACTCCTGCCTTAACCCACTGGCAGAAGTGAGAAGAGTCAAACGCAGGCAGACGGCGCTTTATTCATTTTACACTCTCATTCGTGACAATTGCATTAAATCAGAATCAGGTTTATTATCACCGGCATGTGTTGTTAAATTTGTTAACTTAGCAGCAGCAGTTCAATGCAATACATAATATAGAAGAAGAAGAAAAAATAAAAAATAATAATAATAATAATAAAGTAAATCACAGTATATGTATAGTGAATAGATTATTTTTAAAAATCATGCATAAACAGCAATAATATATATTTAAAAAGTGAGGTAGTGTTCACAGGATCAATGTACACGTAGGAATCAGATGGCAGAGAGAAAGGAGCTATTCCTGATTTGCTGAGTGTGTGCCTTCAGGCTTCTGTACCTCCTCTCTGATGGTAACAGTGAGAAAAGGGCATGCCCTGGATGCTGGAGGTCCTTAATAATGGACGCTGCCTTTCTGAGGTACCACTCCCTAAAGACGTCCTGGGTACTTTGTCGGCTAGAACCCAAGATGGAGCCATCTAAATTTGCAACCCTCTGCATCTTCTTTCGGTCCTGTGAAGTAGTCCCCCCCCCCCCCCGCCCCCCAATACCAGACAACAACGCAGCCTGTCAGATTGCTCTCCACGGTACATCTGTAGAAGTTTTTGAGCGGTTTTGTTGACATGCCAAATTTCTTCAAACTCCGAAGGAATCCTTTTCCTACATAGTGTAAATTAAAGTGAAGTGCAAAAAGTAGCAATAGTCTATGATCAATGAAAAGATCAGACTCTTGTCTTGAACGTAGTGAGGGGTGGAGGGTGGTAGCTGCTGAGGGGACAATTATAAATTATGAGGAGTAGTGTTACATTGTTTCACATCAGACGTGGGAATAATATGGCGAAGTGCAGTACAATTGTACAAGTTGAATCTTTACATTGTGATAACATACACTGTTGATTTGGAAAGTTTATAGGTTAATGCCAACTGCAACTTGAGGAAAGGTTAGAAAATGATCAGAGGCATGGGTAGGGTAGGCAGCTGGTATCCTTTTCATAGGGTGGTAATGTCTGCTACTAGAGGGTATGTATTTAAAGTGAGAAGGGGAAAGTTCAAAGGAGAAGTGCAGGGCAAGTGTTTTGCACAAAGAATACTGTAATGGGTATGGGGAATGCATTGCCAGGATTTGTGGTGGAGGCTGATATGATAGAGGCTTTTAAGCTCCTGTGAATTTGCAGAGAATGGAGGGATATGGCCCATGTGCAGACCGAAGGGATGAGGCGTCATCAGCTTTATTCGTTTGGCACAGCATTACAGATTAAAGGGCCTGTTGCTATGGTGCAATGTTCTATTTTCTAAGATCTTGGTGGGTTTCTATCCATTGAAGCCTGTTTGTCTGGATGCAATATTGGAAAGTTCAGGGTTGGATTTAGTGACATTTGCAACATCATCAGGTCACCTTCTATTTAACCAAAAGTTTTGTGTTTAGGATGCACAGACACGGAAGATGCACTTCCCAGCCTTGCTTGGGATACATTGATAATGACCTTAGAATAGAACCTGGACAGTACCCTCCAGGATGCTCAGTCACAATGATGGAAATATGAACTGTTGAGTATTCACTGCACTTTCAACAAGCTCACTTCTGGATATAAATATATTCACATCTGTCTTGGTGGATCTACTGGGTTCTTATCTGTAATTTTTTTTTCGAGTTGCAGAGAATGAGATTCATTTTCTGCTCGGCCTATTCCCCAGAACGCTTTAATGAATAGTACAAAAAAATTAGGATGATTTTTCACATCGTTAGTTTAAGTTCCTGACTTAGTGCTTCACTGATGCTGTACTGTATATATAAATATATTTTCAAAGTGATGTAACAGAAGTGGTGAGCATATTAACCAAAAGTAACAGTTGGCATTTCGCCTCAGCTCTGAATATTTGCTGATGTTCTTTGAACATTTTGGAGAGGCAAACCAATTGTGAGAATTGGAAATTGAAGCAAAGGTAAGCTTCTACTAAAGAGCATTTTTGAAGGTGGTAACAAAATGCTTTCTGTTAGTGTGGCATGGATTTTTCTATAAAAAGGAATAGTTAAATTCCAGAGTAAAACATAAAGCAGAAGGGGTGACATGGTGGTGTAGCTAATAGAGCAGCTAGAGTTATCTTGGTTCAATGCTGACCTCAGTTTTCATCTGGAAAGAGCTTGCTGGTTCTTCAGATAATCATTAATTTGATAAGTTGCCCTCAACATGGTTGCAAATGCCTCAGCCTTTGTCTTCAGTGCTCATAAAATGGGAGCACCAGAATTTTAAAAAAAGGAATGTTCTAGAATTCCCTCCTCCCTCTCTTTAGCTGTTTAAACATCCACCGCTATTCACAACTAGACCTGAAACGGCCGTAGAGCTGGTGACCCTCATCGACAGTTCCGATGAAGGGTCCAGATCTGAAACATCAGCTGTCCATCACCCTCTGCAGCTGCTACCTGACCCACTAAGCACCTGTAGCAATTTGAGTTTTGGTGCAAACTTTGGCATCTGCCATGTCCAGTGTCATCAAATGAGTTAATGTTGTATGGGTGTAAATAAAAGAGTGACGATTAGCCTGTAGTTGGTAGGCTGAAGTGTTTGTTCCCATGCAACTTCTCTTGATGAACCATACAGCACAAAATAAGTTATTTGCTCCATTATGTTTTATCAAACCTGTCAAAGAACAATCCATGTTATCTTTTTCTCATGACTTTTCCTACAGTCAGCAGTTTATTTCTTTTCAAACATTTATACTAGAGTACTTTCATACTTATGGCTTCTAGGTCTACTTATACGAATTTCAACAAAGTGCATTCATGATCATTACAACTAATTATATTGCAAGACTCCCAAAAAATTTTCCATAAGTCTTCCTATGATTGAACTTTTAAGTTTGTTCTTATAAATTGTCACCCTCATATAATTTCTTCTTTTTTCTTCACATAGAAGCATCTTCAGTCCATGCTGTTTAGTTATCAACTGTTTAGCCAAGTGCTTACTGTTTATGTATATTTATCTGTAATGATAAAGTAGAAATGTAGATCAATTGGCAGGAAATGTTTATGGCTGAAAGAATTAAGTGCAGTATAACAGCAAAGTTATCATGGTAAAGAAGTCAATGAAAATTCAAAAATTTTATGCAGGAGGTTGATTTGCTTTATTCATGATTTATTTAATTAACTTTTTCATGATTGCCAAAATTAAATGGAAGTATTCCTGGTTAAAATGCTTTGGGTAAATCTTAACTTTCATGTAAGTACTACGAAGTATATTTGACTGAGTTTTAATGAAACTGTAGAAAGGTAGCCAATGGATAAATTGTACCATTTAGTTACTTCACTTTTTCTGCATATCATTTGCTCAACTTGAAAGTTTGCATCAAAATTAAGACCGAAGCATCTTTATTTCACGATGACCACATGTAGCTCTTTATTCCATACAGAAACCCTAATTTCAGCAGTTTGTTCATTGCGCAATTAAAAATCAGTGTGCGGATTAAATCCTGATGAATTGTCTCAGCCAGAAGTGTCAATTCTTTATTCCTCTCTATAGATGCTGCTTCACTTTGTTGAAGATTTCCATCTACTGAAGATGATGTTTATGTGTTACAGATTAAATTTCCACCTTTTAAAAATTTGAGAATATAATGCACAGTTGAACTGAGGGGAATTTTTCACTGTTGAAGGTATCAGTTTTCAGATCAGGTGCAAATCCAAAGACACACCTACCACCCAGACAGACACAGAAGACCCACACCAATAATTTCAGAAGAGGAGAATTTCCCCTGTTATCTTTTAAGTATGAGATGACTCTGAAACAATTTATCCAGCTCTTTATCTTGTGGCCGTACTTCGGACCTTGACATGTGCAAATACTTCATTTTTGTACATTGCATCAGAGACAATGCTCCAAATATACTTGTGTTTCATTGGTTGTTTTGAAGTTATAAAGGTTACTTTTCAGTCAATTTCCTAATTTTAGTCTGAGTCTGTGCAATGTCAGAGTAAATGTAGAAGCTTGGAGCAAGTGTTTTATTTCAGAGTGGCAAAATAAATTTGCCACTCTGTTCAAAGAGTTCAAAGTAAATTTGGAATTAAAAAAAAGAACATGGGACAGTACAGCATAGTACAGGTCCTTTGGCTCATGAAATTGTGCTGACCTATATACACCTACTCTACAATCAACCTAACCCTTCCCTCCTCGACACCCCATAACCCTCCACTTTATTTTTTAAAACTTCTTCTGTCATCTCCCTTAAACTTTCCCATTCACCTTAAATGGATGTCCTTTGGTACGGGCATTGGCTGAATTGAGAAAAAGGGTGCTGGATCTATCTATGCCTCTTATAATCTTATATACCTCTATCAAGTTGCCTCTCATCCATTAACCCCGTACTCTGTCTTCAGATTCGATCTTCTAAAGTGTATCACTTCACATTTTTTCCAGATTTGAACTCCATCTGCCTCTTCTCAGACCAGCTCTGTCCCATTGTAGCCAATGACAACCTTCCACATGATCGACAATGCCGACAACCTTTATGTCATCCACGTGTTAAAGCTTTCCCTTTCCAAGACAAAATTTGATCAATTAACCTAGAAGTTATGTTCCTTTTGTGCTCAAGTCTTATAGCTTTATTGTAGACAAGTGCTATTTCATAACCAGTATTTATTACATTGTTTAATACAGAATTTGGCTGGTTGCCAAAATATGGCCTTTATGCTCATGAATGTGCCATTTCTCAGAGAACACTTGTATCTTTCCTCAAAACAAATGAATTTGTCAAGCAACACACACAAAATGCTGGTGGAACACAGCAGGCCAGGCAGCATCTAGAGGAAGAAGTACAGTCGACATTTCAGGTTGAGACCCTTCGTCAGGACTAATGGAAAAAAGAGATGGTAAGAGATGGTGGGGGGGGGGGGGGGAGACCCAAAATGATAGGAGGGGGAGGGATGAAGCTAAGAGCTGGGAAGTTGATTGACAAAAAGGATACAAGGCTGGAGAAGGGGGAGTATCATAGGACAGAAGGCCTTGGAAGAAAGAAAGGGGGAGGGGAGCACCAGAGGAAGATGGAGAACAGACAAGGAGTTATTGTGAGAGGGAAAGAGAGAGGAAAAAAAACTAAAATTTAAAAATTAGGGTTGGGATAAGAAGGGGAGGAGTGGCATTAATGGAAGTTAGAGAAATCAGTGTTCATGCCATCAGGTTGGAGGCTACCCAGATGGAATATCGGGTGTTGTTCCTCCAACCTGAGTGTGGCTTCATCTTGACAGTAGAGGAGGCCATGGATAGACATATCAGAATGGGAATGGGACGTGGAATTAAAATGTGTGGCCACTGGGAGATCCTGCTTTCTCTGGTGGACCGAGTGTAGGTGCTCAGCGAAATGGTTTCACCAATATTTAGAAGGCCGCACCGGGAGCACCGGATGCAGTATACCACACCAGCCAACTCACAGGTGAAGTGTCGCCTCACCTGGAAGGACTGTCTGGGGCCCTGAATGGTGGTGAGGGAGGAAGTGTAAGGGCAGGTGTAGCACTTGTTCCGTTTACAAGGGTAAGTGCCAGGAGGGAGATCGGTGGGAAGGGACGGAGGGGCGAATAGACAAGGGAGTCACGTAGGGAGTAATCCCTGCGGAAAGCAGAAAGTGATGGGGGTGGAGGGGAGATGTGCTTGGTAGTGGGATCGCATTGGAGATGGCAGAAGTTACAGAGAATTATATGTTGTACACGAAGGCTGGTGGGGTGGTAGGTGAGGACAAGAGGAACCCTATCCCTAGTGGGGTGGCGGGTGGATGGAGTGAGAGCAGATGTGTGGGAAATGGGAGAGATGCGTTTGAGGGCAGAGTTGATGGTGGAGGAAGGAAAGCCCCTTTCTTTAAAAAAGGAAGACATCTCCTTCGTCCTGGAATGAAAGCTTCATTCTGAGAACAGATGTGGCAGAGACGGAGGAATTGTGAGAAGGGGATAGCATTTATACAAGTAACAGGGTGGGAAGAGGAATAGTCCAGATAGCTGTGGGAGTCCGTGGGCTTATAGTAGACATCAGTAGATAAGCTGTCTCCAGAGATAGAGACAGAGAGATCAAGGAAGGGGAGGGAGGTGTCGAAATGGACCAGCTAAATTTGAGGGCAGGGTGGAAGTTGGGGGCAAAGTTGATGAAGTCAATGAGCTCAGCATGCCTGCAGGAGGCAGCGCCAATGCAGTCGTCGATGTAGCGAAGGAAAAGTGGGGTACGGATACCAGTATAGGCTTGGAACATGGACTGTTCCACGTAGCCAACAAGAAGGCAGGCATAGCTGGGACCCATGGCTACACCTTTAGTTTGAAGGAAGTGGGAGGAGCCAAAGGAGAAAGTATTAAGAGTAAGGACTGTTTCCGCTAGACAGAGAAGAGTGGTGGTAGAGGGGAACTGGTTGGGTCTGGAATCCAAAAAGAAACGGAGAGCTTTGAGACCTTCCTGGTGGGGGATGGAGGTGACATCAGTAGATAAGCTGTCTCCAGAGATAGAGACAAAGAGATCAAGGAAAGGGAGGGAGGTGTCAGAAATGGACCAGGTAAATTTGAGGGCAGGGTGGAAGTTGGAGGCAAAGTTGATGAAGTCAACAAGCTCAGCATGCGTGCAGGAAGCAGCACCATGACATCAGTAGGTAAGCTGTCTCCAGAGATAGAGACATGACATCAGTAGATAAGCTGTCTCCAGAGATGGAGACAATTTGTCAAGTGTTCGTTTCACATTAATATACAATTTGTATTGTTGGAAAGATAATAATGTTCTTCACTAGAAAAAGGATTGAAATGATACCCCATGCTCAGTGGAATGTTAATTGCATTTTCATAACAAGCGGGAAATTTTTTAAAGAGAATTAATAATTATTGGTTTTGAGACTGGATCAACCTTGTGTTAATATTGAATGTTAAAAATATCTTTAGGAACTTGTTTCAGTGATAGGAAAGCTGCATCAGGCTGCTTTTCAAATTAACAATGGTGAATAAAAGAAGGATCTGCATATCATTTAATAATTAGCAAAGCTCTTGTGCTATTGCTCAACATGACAGTTATTCAGGTTATCTGGGTAGCAGAGAGAGGCTAGAAGTATAGACGTGGGTAGGGGATTCGTATATCCATTGAAGAGACTTGGAGAACATTACAAGTTAGACTGTCATAGACCTAATAAACAGCTCATTTGGGGAAATTAAATCTCAGAACAGAAGGTCATTCTGCGACTTCAGCCTATTCAACCAAATTATGATCATTCTCTATTATAATTTCAGTACTTTACCTTTCTTCAGATAAATATGTAATCCAATGACTTTTATCAAAAAACAAAAAATTCTGCGTATCTCAGAGAGCTGAAAGTATCTCTTCCCCATCCTTCAGTGGTCAACTCAGCTTGATCTTTTATGCTCACGATTTGACTTCCACAAGTCATTCTTTTATACAAACGCATCACACCATAGTAGAGTAGCTGATAGTGCGACACTATTACAGCTTGGGGTGTCGGAGTTTGGAGTTAAATTCCAGCGTCCACTAGAAGCAAGTTTGCATGTTGCTTCTCATGTGTGCGTAGGTTCCCTACAGGTGTTTCGGTTTCTTCTCACAGACTACCGTTTAGTAGGTTCATTGACCATTGTAAATTGACCTGTGATTAGGCTGGGCTTAAATCAGTGAGTTGTTGGGCAGTGCAGCACACAGGGCCGGAAGGGACAAATCCTATCAGAATCAGTTTTAAAAACATTGGTATATGTCATGAAATGTGTTGCTTTGCAGCAGCAGTAAATTGCAAAACATAATTTTTTTTAAAAAATGTATAAATTACAATAAGAAATGTATAGATATAAATTAAATTCATTAAGTAGCGCAAAAAGAGAGTAATAAAAAGTGAGGTGGTGCTCATGAGTTCGTTGTCAATTCAGTATTCAGAAATCTGATGGCGCAGGAGCAGAAGCTGTTCCTGCAATATTGAGTGTGTGTCTTCAGGCTCCTCTGCCACCTCCTTGGTGGTAGCAATGAGAAGAGGGCATGTCCAAGTTTTTTTCTTGGTGCTCAGCAATCAGTGCGGGGCCTATAAAAAGAAAGGAGGTGTAAGTAGACCACTGTTGGAGCAGGGCATTGTTAGAGTGGTCCAGCTTTGACTCAGCAGGCTCGGGCAATCACAGGCGGAGGTTCAAAGAAAGCACAATATTTAAAAGAGTGTTGTTTTTTCTGTCACTACATAGCTAGTGTGCTGAGAATCGATCCAGAGGTAGTGGTGTGTTCCTTGTGTGAGGTGTGGGAGATTTGGGAGACCTCCAGTCTCCCTGATGACTACATCTGCATGAAATGAATTGAGTTAGAAACTGTGTTAAGGAAATGGACCTGCAGCTCAATGATCTTTGGCTCAGACGCGAAAGTGAGATGATAGATAGGAGCTACAAGGACGTAAGTTGTAGGAGACAGGTCCCTGAGTGACTGTCAGCAGAGGGAAAGGGAATAGCCAGCCAGTGCAGAGTACCCCTGAGACTATTGCCCTCAATATTAAGCATACCACTTTGAATACAGTTGGGGGGATGACCTATCAGGGGAAAGCCACAGCGACCTGGTCTTTGACACTGAGTCTGGCTCTGTAACTCAGAAGGGAAGAGGGGCAAAGAGGAGAGTAGTGGTGACTGAGGATGCCATAATTAGAGGAGCAGAAAGCAGATTCTGAGGACGTGAAAGAGACACTACGATGGTATGTTGCTTCCAGGAGCCAGTATCAGGGATGTCTCAAATCAGGTCCACAGCATTCTAAAAGGGTGAACAGCAAGAAGTTGTGGTACACATCGGTGTCAGCAACATAGGTAGGAAAAGGGAGGTGGTCAAATTATACAGGGAGTTAAGCAGAAAGATGAAAAGCAGCCCCTCCAGGAGAGTTATCTCTGGATTGCTACCTGTGCATGTGCCAGCGAATGTAAGAACAGGATGATTTGCCAGAATTGGAGCAGAGGGTGGGGTTTCAGATTTAGAGATCATTGGGATTTATTCTGGGGAAGGCATGATATATACAAAAAGGGTAGGCTACACCTGAACCTGAGGGGGACCAATGTCATTGTGGCAGGTTTGCTGGAGCTGTTGGGGAGGGTTTAAACTAATTTTGCAGGGGGGTGGAAACCGGAACAATAGAGCCAAGGATGCAGCAGTTGGTATACAAGTAAATGCAGTGTGCAGTGAGAATATGAGGCAGGATAAGCAGACAATAGGGCAAAATTGCAGTCAGTGGGATGAGTTGAAGTGTAACGGGCCAAAATCAAAAATCAAAATGTACGACTGAAGATGTTATATTTAAATGCAAGCAGATTATGGAATAAGGTAGATGATCTTGTACCGCAGTTGGAGATTGACAGGTATGACATTGTGAGCATCTACAAATTGTGGCTGAAAGACAATCATAGTTTGGAGCTTAACATCCAAGGAGACCCATTGTATCGAAAGAACGGGCATGTAGGCAGAGAGAGTGGGGTCTGTCTGTTGGTTAAACAAAAATGAAATCAAATCCTTAGAAAGAGGTGACGTAGGATCAGAAGATATAGAATCCTTGTGCGTAGGGTTAAGAAACTGCAAGGGTAAAAAGATCCTGATAGGAGTTATATACAGGCCCCCAAACAGTAGCCAGGATGTGGGCTACAAGTTATAATGGGAGTTAGAAATAGCATGTAAAAAGGGCAATGTTGTGATAATCATGGGGAGTTTCAATATGCAGGTAGATAGGGGGAAATCCATTTAGTGCTGGATCACAAGAGAGGGGATTTGTAGAATGCATATAAGATGGCTTTTTAGAGCAGCTTGTGGATGAATCCTCTAGGGGAAAGGCAATTCTGGATTGGAAATTGTCTAATGAACTAGATTTGAGTAGGGAGCTTAAGGTAAAGGAACCCTTAGGAAGCAGTGATCATAATATGATAGAATGCAACCTTCAGTTTGAGAAGGGGGAAGATAAAATCAGATGTATCAGTATTACAGTGGAGTAAAGGGAATTACAGAGGCATGAGAGGGCTGATGACCAAAGGGGACACTAGCAGGGATGTCAGCAGAATATGGCTGGTGCTTCTGGAGAAATTCGGAAGGTTCAGGAATGAATCAGCCCAAAGAGGAAGTATTCAAAAGGGAGGACGATACACCCATAGCTGACAAGGGGAGAAAAAACAACATAGGAGTAAAAGAGAGGGCATATAATATAGCAAAATTCAGTGCAAATGTCACTCCACTCCTAAAGGGCCACCCCTCAATTTTGGGGCTGTGCCCTCTAGTTCTGTACACCACCACCAGAGGAAACATCCTCTCCACATCCACCTTGTCTAGTCCTTTCAACATTCAGTAAGTTTCAATGAGATCCCCACATATTCTAATAAAAATTGAGTGAGTACAGGTCCAAAGCAGCCAAACGCTCCTCACGTGCTAACCCCTTCATAACCCAGAATCATCTTTGTGAACCTCCTCTGGACTCTCTCCAATGACAACACATCCTTTCTGAAATATGGGGCCCAAAACTGTTGACAATAATCCCAAGTGCAGCCTGTCTAATGTCTTATAAAGGCTCAGCATTATCTCCTTGCTCTTATATCCTATTCCCTTTTGAAATAAATGCCAACATTGCATTTGTCTGCTTTACCACAGACTCAGCCTGTAAATTAACCTTTTGAGAGTCTTGCATGAGAACTTCTAAGTTTCTCTGCACCTCTGATGTTTGAACTTTCTCCCTATTTAAATGGTTCCTTTTACCAAAATGTATTATCGTACACTTCCCAACACTATGTTCCATCTGCCACTTTTTGCACATTCTTCCAATTGGTCCAAGTCCAATTTGTCAATCGCATTTCTTCCTCAGTACAACCTACCCCTCCACTTATCTTCGTATGATTTACAAACTTTGCCACAAAGCCATCAATTCCAATATCCGAATCATTGACAAACAATGTGAAAAGTAGTGGTCCCAATACTGACCCCTGGGGAACACCACTAGTCACTGACAAATAACCAAAAAGGCCCCCTTTATTCCCACTCAAATTGGAGGTGGAGTCAGTGGTAAGGAAGGGAAATGCAATGTTAGCATTCATTTTGAGCAAGTATGCTATTGTAATGCTGAGGCTTTCAAAGGCATTGGTCAGACCACACTTGAAGCATTGTTATCTAAGAAAGGATGTGCTGGCATTAGAGAGGAAACAGAGGAGGTTCAAGGGAATTTTCCCAGGAATGAAAGGGTTAACATAGGAGAGTTTGAAGGCTCTGGACATGTACGTACTGAGCTTAGAAGAATGAAAGGTCTAGATAGAATGTATGTGAGAAGATGTTTCCTATAGTAGGGGAGTCTAGGACCAGTGGGCACAGCTTCAGAATTGAGGGACAGCCATTTAGAACAGAGATGCCTAAGTATTGCATCAAGGCATCTAAGGTTATGGGGTGAAAGCAGGAGAATGGGTTTGAGAGGGATAATAAATCAGCCATGATGGAATGGTTGAGCAGCATGATGGGCTGAATGGCCTAATTCTGCTCCTAGGTCTTATGGTCTTATGTCCTGTGGGTATGATAGTGGTCCTTAATGTTGGATGCCGCCTTTTGAAGATGGTCTCAATGCTGCAGAGGCTAGTTCAATTGATGGAGTTGACTGAAGCTCCAACTTTCTGCAGTTTTTTCCAGTTCAGTACAATAGCTCTTTCATACCAGATGGTGATACAATCAGTTAGAATGCTCACCATAGTATATCTGTAGAAATTTTTGGAAGTCTGTGGTGACATACCAAGTCTCCTCAAACTCCCAATGAAATATAGCTGCTGTTGTGCTGCCTTTGTAATTACGTCAATATGTTGGGACCAGACATCTTGACACCCAGGAACATGAAACTGCTCAGCCTTTCCACTGCTGATCCCTCGAAGAGGACTGCTGTGTGTTCCCTCAACAAAGACTGCTGTGTGTTCCCTCAACTTCCCCTTTCTGAAGTCCACCTTCCGTTCCTTTGTCTTACTGGCATTGAACGCACGGTTGTTGTTGTGGTACCACTCAACCAGCTGATCTCTCTCACTCCTGGCTGCCTTGTTGTCACCATTTGAAATTCTGCCAACAATAGTTGTGTCAACTGCAAATTTATAGATGATATTTGAGCTCTGCCTAGCCGTATGGTTGTGGGTGTGGAGAGGACACATCCTTGATATGCACCAGTGTTGATTGTCAATGAGGAGGAGATGTTATTTCTGATCCGAACTGACTGTGGTCTCCTGATGAGGAAGCCAAGCATCCAATTGCGGAGGGAGGTACAGAAGTCCAGGTTTTGATGCTTGTTGAACAGTACTGAGGGTATGATGGTGTTAAATGCTTGAGCTGTAATCAACAAGTATTGCCACTGTCCAAGTGATCCAGAGCTGAGCGGAGATCCAGAAAGATTGTATCCACTGTACACCTATTGTGATGAAAGGCAAATTACAGTGGGTCCAGGTTCTTTGGCAGGAGTTGATTCTGGCCATGCCCAACCTCTCAAAGCACTTCATCATAGTAGATGTGAGTGTAACTGAACGATAGTCATTGAGGCAGCTCACCCTGCTCTTCTTGGGCACTGGTATGATTGTCGCCCTTTTAAGCAGGGAATTTTAGTTCAAGTTGTCAGCTACAATTTGAACTAAAAATTGTTCCCGGGCATAGCTATCTCTGAAAGGGTAATTCTAACCACTTTCCCTCTAAGCTTTGCATCATAAAGATCTTAGTGTCATCATTGACCAGAGAGAGATGGATGGCGGTTGCCAGCTATTCTGTACTGCAAGGGGTGCCCCATCTTTAAATAGGATATTAGTTTTCTCCTAAGATTTCAACCCAGGTTACTCAGTTCCTGTGTAATTTTCATATCTTTGGAGAATCAGCTCTTTGGGCTGAGTGTTTCTGTGACAGCATTTTTCTGGAATTTCCTGTACAACTACAAGAGCTGTAGATTTTGAAGGCAGTGATAAGCATTGCCTGCTGGCTGCAGTTGTCCAAGTCAATGTAAACTCACCTTGGAGCCTCCAAGTAGCTACATCCAGGAAATGCCAGAATCCTTGTACCATCCTTGATTTACAAACCATATCCAGTATCCCATGGTGCAGTTATTTGGTGCTGTTGAAAGAACCACAAAGAATCTTGTTTTCATTGTGAATTTGTTGCTTTTTCCAGTCGTCAGCTTTTTATCTCTCTTGCCGTTTCTGGACTCTGTGATCAGTTTAAAATGTTTTTCATTTTACATTCTTTGCCAAATTTTATTGTTGCATCATTGCCAATTTATTAAATTGATACTTTGCTCACTAATTTCAATGTTTTATAATCTTCCTATCATTGATTTAATTTTTCTGCAGCTCCATCAGTCTCAGTCACTTTCTTGCCCAACTCTGTTATGCCATCTGTTAATTAATATTTCAAGCTTTATTTTCATTTTAAAAGTTCCATGTGTGTAGACAGGTGAAGGTCAGGGAACGATTCTAAAGTACATATTTTTCTGTGAACAATGTGACAAAGAATGCAACAAAGTCTTGAAGTTCCAGCAACTAACCTTAAGGCAATGTTACCAGAAAGAAAAGATGCTGTGAATTTAACTATTTGTTTTAAGGGTGAGTGCAATAGTGGTTCAAAACTACTGTTTGATTAAGCAGCGTGATAAGACATTAGAAGCTCGGTCAGAGATGTAATCTTTACTTGCCACAGTTCAATATTAGGCTTGATATGAATTCTGGTTCATTACAAACTCCTTAATGAGACAGTCCAAACAGCATGTAAAACATTCACTTTGTATGGTTGTCCCCATTAAGTAAATGCAAATAAAGATATGTATGCTGATCCTAATTAGAAGCAATGCTTTTGTGAGAGCCCAACAGCTAAAATCATTAACCTGGTTGGCACTAACAGCAGGTATTCAATAGATGATAAGTAGGTGTAAGGTTGGTATAGTAAGCCTCAGCATGTTACCTGCTTTGAGAAGGGTGTGTAAAACCATCTCATTTCATCTCCACTTTCCACAGGGATGGCTTCCTCCGTATTTCCCTTGCCCATATGTCCCTCCCACTAATCTCCTTTCTGGCACATATCCTCCCTGCACGTGACAGAAATGCTACACCTCCCATTCACCTCCTTCCTCACTCCATTCAGGGTCCCAAGCAATCCTTCCAAGTGAGGCTGCAATTCATCAACGAAATTTTAAGGGTCATCTCCTGTATCCGATTCTCCCAATGTGGCTTCCTTTATGGTAGTGAGACTCGAGGTGAATTGGGGGAGCACCTCCGCTTCATTTGCCAAAAGCAGAGTTTCTTGGTGGCCAACCATTTTGATTCATATCTCCATTCCTGTTTAGACATGTTGATCCACGGCTTCATCTTCTACCACCATGAGACCACTCTCAGGTTGGAGGAGCAACATCTCATTTTCCATTTAGGTAGCTTCCAAACTGGTGGTATGAACATTAATTTCTCATATTTCTTGTATTTTTTTCTCCTCTCCATTCCCTCTTCTTCATCTCCTCACTCTGGCCTCAACTGCCGATCACTTCCCCTGGTTTACCTTCCTCTTCCCATTATCCATTGGTCCACCCTCCTCTCCTATCAGATTCCTTCTTCTCTTATCCTTTACCTTTCCCACCCACCTTGCTTCACCTATTGCCTTCTAACTAGTCCTCCTTCCCCATCCCCCACTTTTTATTCTGACATCTTCCCCTTCCCTGTCCTGAAGAATAGTCTCGGCCCATAATAGGACTGTTTGTTCATTTCCATCAGTGCTGCCTGGGCTGCTGAGTTCCTCCACCATTTTGTGTCAGATGTAATTTGAGTTTCAGAACAAAACCATACTCATTGCAAGGAAGTCAGGAAATGTGCATAGCTATGGCTATTGCTCATTATTACAAATCCATTTGAAAACTTCAGATAAGACTGCCATGTTCCAGACATTTATTTCTGCATTGTATTGGATTATGTAAGCATTTCTAAATAAGAACAGGGAATGCAGAATAGGTACTGTTTAGGAGAAAGGTATAGGTTTGATGAATCATTACACATCGGGTATCTGTGATTTCTTGTCTCAGATGCTCCCATGATGTATATTCCCAAATGTAAATTGGTTAGTATTACTCTGCAAAAACTTAATAGGTGTTCCATTTTCAATAATGTAGAAATTTGTTCAACACCTTTATGCATACATTTGCTCCAGAGGTTATATGTGCAATCTTTAGAGTCTTGTTTCTCATGTTGTATGGGAAACCTGTGCAGAAAATTTCCCTCTGATATTTTAAACGACATCACATAATGAAATTGATGAAATAGCATAAACCTAAAAAGAGGGTTTCATTCCAACTTCTTTACTTCATCACTCCAGATTTTGTTTAGGCTCTAATTAAAAAGCATAACATACAAACACTCCTGAAGATAACTTCTGCATGCTAGTTTTTTTTATATTTCAGTAGGTTGATGTATTACTATTTTTTGATATTATATCTCAAATATACTGTATCTTTGGTGAAATTATCCTTTCACAATTTTAGCAGCCAGTGAGAGATCAGGACTCAATAGAAGCAAGGCAGGGGCAAGTAGAGCAGCTGTTGTTGGAAAGAACAGTATTAGAGTGGAGATTTGAGGCTTCAGTGAGGAGAGGCTTGAGGGAGAAAAGGTGAAAATCTGTAGTAGATTTTTTTTGGATTATTTATTATTTCCTTCTTTATAATTGAAGAGCAGTAGGGAGGCCAGGCAGGATAGTTGAAATCTCCTTTTGCGGGATGTTGGAAGGCAGAGAGAACCCCAGTGTCCCTGACAACTTCACCTGCAAGGTGCATCCAGCTGCAACTTCTAACACTCTGCGTTGAGGAGTTGGAGCTGGAACTGGATGAACTCTAGATCATTTGGGGGGCTGAGGAGTGATGGATAGGGCATATAGAGAGGTAGTTACACCCAGGGTGTCGGACGCAGGAAGCTGGGTGACAGTCAAGAGGGTGAAAGGGGTTAAACAGCCAGTGCAGAGTACCTCTGTTACCATCTACATCAACAACAGGTACACCACTTTGAAAGCTGTGGGTGGTGGGGGAAGACCAGCAAAAGAAAGTCACAGTGGTCAGGCTCTGTGACTCAGAAGGGAAGGAGGGAGAAGAGGCGAACTGTGGTGATAGGTAATTCATTAGTTACAGGAACAGAAAGGAGGCTTTCTGGACGAGAACAAGATTTCTGGATGTTATTCTGCCTCTTACGTGCCAAGGTCTTGGACATCTTGCATTGAAATCTCAGCCATCTTATGTGGAAGCGTGGGCAGCCAGAGATTGTGGTCCACATAAGTACCAATGACATTAGCAGGAAGAGTGACGAGGTTCTGCAAAGTGAGTTCAGAAAGTGAGGGTGCTAAGTTAAAGGAGAGGATTTCCAGATCTGTGATCTCAGGATCATGAGGTTGAGAATGGTGGAACTAAAGTTCTGAGCTGTGTATATTTCAATGCAAGAAGTATTGTAAGAAAGGCAGATGAGCTTAGGTCATGGATCAATACATGGAATTATGATACTGTAGCCATTAGTGAGACTTGGTTGCAGGAAGGAAGGACTGTCAGCTCAGTATTCTGGGGTTCAGTTGTTTTAGAGTGATGGAGTGGGAGGAATTAAAGGAGGGGTGTCGTTACTAGTCAGGGAAAATATCACAGTAGTGCTCAGTCAGGACAGACTGGAGTACTCATCTAGTGAGGCTTTAGGAGAGGAATTGAAGAATATGAAAGGTACGACCACTTTAGTGGGGCTATATTATAGACCACCCAACAGTACGAGGGATTTCGAGGAACAAACTTGTAGAGAGATCGCAGATTGTTTCAAGAAACATAAGATTATTATAGCAGGTGGTTTCAACTTTCCACATATTGACTAGGATTCCCCAACTGTAAAAGGATTAGATAGGATGGAGTTTCTCAAATATGTTCAGGGAAGTTTCCTAAATCAGTACGTAGAATTTCCAACAAGAGATACTTGATGTGCTGTTAGGGATTGAGACAGGGCAGGTGACAGAAGTGTGTGTGAGGGAGCACTTTACATCTAGTGATCATATGCCATTATTTTCAAGGTAATTATGAAAAATAGTCTGCCTGGACCTCAGGTGGTGATTCTAAAGTGGAGAAAGGCCAATATTCATTGTGTCAGAAATGATCTGACAAGTGTGGATTAGGACAGACTGTTTTCTAGCAAAGGTGTATTTGGTAAGTGGGATGGTCAACATGGCTTTGTGCATGGTAGGTCGTGTCTAATCAATCTTACAGAGTTTTGCAAGGAAGCTACCAGGAAAGTTGATGGAAGGCAAGGCAGTCTTTCTTTTCTTTTTAAATCTTTTTATTAATTTTTAAGCAAACATAAATGAAACATGAGTACAAAATGTTTGAGAGTATATAGTTGATAGTTTAAGTAGACATTCAAATATATAATAATCAATATACATAGCCTCCCAAACTCATAGTATATATAAACAAAAGAAATAAAAAGAAAAAAAAAACCAAAAAAAAGAAGAAAAAAAACACTAACCAACATGGGCCATTGCATAATGTTAGATATATACAGTAGTGCCAATAACTCCGAACCTCCATCCAAATAATTAAGGATAATAAAAGTGAGGTTTAGGAAAAGACAATTCAACTCATATGAAAATGTTGAATAAATGGTCTCCAAGTTTCTTCAAATTTAACTGAAGGATCAAAAACAACACTTCTAATTTTTTCTAAGCTCAAACAAGAGATAGTTTGAGAAAACCACTAAAATATAGTTGGAGGATTAATTTCTTTCCAATTCAATAAAATAGATCTTCTAGCCATTAATGTAACAAATGCAATCATTCGTCGAGATGAAGAGGATAAACGACTATTATCCACCATTGGTAAACCAAAAATTGCAGTAATAGGAAATTGATATTCAGAACTCTTGAAATAATACTGAAAATATCTTTCCAGTAATTTTGCAAACAAGGGCAAGACCAAAACATATGGGTCAATGAAGCAACATCAGAATGACATCTGTCACAGGTTGGATTAACATGAGAATAAAATCGAGCAAGTTTATCCTTAGACATATGAGCTCTATGTACAACCTTAAATTGTATTAGGGCATGTTTAGCACAAATAGAGGACGAATTGACTAATAGTAAAATTTTCTCCCACTGCTCAGTGGATATAAGACAATGAAGTTCTTCTTCCCATTCCTTCATAATTTTTTCTGGTACTTCTGGCTGTATTTTCATGATCATATTATAAATAACAGCTACTAAACCCTTCTGACAAGGATTCAGAGCTAAAATTCTTTCCGTAATGTCCAATGGACATAGTTTCGGAAAAGACTGTAACTCATTATACAAAAAATTTCTAACTTGCAAATATCTAAAAAAAATGGGTTTTAGGTAAATTATATTTATTAGATAACTGTTCAAAGGACATAAAGCTATCATCCAAAAACAAATCACGAAAACATGTTATACCTTTTGTTTTCCATAAAAGAAAAGCTTGATCCATAAAAGAGAGCCGAAAAAAATAGTTAAATATTATAGGGCATGATAAAATAAACGTATTCAAACCAAAAAATTTACGAAATTGAAACCAAATTCGCAATGTATATTTGACTATAGGATTAGATATTTGTTTATTCAATTTAGATCAAGAAAAAGGAAGTGAAAATCCTAAAATTGAAAACAATGTAAAGTCTTGTACAGATTTACATTCCAAATTTACCCATTGTGGGCAAGCAGCTATAGTCGATTCTTGTGTCCAAAATATTAAATATCGTATATTAACTGCCCAATAGTAAAATCTCAAGTTTGGCAAAGCCAAACCGCCCTCCTTCTTAGGCTTCTGTAAATACTTTTTGCCTAGTCTAGGATTTTTCTTCTGCCACAGATAGGAAGATATTTTGGAGTCAATAATATCAAAAAAAGATTTAGGAATAAAAATTGGTAATGCTTGAAATAAATATAAGAATTTGGGTAATACCA
The DNA here is from genome assembly GCF_048418815.1 of Hemitrygon akajei. NCBI lineage: Eukaryota > Metazoa > Chordata > Chondrichthyes > Myliobatiformes > Dasyatidae > Hemitrygon > Hemitrygon akajei. Next base: position 30,020,962 of record NC_133143.1, read on the forward strand.
TCATCTTAATAGCATTAATTCAACCAACCAATGACAAAGATAATGGAGACCACCTGGTAGCAAGTTGCTTAATTTGGTCAATTAAGGGTAAAAAATTAGCTTTAAATAAATCTTTGTTTTTTAGTAATTTTAATACCTAAATAAGTAAAATAATCTGTAACAACTTTAAATGGTAAATGATTATAAATTGGAACTTGCATATTTAATAGAAATAATTCGCTCTTATTAAAATTCAATTTATAACCAGAAAAGTTACTAAACTGAGCAAGCAAGGACAAAATAGCAGGAATAGATCTGTCAGGGTCAGATATGTATAGTAACAAATCATCAGCATATAATGATAACTTATACGTCCCCTCCCCACGAGTAATACCCAAAATATTAGGTGATTCACAAATGGCTATAGCCAAAGGTTCCAAAGCAATGTCAAATATTAAAGGACTTAAAGGACAACCTTGCCTTGTACCACGAAATAGCTGACAAAAAGATCTTTGATTATTAGTAAAAACCGAAGCCAAGGGTTTATAGTATATTAATTTAATCCATGATATAAATTTTGAACTAAAATTAAAATGCTGCAACGTATTAAAAGGCAAGGCAGTCTATATTGTCTACGTGGACTTCAGCAAGTCATTTGACTAGGTCCTACATGGTTCAGTCACTTGGCATTCAAGATGTGGTAGTAAACTGGATCAGACATTAACTTTGTGGGAGAAGCCAGGAGTGGTAATAAATGGTTCTCTCTCTGATGGGAGGCCTGAGACTAGTGGAGTGCCACAGGGATTGGTGCTGAGTCCGTTGTTTGTCATCTGTATCAATGATATGGATGATAATGTGGTTAAATGGATCAGCAAATCTGCAATTGACACTAAGTTTGGAGGTGTTGTGGACAGTGAGGAAAACTAAATGCTTGCAGTGGGATCTGGACCAGCCTGGGAAAATGGGCTGAAAAATAATAGATGGAGTTTAATGCAGAGGTGTGTGAGGTGTTGTACTTTGGGAGGACCAACCAGGGTAGGTCCTACACGATGAATGGTAGTGCATTGAGGAGTGCAGTAGAACAAAGGGATCTGGGAATGCAGGTCCATAATTCATTGAACGTTGTGTCACCAGACACCAGGGTCATAAAGAAAGCTTTTGGCACATTGGCCTTCTGGATCAAAGTATGGGGTATTATGTTGAATTTGTATAAGATGTTGGTGAGGCCTTATTTAGAGTGTTGTCTGCAGTTTTGGTCACCTACATACAGGAAAGTTGTAAATAAGATTGGAGAGTACAGAGAAAATTTAACAAAGATGTTTAAATAGCAAACACGAGGAAATCTGCAGATGGTGGAAATTCAAACAACACACACAAAATGCTGGTGGAACACAACAGGCCAGGCAGCATCTATAAGGAGAAGCACGTTTTGGGCTGAGACGAAGGGTCCTGACGAAGGGTCTCGGCCTGAAACATCGACAGTGCTTTTCCTTGTAGATGCTGCCTGGCCTGCTGTGTTCCACCAGCATTTTGTTGTGTTGTTTTAACAAGGATGTTGCTGGGACTGGAGGACCTGAGTTATAAGAAAGGATTGAATAGGTTGGAACTTGATTCCCTAGAACGTTGAAGACCTAGGACAGATTTGTTAGAGGTATATAAAATTATGAGGGGTATAGATAGGGTAAATGCAACAAGCCATTTTTACACTGAGGTTGAGTGAGGCTAGAACTAGAGGTCATAGTTTAAGGGTGGAAGGTGAAATGTTTAAGGGGACCATGAGGGGTAACTTCCTCACTTAGAAGGTGCTGCGAGTGGTGGATGTGATTTTCAGAGAAGTTTTGATAGGTGGATGGTCTCAGTGCAGATTGATGGGCCTAGGTAGTTTAAATAGTTTGGCACAGACTAGATGGGCCAAAGGGCCGGTTCCAGTGCTGTAGTCTTCTATTACTCTAATTTCGCAAATTTTCTGAAAAATTGCAGTTGTGCAAGGGAAAAGGCAGACTGCAAGAAACAAATTGATGATGTTTGGGCTGAAGGAGCAGAATGAGATTGTTAGGCCAGGGGTTGAAGGACTTGCTGGTATATTTTATCTTTTAAACATTGAGTGGTTTTTGCTTGTGCCTTCAGTGCATAGATTGTGCTAAGATCCATGGAGAATTAACCTGTGCCTGAATGAATGTTCTACATGACATGAACTTGTTATTGTGTAACAAGTTCACAATAATGTAAGTGATGATTGTTGACCAGTGTCAGTGGTTCCAAAGTTGAAATACACCAAGCTTCTTCCCATTTTGACAGTAATACCTAGGGGAGCCCTCAATTACTGATTGACTGAGGACATCTAGCTGCTTTATAACTTAGAATTGTTAGAAGATAAAGTTGTCTAGTGGGTGTATATATTTAATATTTTCTTCTAGAATAAAATGATACAGATGGTGGGGGACCTGCTTGGCATCGGTTGTAACAAGGACTGGGCCTCAAGCCGCAGACTTGCCTGTTGTAGCAGTCCAGGAGAGGATATGCTGAAGGCAGTGTCGAGCGGCATCCATGCTGGGTTGGGGACTCGCACCTCCCTTTGGTGCTGCTCTCCAGTGTTTTCTCAGTGGAGGACAATCTGGATTGTGTGTATGAGTACATTTGTCTGTGGACTGCTGAGAACTGATTGATCTTCCTGAAAACACCCAGGCACAATCAATTTACAGAACATATCATTCAGGGACTTGGGTTATATTATATATCTTTGAATACTGTATGTTTACTGCTATCTTATATGTGCTGTATGTACCTTGTGCTGTGTATGAACGTTGATACTGTGTTTTGTGCCTTGGCCCTGGAGGAACATTGTTTCATTTGGCTGTATTCATGGTAGAATGATAATTAAACTTGAACTTAAATTTATCCATACCTATATATTTTAAGTGGACAAGGATTTAGTTGACCTCGTGACTGTTTCAATGATCAAACTTCCCCTAGGTATTATGGTCATTGTCCAGATTTATTTTTTTAAAAATACTATTAAGATTGCACAGTTAAAGCATGTCATATTAACATATTCCAGAAATTATTTGAATTTTGTGAAATCCAACTAGATACTGCTCCAAATATTGAATCCACTGTCATTTCCTAAATGAAAATACCTTTGCTATGCTTCAGCGTTCCAAGTAAAAATTATAATCAGTGTACGTACATGTCACCACATACAACTCTGCGATTCTTTTTCAGTGGGCATACTTAGCAAACAGGATCTATGGACAACAAACCAGCAAACTGTGCAAATGCAGATGTAAATAAATAATAATAAATGGGTGCTGTTATCCCCTTTTGTTCAAGAGCCTGATGGTTGAGGGGTAGTGCCTGTTCTTGTAGTGTGAGTCTTATGGTTGCTGCTTTTCTTTGGCAACGTTTGCAGGTTGCAGATTGCATGATAGAACTGACAAAGCATTTTTAGCTCTTGAATTTCACTCAAGAGGTACATGAAGATTCAAAAACAAGAACACTGTTTTTCTCCAGAGCCATTACCATTTTTATAATTAGATACAGTATGCTCAATGCTAGGGAGGGTTTTACTCATGATGTACGGGATCGAATCCATTACCTTTTGACGGATTTTCTGCTTAAAGGTATTGGTGTTCCCGTACCAGGCTATAATGCAGTCAGTCAGCACACTTACCATCACACATCTAAAGAAGTTTGCCAAGGTTTTTGATGACATGCCGAATCTCCGCAGACGCCTGAAAAAGTAGATGTGCTGTTGTGCTTTCTTCATAATTATATTTATATGATTGGTCCAGGACAGGTCCTCTGAGATAGTGACACTCAGGAATTTAAAGTTACTGACCTCTCCACCTCTGATCCTTCAATGATACTGGCTCATGGACCTCTGGTTTCCCTCTGCTGAAGTCTACAATCAGTTCCTTGGTCTTATTGACATTGAGTGAGGGGTTGTTGCTATTACACCACATGGCCAAATTTTCAATTTCCCTCCTGTATGCTGATTCATCACCACCTTTGATACAGCCCACAGCAATGGTGGCATTGACAAACTTGTATATAGTTTTGGAGCTGTACTTAGCCACACAGTCACAGGTGTAAAGTGAGCAGAGCAGAGGGCTAAGAAAACATCCTTGTGGTGCTCCTGTACTGACAGAGATTGTGGAGGAGATGTCTTTGCCAATTGGAACTGACTGGGGTCTACAAGTGAGGAAATCCAGTATCCAATTGCACAAAGGGGTATTGAGGCCAAGGTCTTGGAGTTTACTGATTAGTTTTGAGGGTTTCATGGTGTTAAATGCCAAGCTGTAATCAATAATGAGTGTCCTGATGTATGCATCTTTGTTGTCCAGATGTTTCAGGGTTGAGTGAAGAGCCAACGACATAAGATCTGCTGTAGACCTGTTGCTTTGGTAGGCAAATTGGAGCGGATCCAAGTCGGCACTCTGATGTGCTTCAACACCACCCTCTGAACACACATCATCACAGTGGATATAGTGCCATTGGGCGAAAGTCATTTAGACATGTTACCACGCTCCTCTTGGGCACCGGTATGATTAAAGTCTGCTTGAAGTAGGTGGATACCACACACTACCAGAGCGAAAGGGTGATGATATCTGTGAATACACCAGCCAGTTAGTCAACACATATACAGAAATACTCAATATTTACTAATGGATACCTGTAAATGGCATGCAATAGATACTTGTTTATCTCTAAGGGAAACTGGGATCAATTCAGATTTAAAAAGATGCTAACAATAGGCTGAACTAGATAAATGCGGATTTTGAAAGAGATGAGATTGAACAAATAACCGTCACTAGTCGATCTTTTTGCCACTGTTTCTAATAACTTCAATTGGATATGTGGGTGTGTGAGGAGAGCATCGAGAGAAGACATTAAGTTTACAAGTTTATGTGACTAGAATGTTTGATATAGTTCTTGCATCCATAGATCTCAGTTTTGTACAATTACATTGTTGATCCCCACAGGTTGCAGATTGCATGATAGAACTGACAAAGCATTTTTAGCTCTTGAATTTCACTCAAGAGGTACATGAAGATTCAAAAACAAGAACACTGTTTTTCTCCAGAGCCATTACCATTTTTATAATTTGAGTAATTAATCCACAGGAGTAACGTTAATGGATGGGTTCTGTGAAGATATTACACAGGGGAGGGATGGGGAAGAAACAGCAGCAGTTAGATCAATGGCCTCACAATTAGCTCTGTTCTAGAACCTGAAAGATCAATGTGTAAGCAATTGATACATGTGAGACTCTGTAGTTTGGGATGCAGACAGCCAAAGTGGGAATCCAGGATGTTATGTTGCTTCTCTGGAGCCAGGGTCAAGGATGCCTTTGGGTGGGCATAGGACATTCTGGTTCATTGGTATCAACGTGGAGCAGAGCTCATGGTCAATAATGACATAGGTAGAAAGGTGGAGGAGGTTGTGCAAAGGGAACTTAGAGAATTAAAATGTTATTTAGCAGGACCTCCAGCATTGTAATCTCAGGTTAATTCCTTGTGCCATGTGCTAGCAAAGCAATAAATGGGAAAATAGTATAGTTGAGCTTGAGGATAAAGATCTGGTGCAGCACGGAAAGTGTAAGATTTATTGAGTTTTCTTCCTGGATAGGTGAGTGCCCTCACTATAGATTGGCCCAAAACATTAAGGCACAATAGATGCAAGGTGAGTTGGTAAGGGGAATACTAAATTACCTTAGTAAGAGATGACAAAGGAGTAGTGGAAGAATGCTTCTCTGACTGGAGGTCTGTGGCCGGTGGAGTTCCACAAGGACTAGTACTGTGCCCTCCATTTGTGGTGTATATGAACGATCTGGATGAAAATGTTCATGATCCAGTTAGTAAATTGGTGGAATTATAGATAGCAAGGAAGCTTGTGAGAGGATGCAGCAGTATATAGATCAATTAAAAATTGGGGCAGACAAATGGCAGATAGAGTTTAATCTGAGCAATTATGAGGTGCTGCATTTTGGAATGGTCAAATACAGGAGGAAATTATGCAGTAAATGGCAGGACCTGAGGGGCACTGATGTACAGAGGGATCTTGTGTGCAACTCCATAGCTCCTTGAAAGTGGCAGTACATGGAAAGGGAGGTATGCCATGCTTGCTTTCATCATTTTGGCGATGAGAATAACACTTTATTTGGGATATTATGTACAGCTCTGGTTTCCACACAACAGGATGAATGAGGAGGCTTTGGAGGTGATGCAAAGGAGTTTCTCCAAGATATTTCCTGAATTCGACTGCATTAGCTCCAAAAAGATGTTGAACAATCTTGAATTGTTTTTCACCAGAGTAGTGAAAGCTGGTGGTAGACCTGATAGAAGTTTAGATAAGGTGGAAATATCAAATACTAGAGGGCATAGGTTTAAGGTGAAGGGGTGGGGGGAAGAGTTTAAAGGAGATTCACAAGGCAAGTGTTTTTTTTTTACACGGAGTTGCATGCATTTAAAATGCAGTGCCAGGGAAGGTATTAGAAACAGGTATGATAGAAACAGGTAAGAGGCAGTCAGATGGATACATGAATAGGCAGGGAATAGTGAGCGACACACTATGTAAAGGCAGATGTTTATTGCTGATTTGATGGACCAAAGAACTTTGCTCTTTTTGTTTCACTTTTCTATCTTCTCTTACATTCATCAACCATCTGCTTCCTTATCTGTGGTCACATTAGCTGTCGCCCTGATAATGGGCATCCTCCCATCTCTGTCTCTCTCTGCCATAAAGGATGCCTGGCACAGGTATTTGCAACTTCCCCTTCAAGTCACACAGTACCTTGACTTGGAACTTTATCTCCATCCTTCATCCTTTATCTTGGAACTCCCTATCTTAAAGTGAGTACTTATAGTACAAGGACTGCAGAAGTTTCAAAAGGATGCTTAGGAACTCAGGACAATTAAGGATAATCTGGCATTTTAGTAGTTCAGTAGAGTTTCATTCCTGAGTGCTACGGGTGAATTGGAATGATCCTGAATTTGAGCCAAGATGTTTTGAAAATATGGTAAATGAGAAAAGATTTAAAATTGTCAGGAGGATACACAAAATTGAAGTTTGACTGCTTTTAGAGAGCCATATTAAACAAATGCACCTTTATGTGTCTGCATTTATTCTGTCTTTAAAGTGCTTAATGCATAACTGAGATCCTCAAGAAGAGAGCTGAACAAATATGCCACTGTCATCATGGACTTTATGAAGTCAATCATAGATGAGTGTGGCCCCAAAAAATCATTCAGCCCTGGATGAACCAAGAGATCCACAATCTGCTGAGAGCCAGATGAGTGGTGTTCAGGTCTGGTGACCTAGAGAAAAACAGAAAGTCCAGGTGCGACCTTCAGAAAGCCATCTCACCTGTGAAGTGGCAATTTAGAACCAAACTTGAATCACTGAATGGTGCTTGATAGCTGTGGCAGGGCTTGAATGCTATTACCTCCTAAAAGTAAAACCAGGTGATACATGTTTTGGGATACAAGGTTTTGCTCCCAGATTAGCTCAATGCCTTTTATGCTCGCTATGACTGACAAAACATGGGGACACCTTCATGAACTACCACAGACCCTGAAGACCCTGTTGTTTCAGTCTCTGAGGATAATATGAGAGCATCCTTCAGGAGGATGAGCCCAAGAAAGCATCTGGCCCAAATGGTATACCTGGCGAAATATTGAATGCCTGTACTAATCAACTGACTGAGTGGTCACTGAGATATTTAATCTCTCATTTTGGCAGTCTATAATACCCACCTGCTTCAAGCAGGCTTCAATTATACTGGTGTCGAAAAGGAACATGGTAACCTCGTTAATGACTATCGTCCAGTAGCACTGACATCCACCATGATGAAGTGCTTTGGGAGGTTGGTGATGAAACATACCAACTCCTGCTTGAGGAGCTACTTGGACCCACTGCAGTTCGCTTACCATCACAACAGGTCAACAGGAGATGGCCTTTTATTGGCTCTTCACTAAATTCTGGAACATCTGGGCAGTGAGGATGCATACATCTGGATGCTCTTCATTCAACAATATCATCCTCCCAAAGCTAATCAATAAGCTCCAAGAACTAGGCCTTAGTACCTCCTTGTGCAACTGAATCCTCAATTTCCTCACTCACAGACCGACCCCAGTCAGTTCGGATTGGCAAAAACATCTTCTCCACAATCACCATTGGTACAGGAGCACCACAAGGCCGTGTGCTAGACCATGTGCTTGTCCCCCTGCTCTACTCACTTTACACTTATGACTGTGTGGCAAAATACAGCTCCAATCCCATATTCAAGTTTGCTGGGGACACCAGTGTCATTGGCCGAATCAGAGGTGAAGAATCAGCATGTAGGAGAGGGACTGAAAATGTGTCTGAATGCGGCCACAACAACCTTCTCTCACTCAATGTCACCAAAACCAAGGAGCTGATTATTGAAGCAACACACACAAAATGCCGGTGGAATGCAGCAGGCCAGGCAGCATCTATAGGAAGAAGCACTGTCGACGTTTCAGGCCGAGACCCTTCTGGCCTGATGAAGGTTCTCGGCCCGAAACATCGACAGTGCCTCTTCCCATAGATGCTGCCTGGCCTGCTGCGTTCCACCAGCATTTTGTGTGTGTTGCTTGAAACTCCAGCATCTGCAGATTTCCTCATGTGAGCTGACTATTGACTACAGGAGGAGGGAACCGGAAGTCTGTGAACCAATCTTTATAGGGGATCAAAGATAGGGAGGTTTAGCAACTTTGAATTCCTCCTTGTTATCATTTTTAGTCCAGCATGTAAGTGCCACTACAAAGAAGGCACGACAATACCTCTTATTTCTTAGAAGTTTGTGAAGATTCCACATGTTATCTAAAACTTTGCTAAACTTGCATAGATGTGCAGTGGAGAGTATACTGCATCACAACCTGGTATGGAAATGCCCTTGACAGGAAAAGCTTACAAAAAGTAGTGGATACAGCCCAGTCCATTATGGGTAAAGTGTTCCCCACCATTGAGCACATCTATAAGCAACAGACCTGTTGCAGGAAAGCAGCATCCATCATTGAGGAATCCCACCAGCTCTGCTCTCATTGCTGCCATCAGGAAGGAGATATCAGAGCCTCACCCCAACAACTCCAGGTTCAGGAACAGTTATTACTCCTCAACCATCAGGTTCTTCAATCAGAGAGGATAACATACGCCAAACACTGAACTGATTCCACGCACTCTAGACTCTCTTTCAGTCATTCTACTGCTTATGTTCTCAATACTTTTTTTTATGTATTTGTGAATACCTGAAAATAAATAAATCTCAGTGTTATATATGGTGATGCATCTGTACATTGATAATAATTTTTTTAATATCTTTTTATTAATTTTAAACAAACATAAGAGAAACATAGATACAGAGAGTTTGAGAATACATAATTAATAGGTTAAAGTATAAATACAAATTGATGATAATCCATATATAATAACCTCCCAAACTCATAGTGATTATGAAAAAAGGAGTAAATAAGAAAAAAAAACTCCAAAAAAAACCTAACCAACATGGGCCATTGCATTATGTCAAATATACACAGCAGCGTCAATAACTCTGTACCTCCATCCAAATAATTAAGGATAATAAAAGTAAGATTTAGGAAAAGTCAGTTTAGCTCATATGAAAATGTTGAATAAATGGTCTCCAAGTTTCTTCAAATTTAATTGAAGGGTCAAAAACAACACTTCTAATTTTTTCTAAACTCAAATAAGAAATAGTTTGAGAAAACCACTGAAATATGGTTGGAGGATTAATTTCTTTCCAATTCAATAGGATAGATCTTCTAGCCATTAACGTAACAAATGCAATCATCCGCCGAGCTGAGGGGGATAAGCAACTATTATCCACCATTGGTAAACCAAAAATTGCAGTAATAGGATGCGGTTGCAATTTAATATTCAGAACTTTTGAAATAATACTGAAAATATCTTTCCAATAATTTTGCAAGCAGGGGCAAGACCAAAACGTGTGGGTCAATGAAGCAACTTGAGAATGACATCTGTCACAGGTTGGATTAATATAAGAATAAAATCGAACAAGTTTATCCTTAGACATATGAGCCCTATGTACAACCTTAAATTGTATTAAGGCATGTTTAGCACAAATAGAAGAAGAATTGACTAATTGTAAAATTTTCTCCCACTGCTCAGTGGGTATAAGACAATGAAGTTCTTTTTCCCATTCCTTCTTAATTTTTCTTGATACTTAAGGCTGTATTTTCATGATCATATTATAAATGATGGCTACTAAACCCTTCTGGCAAGGATTCAGAGCTAAAAAAATTTCCGTAATGTCCATTGGACATAATTTCGGAAAAGACTGTAACATGTTATTCAAGAAATTTCTAACTTGCAAGTATCTAAAAAAAATGAGTTTTAGGCAAATTATATTTATTAGATAGCTGTTCAAAGGACATAAAACTATTGTCTAAAAAAAGATTACGAAAACATGTTATACCTTTTGTTTTCCATAATACAAAGGCGTGATCCATAAAAGAGGGCCGGAAAAAAAAGTTAGATATAATAGGGCTTGATAAATAAACTTATTCAAGCCAAAGAATTTACGAAATTGAAACCATATTCGTAATGTATGTTTAACTATAGGATTGGTTATTTGTTTATTCAATTTAGATAAAGCAAAAGGAAGCGAAGATCCTAAAATAGAAAACAATGAGAAGTCTTGTACAGATTTACATTCCAAATTTACCCATTGTGGGCAAGATACTATAATCAATTCTTGTGTCCAAAATATTAAATATCGAATATTAACTGCCCAATAGTAAAATCTCAGGTTTGGCAAAGCCAAACCACCCTCCTTCTTAGGCTTCTGCAAATATTTTTTACTTAATCTAGGATTTTTATTCTGCCACACATACGAGGATATTTTGGAGTCAATAATATCAAAAAAAGATTTAGGAATAAAAATTGGTAATGCTTGGAATAAATATAAAAATGTGGGTAATACTATCATCTTAATAGCATTAATTCGACCAGCCAATGACAAAGATAATGGGGATGATAATAAATTTACTTCGAATTTTGACCTTCTGCCCATATTGCTTCCAGCCTAAATATGCCCCTGATCGATGGTGGGAAATTAGTTTATCTAAATGTAGAATCATAGCAAATTACAAAATTGGTTTATTGTGCAATTGAAACCACTTTAATGTATCAAATATACTGTAGCATGCATGTCATGGCAATCAAATAAAACTATTAATTGGATACCCCAGTGATCAAGGTGAAATTGTTTTTTGCACTGAAGTAAATTACAAACACTGTTATCACATTTAGAAGCAGTTTTAATTTAAGCAACCTGAAAACATTTTCATTAACTGCATTTGCTGTCTTTGAATAGTTTAACCCCACAAATCAGTGCCTCGCTGTCAAAATTCCAGCTTTAACAAGCACAAAGGCATATAGAAATAGAGATCAATTCTTTGCGCAAACTTGTTTGATCTGAAAGGATGTGTAAAATTGTCTACTCTTGACAGTTTTATACACTCTGAGTAATAATCTATAAAATTGAATGTACAGAATTCCCAAGAGAAAATGATGTCTATGACTAAATTACATCAGGGTCCATTTCATAAATGAAGTGGGACAGTGCTGGCAATATTCAGTGGTTGAGAAAGAAATAACTTAAAATGTTTCAGGAGAAGGGTTTGTAAAGCCCAAAAGAAATATAAAATATTGCAGGAGCTGTAAATATGCGATGAAAACAGCAAACACTGAAAATACTCAAGTGTTTCAGGTTGACGACCGTTCAATGACTTGAAATGTTAATTCTGTTTCTCCCTCAGTAGATGTTGTGTGTCCCACTGAGTATCTCCAGAATTTCCTATCTCAGAACAAGGGAATGTCTTTCATAGGATTGTAGCCCAGGAGAATGACAGACGAGGCAACAGTCAGCTGAGAGAGGTTGATGAAGAGTCTTCGATCACATGATGTAAATGTACAGGGTGAAAATTGCAGGAGATGAAGGAAGACTGAAGAGGACAGAGGTTTTAAAAAAGGATAAGAGCAGAAAAAGCAGTTTGCGGGTGGTGAGTTTCAAGGTGGAGAAGCAAAAGACCACAGTTGCCAGAAATCTCATGTTAAAAATAAACAGAAATTAACCTTTCATCAGAACTAACATTGAAGTTCTGAGAGTTAAGTTGATTGTTGAGTTCTGAAAGTTGAAACATGCCTAATAAGATGAGCTCTTGTACCTTGAGCTAATATTGGACTTCTTTTGAGTGGCGTAAAAGAAAAAAATGTGGATCAGAGGGAGAATAAGAAAGAAGAGTTCAAATCATGAGCAATTAAGAGTTCGCTTTGCAGATGAATAAAGGTAATTTACAAAGCAATTATTCAGTTGTGATTGGTTTCTTCAATGCAGATAAGACCATGTAGTAGGCACTGATCAAAAGCATACAAGTGAATTGTATGCTTTAATTGAGTGAAGTTTATGGGTCTCAAGAAGGTGGAAGAGGAGGAGATAACAGAATAGGTGCTACATTCCTGTGGTTGCATGATACTACATTAAGGGGTTAATTGGTGGAGAAGGGGGAGTAAACCAGGAAATTGTGAAGGGATGGTTTCAACCTGAATACTGAAAAAGAGGAGGGTAAAATGAGTTTGGTGATACTGTGTTGAAGGCAATGGAAATTACAGGCAATAATCCACTGGATGTGAAGGCTGGGTGAAAGGTGAGGAAAGGGAAAATCCTATCTTTGTCCTGGTGGGACAACATAAAATGAGAGCCATTGTGTTAGAGTCAGATGATCTTTGAGAATGAAATGAGGTCTTTCTAAGATAGTCCTGGAAGTCTGTGGGCTAGTAATTAATATTGGTCACTAATCTGTTACCTGAGACAGCACTGGAAAAGACTGAAAAGGAAATGGAGAATCAGAGATTGTCCATGAAGGTGGCATAGGAGAGCATCTGTTAGTGTTCAGGGGTGGTCTGTGTGGAATTTACATTTTCTCCCTGTAAATGTGTAAATCTCCCTCGGTACTCCAGTTTATTCCAGTGCCTCAAAAATGTAATGATTGGTTGGTTAATTTGCAATTGTATCTCATGAGGATGGGTAGGGAGAGAATAAGTGGGGGTATTGATTCAACTGAGGGGGAATAGAGCATATATGTCAAACTCAAGGCCCGCGGTGGAATTATCTTTGGCCCGCGAGATAATATCTAATTACTATTAAAGCTGGCCCCAGTAATCGAAGCGCCTATGGTGTATGATATGGCTAATGCTGAGTTTATTCGGGTACCAGGTTTTCAGGGTTTTTAGTGTTTATTCGGCAGTCTTGCTCGGCAGTCTTCTTCATAAGAAACGGAATTTGTAAAGTGAAACACTTTGTAATAGCAGAGACTGAGACACATGAGAGCAGGCTGAAAAAACGGAGGCAACGAAAGCTGCGTTCGCACGCGTCCGACTGATCCAGCCCGCATGAAGCTGCATTTTGCTCAATCCGGCCCGTGACCTAAAATGAGTTTGACACCCCTGGTTTACAGGATAAATAGGTAGGATGATTGGACTAATGGTGATGCTCAGGAGCTGACTCTTGTATTATGAGGAAAATATAAAAATGTAAGTGAGCACCATGTGCAAGTTTCCTGCAAAGATGAAACATCAATATCCATTTCATTCTCTTGATATCCCTGGTTCACTTTCTTTGACTCACGATAGGGCAACATATATTCAGAGGGTTCTTTCCATTGGACAAAGGTGACTCTTTGATCTCAGTTTTCTTATTCTATGGTTTTGAACACAAAGTTTAAATTATAGCTTTCATAGATACTGTATGCCCGTGGCAAACCTGTTCTTTCATGATCCTTGTGGAAAACCTGAAAGGCAACTTCAACAGAGGGTCCCATAGTCAACAGTGAATTAATAAACTGATACTCCGTACTTAATAATTTTGATGAAAGGGAAGTTATCATCCAACAAAGGATTTGTTTTGTATTTGATAGAACACGTGGTTTTGGTTTAACAGTTCATCTGGATGACAACATTTTCCTTGTGTACCTTTCCCTTGCTTTTGAATTGGGATGGCTCCCAGGATTTTGATTTATGTGGGGATGTCTCTTGATCTTATAATATGGATTCCTTTTAAATATTGTGCATTGTGCAAACTTGGGAATGTGTGGCTCAGTCAGAATGCCACACTCAAGTCATACTCACAATTTCAAGGGCAAGTGGCTAATTCACTCCAAATCTTCTGTCCTCAAGATCCCATGTGGGTAAGTATCTTTAATCTCCCTTATCAGAATATAACATTCTGCCTCTCAACTTCCTTTAGCCATTCACCTCCAATAAGCTACCTGTGGTGAACTACATATACCTGTCTGGACACGCCCCCCCCCCCCCCCCCGCTGACTGCTCCTGTGGCTCCTCCCACTGACCGTGGCTCCTCCCACAGACCCCGGTATAAAGGCGATTGGAGACACCGCCCCGGCCTCAGTCTCCAGGATGTAGTGTGGTGGTCAATTGCTGCTTGTTCTTTCTTCCAGCCAATAAAAGCCTATATCTCGCGTCATGTCTCTGAGAGTTATTGATGGTGCATCACTACCATTATTATTTAGTGGATCTCTTAGCAATCAACAAAATAAAGAGCTTCAGTCACATCCTGAACATTGCTAGCAATATTTGTGTGTGTGTGTGTGTGTGTGTGTGTGTGTGTGTGTGTGTGTGTGTGTGTGTGTGGTGATGCTATTGTTTGAAATGCCAAACTCCAAATTTTAAGAATCAGAATCAGATTTATTATCACTGATGTATGTCATGAAATTTGTTGTTTTATAGTAGCAGTACAGGACCAAAAAAAAAGTTACAATAAGAAATAAATGAATAGTGAGGTAGCATACACAGACCGTTCAGAAATCTGATGGTGGAGGAGAAGCAGCTGTTCAAAAAGCATTGAGAGTGCATCTTCGACTCCAGTACCTCTTCCCTGATGATATTAATGAAAAGAGGACATACCCTGGATGGTGAGGGTCCTCAATAACGAATGCTACCTTCTTGAGGATCACCTTTTGAAGATTATAATCTATGGAATTACACGACCGGAGAAAGTGTTTGATTTTTGTTTTCTTAATCTCAAGAAATTCTGCAATTGTGTTCCTTACACAGTTGATGCAAGGCTAATCATTTTGGGATGTTAAGTACAGAAGATCTGACAAGTTAGGGGCAGGAATAGACCACTTAGTTTGCTCCACCATTTTAATAACATTGCAGAACATCTGATTGTATCTTTACTTCAACATTCCTGTTTAGCCAAGGTAACCTTTCACCTCTGTAGTTTTTCTTCCCTTTCACAGTTGGAATGCATTCCAATTTGTCTTTCTGAGCTTCCGTGTGAATGATTCGTTCATCTGCTCTCAGATTTCAACTTGTAGTCCAACATTCAATAATGGAAGAGGCGAAATTTCCCTTTACTGCAATGGGAAAGACCAAATTTGTTGCAATCTCTCTACGCCACGAACTTTGTTACCTCACTGTTGTAGTGTATATACAGATGTCTTTCCAGGTCATTGACAATCTCAGACTTTGGGATGAGCTTCCAAGTACAAATCTTCTTTCCCACTAATACCTCACTTTCATTATTTTTCTCAATTTGCACAGTTGGCGCAGATTTGGTGTGTCATTTAAAACTTTGGCAAACTTCTATGGATGTGCAGTGGGGAGTATCCTGATTGGTTGTATCACGGCCTGGTATAGAAACACCAGTGCCCAAGATTGGAAAAGCCTACATAAAGTGGTGGATACAGCCCAGTTCATCACAGGAAAAGTCCTCCCCACCAATGAGCATGTCTACAAAAGGTGCTGCCACAAGAAAGTAGTATCCATCATCAAGAACCCCTAGCATCCAGGCCATGCTCGCTCCTCACTGCTGCCATCAGGAGCATTCGGTCCTACATCACCATCACCAGGAACAGTTATTACCCTTCAACCATCAGGCACCTGAACCAGTGTAGAGAACCACCTCAACTCTGAACTGATTCCACAACCTTTGGACTCATTTTCAAGCACTCTGCAATTCACTGCAATTACAGGCAATAATCCACTGGATTAATTCTCAAAATTATTTATTTATTTACTTTGCATTTGCAAAGTTTGTCTTCTCTTGCCCATTGGTTGTTTGTCACTTGTTGTTTGTGTGTAGTTTTACATTGATTCTATTCTATCTCTTTGTTCTTCTGTGAGTGCCTGCAAGAAAATGAATCTCAAGGTACCATATGGTGAGATACACGTAATTTGATAATCAATTTACTTTGAATGTTGAAATTTGAATTTGCCTATTGCTAAAACTTCAGCTTTATCCAGGGCATTGTTACCTCTTGATAATTGATGTTTTTCTAGCTAGCTGTCCCAGTGGTGGTCTGCAGCAAGTCCCAATCATCCATGAAGTCTTTGTTCACTGATCTACCATAGCTTACAGGTGAATAACACCTCATTTTCAAAATCTTCCTTTCTGATTTTTAAATTTCACTTATAGTCTAGCGGCCTCCTAATCTTGAGATCCCTTCTAGAGATCCCTTCTATCATTACTATTGCAGACTCCTCTCTATTTTCTAAAGTGGCTCTCTAGCAAATTTGGCATGTTCATGTTCCTGTGTTAAGAGCTGATGTAAATCATTTGATCTTAAGGCGTATGACTGGTTGGGTTTCAGTCAAATGCAATTTTGAACCTGTTCCACCATTTA
This sequence comes from Hemitrygon akajei, assembly GCF_048418815.1. NCBI lineage: Eukaryota > Metazoa > Chordata > Chondrichthyes > Myliobatiformes > Dasyatidae > Hemitrygon > Hemitrygon akajei. The sequence continues at coordinate 30,037,647 of NC_133143.1, forward strand.
TGGACTTTATTAATAGATTTAATCAATATATATATATATTTTTAATTTTTTTGAAGTTTGCCTTAACTCAATTTATAAGCATGACTTATGTCTCTTCCTCTCAAATTTAATTCAAATCTAAATCATGATATGGTCATTATTTGCATGATACTTACATAATATTAATAGTTACATGGATGATTAATTAATTTCTAGTGTTTAGCATTATTAAATCCAGTATGTTCTTGTCCTTTGCAATCATAAAACATTCTGGATCATGACTTGCTGGAAAAATTAAGCATGTTAACAATGTACAGCATTATTAAATGTTATTAGTAAGCCTAAAAATTCAATGGATTATGAGATAATGGTTGAGTTATCAGTTTTCAAAACATGCTGATCAGCTTGAGAAACCCATTTGCTGTACACTTCTAGAATCTCACCTCATGTTTTCTTAATGTGACGCAAAAAGCAGGGGATGTAAATTTAAAGTGTCAGCATTTTTTTTTTGACAACAGTGTCATTTTAATTCAATGACAGAAATCCCTTCTGGCCCTGAAACTCAACATGACTGTTTATTTAATACTAAGTTTTTTACCAATTTTTTTCTTTAATTGTATTAATATTTAGTTTCTCTCTCATATATTTCATTGTTTCTCAGTTGTTAAACATCATTTGCTGAGCAGATACACTCCAGATTCCACCATACACTGAGTTCCCAGTTGCCCCTTTCCCTTCACCAGGCATTGATTGACTTCCTATTCCAGCAAGTTTCAAAGCAATTTTGTCCCAAGAAATGGAAATTGGGCTAGTTCTAACTTTTGCTTAGATCTTCTGCTTCAGGGGAATTTAGCCAATTCTTCTTGAGAAATATTTAAAATGCATTTTAGACATCTGGCACCTCAAAAGCAAAAGGTGCTATGATTCTACCAGTGAGAAATTTCAGAACTCCATTGTAAGCACATGGTCTGTACAACATACTGTCCTGATTTCCTTCTGTCCTCTTCATTACAGTCAGTGCTATTTAGGTTGCAGGCTTGTAGCTTCCTATTGTATTGAACTTCATCCGTGAATTTCTTTTTTTGTTCAGTTATCCTTAGCATAGTCCTGATAAACAGATAAATGTGATCTAAGGTGACAGGAAAAATAATTTTAATTCTCTCAGTAGTTATGTTTGTGCAGTTGTTCTTGGAAGGCAAACTGCAGCAGAAGAAGAAACATATTTTACAGATTTCAGTGGCCAGCCAGGTGTTTGATTAACATAGAAAACCTACAGCACAATACAGGCCCTTCAGCCCATAATGCTCTGCCAAACATTTACTTACTTTACAAATTATCTAGGGTAATTTCTATTTTTCTAAGCTCCATGTTCCTATCCAGGAGTCTCTTAAAAGACCCTATTGTATCTGCTTCCACCACTGTTCCCAGCAGCCCATTCCACGCACTGTCTGCATAAAAAACATAACTCTGACATTTCCTCTGTACCTACTTCCAAGCACCTTAAACCTGTGCCCTCTTGTGTTAGCCATTTTAGCCATGGGAAAAAGCCTCTGACTATCCACACAATCAATGCCTCGCATCATCTTATACACCTCTATCAAGTCACCTCTCATCCTCCGTCGCTCCAAGGAGAAAAGGACAAGTTCACTCAACTTGTTATAATAAGGCATGCTCCCCAATCCTTGTAGATCTCATCCTTCCACTTCCTCATCCAGGTCATTTATAAAAATCATGAAGAGTAGGGGTCCCAGAACAGATGAGGCACACCACTGGTCACTGACCTCCATGCAGAATATGACCCGTCTACAACCACTTTTTGCCTTATGTTGGCAAGCCAATGCTGGATCCTGAAAGCAAGGTCCCCTTGGATCCCATGCCTCCTTACTTTCTCAATAATCCTTACATGGGGTACCTTATCAAATGCCTTGCTGAAATCCATATACACTGCATCTACTACTCTACCTTCATCAATGTGTTTAGTTGCATCCTCAAAAAATTCAATCAGGCTCATAAGGCACGACCTGCCTTTGACAAAGCCATGCTGACTATTCCTAATCACATTGTGCCTTTCTGAATGTTCATAAATCCTGCCTGTCAGGATCTTCTCCATCAACTTACCAACTACTGAAGTAAGACTCACTGGTCTATAATTTCCTGGGCTATCTCTACTCCCTTTCTTGAATAAGGGAACAACATCTGCAACCCTCCAATCCTCTGGAATCTCTCCTGTCCCCATTGATGATGCAAAAATAATTTCCAGTGGCTCAGCAATCTTCTCCCTCACTTCCCACTGTAGCTTGGGGTATATCTCGTCCAGTCCCGGTGACTTATCCAACTTGATGCTTTCCAAAAGCTCCAGCACATCCTCTTTCTTAATATCTACATGCTCAAGCTTTTCAGTCTGCTGTAAGTCATCCCTACAATCGCCAAGATCCTTTTCTTTAGTGAATACTGAATCAAAGTATTCATTAAGTACTTCCACTATCTGTTCTGGTTCCATACACACATTTCCACTGTTACACTTGATTTGTCCTATTCTCTCATGTCTTGTACTTCTCATGCTCTTTACATACTTGTAGAATGCCTTGGGGTTTTCCTTAATCCTGTCCGCCAAGGCCTTCTCATTGCTCCTTCTGGCTCTCCTAATTTCATTCTTAAGCTTCTTCCTGCTAGCCTTATAATTTTCTAGATCTCTATCATTACCTAGCTTTTTGAGCCTTTTGTAAGCTTTTCTTTTCTTCTTGACTAGATTTTCAACAGACTTTGTCTCTGTGAGGAGTGGCACGCCACACAGTGTTTCGTTACGCGTCTTGTAAGACAGGAAAATGCCCAACGCTGGCCTCTCAGGCCTGAGTCGATGTCATCATCATCACCATGGTTCCATTAGCACCCTAGCAACACCGTGAACATTCACTTACTGCACATTGTAACGTATACTGTACAAAAATCGCTTCAGTATTATTCATCTCTATGAACATGTTATCTAGAATTTTACTCTCTGACTTTGAATTAACAAAAATAAACTTAAATTGCAAGTTTAGATGACAATAAACTTGACTGTACATGTATACAACTAAACGAAATGTTGTTCCTCCAGACCACAGTGCACCCACAATAGATATATCACAGACAGCATATAAAACAAAACATTACCACAAATAAGTTAATAAAATATAATTCAAAATGCATATGAAATATGCAGCACAGCTACAATTACGATATAACAACATTAGTTCCAGTTTAAAGCCAGTTGCAATGAAAGCCATCATTATAATTATTAACTTTGGTTAAAATTAGAACTTTGTAATAACTATTTTCTTTTGCAAAGGTTTTTGCAACAATCTGCATCAAACTCTGTTCACTACAGTTTGGAATTTGCACTGGAAGTAGTAATCCAACATTGAATAATGTGGAGAATTAAAAAGTTATGTTTGGAGAATACATTAAAATTAGCATGATATATATGTCTGGCTTTGTGAGGTCTGTACTGTACTACTGTACTTGAATATGGAGTTTGAAATTGGTTTAGATGTATAGAAGGCACAAACGTTTTCTGAAAATCCGCAAGCGTGAATGCAGTGAGAAAAGTACCAAATATTGGGGGATAATCTTGCTGGTGCATCTGTATGAGGCTCTTCAAACACAACTCTTGCAATTTCATGTCTGTGGCTTTCAGATTTCCAAATGATAAATTCTTCATTTAAACACCTAGAATGGTGTGTGCTTGAAACAAAACTACTTTCTCTTTTTTATGTGCGTCTGACTTATTACATCTATGTGCATCACAGTGAGAGCCATCTGAGATTTACCTTTAGTTTATTTAACGGTTATTATAAAATTTATAATTGCCTCTTTATATTCCAAAATAGAAGTGGGCCAGATAATCCTTTGTGAATTATTCACCACTTTCTTCTGATCTGTGTCTCAGATCCCTTATCAGTCTTATCCTTACCTAACAAACAACTATGTTGTAAATTGGATTAACCTGATTACATTTTTGAAGGAAAGACAGGTCTATGTTCCTGCAATGCTGCATGTGCAGAGGTACTTCAACAATTCACAGAACAGGCAATTGATCTTCAAATTTAGGAATATACTCTTATCCTATATCTTTTGTCTGTAGGCTTGTGCATTGACTATTTCCGTTAAGCCAATAGAAACTAGGGAAAAAAGTAAACGTGACTTGTGTTGGCAGACCATAAAGATTCAAACTACAAGTGCTGTATTTGGAAAGTTGTTACAATGACCCCCTAGCTATAATTCTCACATAGCTACAACAATTGATTGAAGCAGTTTCAGGAATATTTATTCAGTGGCATGAAGTGTTAAATACGGTTGTAGCGAACAGATAAATCAGTGCTTCAAGGCATGAGCACTGACAACCTGAATAAGTAAGAATTCACCCAATATTAATCCATCCATTGTAGCTTTGCTGTCACAAATTTTCTTGTCAGTTGAACCTTTCATGGTCGACCAAGGTGTAAATTTCCCAACCCAATTTATTTAGAGTTATTTTGCTCATAAAAGGAGAAGATAACAGTGATTTTTCTATGACTGCTGTAGCTCAGTAATTTGAATGAGTCATGTGCTATTTGACAAAGGAATTCATTTAATTTGTCCCGCATGAAGATACTACCATATGAATGGAAGGGAAGAGATCACAGATCTTTCTTCCATAATCTAAATCTTAAAATCAACAAATTATTATGGACTTGCCTTATCTTTCGGGAGACAGAAGAGACTGCAAACGCTGGAACTTGGAGCAACAAATGTTCCGCTGGAGGAACTCAACAGAGAGAGTGGCATTTGTGGGAGGAAAGATGCTCTCAGTATTTTGGGTCGAAACCTTGCTTCATTTGCAAAAACAGTGATTAAGTGTTATGTAAAAACATTCAATAAGGGTTTGTCTGTTATTCCTACCACTTACAATTCACTAAGAGCTCAATGTCATAATCATAAATTAATGTGTGTGAGTAGAAAAATGTCACTCTGGTTAGGGGAAAAAAAATGCAGCAACTGCTATCCCAGATATAGTAGGCAGCCATCGATCAGCTGTTGCCCATGCAACGGGTTCCCCCTCTCCATGTCACTGATGTAGTCCAAGGGAAGGGCAAGCGCTGATACAGCTTGGTACCAGTGTCATCGCAGGGGTTGCCAGAGAGAAGTTGTGAACAACATCAAACTGCTTTAGGGACCCCGGCTCTGGATTTCTTTCTCGGGATTTACTGCTGACACCTTTTCCACGGATGGGTACGGCCGCAAGACAGCGGAGGTTTAAAATCAGAGTTTTCCTTCTTCTAGGTGGGCTGCCGTCCGAGGCTGATGAGCTCCACCTGCCCGAAGCAGCTGGTTTTGAGGCATCAGTGGTCTGCCTTTGCCCATTCTCTTGTCGGTAGAAACAGTTCTGCCGGGCCTAGTAGCTAAGCCACACGTGAAGGCTAAGAGTTGGATTTGGTTGTCAGAGGCTTTTAGAGACACACGCCATTTTGAGCACTTTATAGGTAGTGGGAGCCGCTACCACCCCAGCTATGTTAACCTTAGGAACCATCAAAGGTACAAATAGTAAAGGAATGGCAGCATAATGGTTGTATAAATAGTGTTGGAGCTGGACTTCTGAGCTTTAGATCCAGATATGTGAATTTGAATCCTAACATGACACCTGAGGAGTATTAGATTCAAATAATTAAATAAATCTGTAATTAAAAGGTAAAATCTGGCCATCGTAATGCTTATCTTAAAACTATCAGAATAATGTAAAATTCATCTGGGTCACTTACGCCCTCCAGAGAAAGAAATCTGTCTTGATAACCCTGTTATATCTCTGTGTAGCTCAGGACCTACCATTATGTTTGACTGTTACCATCTCCTCCTAATTCCAGGGCAGTTGAGGAATAGACAATTACTGCCTGTATTGCCAGGGATGTCCACATTTCATAATAATTTTTTTTTAATTTTTTAAAATTTCTTTCTAGATATTGGAAAGTGCTGTGAAGTAAGAATTTTTTTTGCAGAACAGGCCTGTAGAGAGATAAACAAAATATAGACTAGAAATACTGGTATAATGCCCTGGTTAAGATTTTTACTTAAGGTATTAGAAACATAGAAATACAGAAAACCTACAGCACAATACAGGCCCTTTGGCCCACAAAGTTGTGCTGAACATGTCCCTACCTCAGAAATTACTAGGCTTACCTGTAGCCTTCTATTTTACTAAGCTCCATGTGCCTGTTAAAAGACTTTTAGCAGCTTTTAGTAGAAGTACTGCGTCCTGCTGATGGCATGTTTGGGTTTTGGGTAAAGATAAGGGGCTGTGATGTTAGGAACTTAGGAATGTTGTGTCAGCCAATCAGGATGGCGGAATTGGGAGAAAGTTCGAGACAGCATAGTGGAAAGAGATTTGTGATGGATAGTTTGGTTTGTGAGTTTTTTTGGTGGGAGCAGCGGAGAGGACAGGAAGGAATATGGTTGAGGATGCTATCCCTGTTGCACACAATACTTTTTCCTTCAAGGAGGAGGGACCAGTACTCCCAAGGGGGAGTCCATTTGTTCTAGGTGGATTTGGAAGGTGGTATGTGCTTTCACATAGACCGTGGATCCAGCCATGAGTTAAAAACAACTTCAGGATTATCTTCAATTTGAGTGCACATTTGGATTGGGTTAACTGTAATGGGCCCTTTTTATGTTTTCTGTTCTTTTTCCTACTAACTGTTCAATAAAGCTGACACTTGTAAATATACTTCCTTTATAATTTTACATGGTGTATGATTTGTTACTTCTTGCCAACCAGCAATTGTGTATGGGCAGTATTTACACAGCGTGCTCAAATCAAGGTTTCTTTAATCGGAACCCCAAATAATGTCGACCCTAGACGTCTATTGTTTATGAAAGGTGACCTTCTCACCGCTGAATCCTATCACTGTTAATGGGGCCAGCAACAAGCCCAAATTTCCATACAAGCCTGTTGAAGGGGCTTCACTGGAAAAATTCGGGTCAGGCTACAACTTTGGAAGATGAAACAGAGCTAATCAAAGACTTCTCATCAGAACTGGGAAAGAGAAAACAGAAGTTAAGGTGTCTCCTCAGACTCTGTGGGAGGCAGGTGCAGAAATTGCAGGGGACCTAGCAGAGATATTTAAAACATTCTTAGCTGTGGGAGAGGTGCTAGAAGATTGGGGGAAAGCTAATGTTGTTCTATTGTTTAAGGCTTTAAGAATAAGCCAGGAAATTATAGGCTGATGAGTCTAACATCAGTAGTGGGAAAGCTATTGGAAAGTATTCTAAGAGACTGGATATATAATTATTTGGATAGACAGGGAATGATTAGAGATGGTCAGCATGGCTTTGTGCATGGTAAGTCGTGTCCAAGTTCAACTTCAAGTTTAATTATCATTCAAACATACCTGAATACAGCTGAATGAAGCAACATTCCTCCGGGGTCAAGGTGTGAAACGTACACAGCACATTTAAGATTGTAAGCAAGCATACAGGCACTCAAAAAATATACATATAGCCCAAGTCCCTGAGTGGCATGTCCCTCAAATTGATGGTAAAGTTCCCAGTGGTCCGCAATCAAAGACACGCACGCAGTCCAATGATTGAATGCTGGAGGGCAGCACCTATGGGAGATGCCAGCAACCCAAATGAACACGGACACCGCGTTACACTGCCATCATCATCTCCTCTCTTGGACTGCAGCAGCAGGGGCTTGAGGCCTAGTCCTTGCTATAGCCAAGGCCACGCAGCTCCCCACTGTCTGTCACACCAACAGACAAAGGAAATGGGCCTGCAGCATCTTCCACTATCAATGTCCAACAGGGTCCTGCAATCACAAGAGAAACATCCAAGACAATCACACACGGTTACAGTGCACACCGTCTTTGTGCTCAGACTCCAATGCCTTCATTGCCTACCTGTATCAGAAAGAAACACAGTCTGCTCAATATCTAGCTGCTCTGCCAACGAGCATCTGGCTGATGGGGTATTCCTGCATGATCTGAATTGCTTGAAGTCCAGCATTGTTTTGCAATCATAAAAATTGTTTAAAAAGAGAAAAACGGCTTTTTTTGGGCCCCCGAGAGGCTGCTGCATCTGAAAACACCGCCATCTTACCAGAAGTGCCAATGTCACTGAGTTTCACGAGGTAGTTACCAGGGAAAGCTGATGAAAGCGAGGCAGTGGATGTTGTCTACGTGGGCTTTAGCAAGGCCTTTAAAAAGATCCCGCATGGGAGGTTGGTCAGAAATGTTCAGTTGCTCGGCATTCAAGATGAGGTAGTTAATTTAGATTAGACATTGGCTTTGCGGAAGATGCCAGAGACTGTGCTAGTGAAGAGAAAAAACTTAAAGCGATACCTCCAACAGAACTGAACAGTTCCTGTACAAAGAAAGCAAGTTATTTGAAGTTCTTTAATTTGATCAGGAGTCTCGAAAGCTGCATTATGCCTAGATGGAAAATGAGATGATGTTGAGGCACAGCAGATCAGAGTGTCTCTGCATATTGAATGCAGATGCTCTCCACAAAGTGACATCTAGTCTAGTTTGGTTTCTCCAAGGTGGAGGAAATGCATTGTGGATTCCTAATGCAGTGTACTAGATTAGAAGGCGAATGAACACGGTTTCACCTAGAAGGTTTATTTGCAGCCCCTGGTGGCATTAAGGGAAAAGATTAAAGGGTGGGTTTAATATCCTCCAGGGTTGCATGGAGGAGTGCTGTGTTACGTACCCGTAATGGTTTGAATGAACCAGCAGCAATAGACCACGCCTGGAATCTGGTTTTGATGTTAAAACCAGTATCTTTATTAGTATCTACTTAATATAGCAACAAGAATAATCAAAAGTTAACAGTGTTATGAGTATACATATTTGTAAATATAACTCCCAAACTATTGAGCTTGGGGGTGGGGTGGGGTGGGGGGCACCAGGCTTAAAACCTTGAGATGGTGAGGTATGAAAGTTCAGTTCATCCACAGATTAAATGATGTGAGAGAGATATTAGTAATCCAAGATGAATGTCAAGAGAAGACATTTATGTCGTATTCCATAGGTTCCACAGTGGTAAAACAGGATAACAGTCGCCGTAGGTTTTATCCGTCGTGGTTCCAAATCCACTTACGAATTATCACCAATAGTAGCTCATCGCAGGGGTACCATCTTCAAAGTGAACTACCACCCAGGCAAAGGTTAAAACAGAGGTAGATTCCACAAGTATGCCCAATCACACAACATGATAGCTACTTATTGATGTGCTGGGTCGATGCTCAACCCACCCTTGTGGGCACTCGAAAGTTCCAGCCAGTGACCCCTTAGTCAATGACTCCAACTGCGACTGACTGTGTGTGAGTGAGTGTCCTTGCTTAAATGAAAACAAGCTGCAGAGTCAGATAGTTTTGCCCCTCTCTCTCTCAGTCAGAATTAAACAGGAGCCGAGAAAGCCAGCGGCTGACATCACTCAGGCACTCTCTCTTAAAAATAACAGTCCACGGCAAGATAAACCTAGGGGTTCATCACAGCTGTGTATGGTGGAGATAGAAAAGTAGACCAGGGTGTTCCAAAGGGAATTCGCCCTTTGGAAAGCTCAGAGCAGAGGGGAGGAGAAATCATGTTTATCGCGTTATATGTAGTTTAATGGTTATGACTGTTTTCTTTTGATATATTGTTTCTGAAAATTCGAACATCAGAGTTGACATGAAATGATTCCCATGCTACAATGGCATTAAGTTATTTTCTCTAATTTGGTAAGGAAACAATTCATCGTGAGAAATGAAAAAAGAATTGTTTTAATTTTTATATAAAGGTAATCGCTATAGTGTACATTGTCTTCAGAAATTTTGTGGCACACTTCCTGAAGGCTATAATTTTGTAGTCACAAAAAAGTGACTCCAGTGAAAGAGCAAGCTTGGGGCTGATTTTTAGAAAACTGCAGGTGCGTATTTATTCATTAAACTAAATGAAAAGGGTGGCAAGTTGGTTATCCAAAAGTTTGTGGTTCACAGGAAATAATGACTAAGGTAAGATCTCTAAGGCTATTAATTGAGCCATGGATTTTAATGTTGCAAAGACTTGGCAACCAAGGAGTATGTTGAATTTTCTCTGTCACACCTCAAGTATCCTGCTTCCTGTGATGCGTCTCAGGTGTGGTGCCAGATGTTGCAGTCCATATGTGAAGTGTTCATTGCACCTGCAGCTGATTTTCTGGATTTTGCATTCAAATGGCAGTAAAATCAATGTAACTAAAATAAAGTAAGGACTGTATGAATCAAACATGAGGAAAGTGGGTGGATAAATGTGCAATACAGAGCTGCAAAGAACAGTGCGTGCCAGTAAAGGAGAGAGGGAACAGATCAATTGTACTGGATACTTAATACTTTTAGACACTATGATTGAACAGGCTGAGTACTTAATGCTGATGTTTTATGACAAAATAAACACCTAAGACATTTTTTAAATAGCGATGATCAAATTTGTGTAAAATAATCATGTTCATTTCTTTAGGTGTGTGATCAATCATGTGATGATTTATTTAAGGAATCAACAGTTTAATACTATTCCTAGACATCACTTTTCAGCCTGAAGCAACTTGAGGTTTCTTTTTTTTTGAGAATTATTCTTTTATTTGAAGGTGTGTGTCACCGGCAAGGCCAGCATTAGTTACCAATCCTTAAATGTCCAAGGGAAGGTGAAAGTGAGACGGCACCTTCCTTGTAGAATGCCGTTGGGTTGACGAGTTCTCGAATTTGGGCCTAGTGGCGACAACAAGGAGCCTGTAAACGATGTTGTTCTCATGCTCCTGCTGCCATGGTCTTTCTTGGTGATAGAGGCTTTTTGTTGGGAAGGTATTGTTGACATTACCTGGACGGGTAACTGCTAAGCATTTGCTGCCTTGTAGATTTGTGTGTCAGGAGTTGAGTCATATATTGCAGGATATTCTACCTCTGACCTGCTCTTGGAGCCTTGTTATTTATAAGACTGTTTCAATTTATTTTCTGTTCAGTGGGATGATGCTTGGGATAGCTTGGAGTTTATAATGTCATTAAATGTAAAGTGGGGGTTGTCAAAGTCTTGCTTGTTGGACAACCTCATTACTTGGCACTTCAGTTCCTTGTCGCTGATCAGCCCAGCCCTGACTGTGGCTGGCTTCTCTTTTGCTGCATGGACTGGGCCATTTGCTGAAGAGTTGCAAATTAAGTTAAATATGAAGCAATCATCAGAGTCTATATCCACTTCTGGTCTTCTGATGCAGCGAGATTGATTGATGAAGGATTTTAGCCTAAGGTGAGAAGTCCTGAGGTGATGTCCTGGAGCTAGAATGAGAAAACATCAAAACCACATATCTTAATTGGGTGAAGAATGCCTGCAGCCATCAGCCACGAATGTCCATTGATTTGACCACGCCTTCTTAAGACTGTCAGACTGCGTCGGTGACGTAATAGTCGCACTCACCTTGCGTCTGGAGTTCAGCTCGTTGGTCCCTGCTAACGATCAAAGTAGTGATGAGATATGCAGCCAAGCAGTCTGGCTAAACACAACTCTGGGAATTGGTGAGCAGGTTGTTGGAGAGGAAGTGCTATTTGGTGGCTTTGTTAACAATAGTTTTTATTGCTGTGCTGATTGAAAATAAACTGGATGGTAATTTACTGAATGGGATTTGTCCAGCATGTCATCAATAGGACATACCTGGGCAGTTTTCCACACTGCTGTAGTGATGTCTGTGTTCTAACTGTATTCAAACAACTTGGCTAGAGGCACAGCTAGATTATGAAATGTAGGCCTTTACAACTACAAGCAATTCCAGTCCAATAGCCTCTGCTATATCCAGTGCTTTCAGCTGTTTCTTGATGACATTTGCAGCTGCCCAAGCTTCTGCATGTTATCATTGTCAGCAAGATAATTTGCAGGCTGTTCAAGATAGGAGCCAGGGCTTATTGTATGAAAAGTCTGTTTCTCTAATGCTGAAAATGTTTTAAAAAAATGAAAGCAAATGGATTTTTTGTGTAATAAATTGGAGCACCATACATATGAAATTATTGTCGGTATTGTTCAGTCACTGGGACATATTAACAACTTCTTCTTCTTCTTCATGGGCCCTTAGCTCCCAGTGATGACTTTCCGTCTCCACGGGCATATTAACTATAGCTCTGAATCTCACATGAAGTGCTTTTTGGCAGGAGGGGTGGGGGAATGTGGAAGCAGTATGTGTCTACTCTTCCCATTTTGAATCAGTGTTAGAACCCTTTAGCAGCATGGGTTCTCCAAATGGTTACTATCTAATATCCTGCAATTAGTTGGAATTGGTTTGTTATTGAAATAGGATCTAGTGCTTTCTCGGCGTATATGATGAATAAACTCCTCTCAGGCTTCCAGCCTGGTACAGGTATTGATTTTAGCTGACGTTTCAATGACAGACTCTGCCATCTACATCAGGGATGAAGCCCAGGCATGTCTAGTCTGGTGGTATTTATACCCCCTTCATCTGTCCCTCCTGATTGGTTCATTCTCATCCAATGAGGTTTCCACTGTCCCATCTTGTTTACAATCGAGTTCTGGTTCTTACTTAGAGCAAGACCTTCATCTTTGTTAAAATTCTTCTTCTCTAGTTTTATTTCAATGGCTTCCTTCACCAGGTGTTCCCAAAAGCCATTGACGAGGAACAGTAGTTTTGTGCCATCAAAGTCAATGTTAACGTCATTGCGAATGCAATGTTCTGCTACCGCTGGTTTCTTCTGGAGGGCAGGACAGTGAAAACCTGATTGGATGAGGACGAACCCATCAGGAGGGGATGGATGACAGGGGTATAAATACCACTAGATTAGACATGCCCGGGCATCATTCCTGATGAAGATGGCAGAGTTTGTCATTGAAACATCAGTTAAAATCAATGCCTGCACCCAGTTTATTATTGTCATATGGTCTGAGGAACAGTGAAAAGCTTGTCTTGCATGCTGTTAATACAGATTAATTCATTCCACAGTATATTATCAAGGTAGAGCAATAACAATGCGGATTAACGTGAAGCAGCTACAGAGAGAGAGCAGAGCAGGTAGGCAATAAGGTGAAGCGACATAATGAGGTAGATTGTGAAGCCCAGACCCTCTTATTGAACTAGGGGACCATTCAGTCGTCTGATAACAGTGGGATAGAAACTGTCATTGCACTTGCTGGTACGTGCTTTCAGGCTTTTATATTTTCTGCATGATGGGAAAGTATGTCTGGGGTGGATTGGTCTTTAATTCTGCTGGCTGCTTCTCCGAGGCAAGAAGAAGTGTAAATACTGTCCGTATAAATTAGGCTGGTTTCTTAGTTGTGCTGAGCCGTAACCCACAAACCTCTGCAGTTACTTGCAGTGATGTGCAGAGCAATTGCTATACCAAGCTGTGATGCATCCAGAGAGGATGCTTTCTGTGGCCCATCAGTGAAGATTGCTAAAGGCTGATAGAGACATGCCAAACTTCTTTAACCTCCTAAGGAAATAGAGTTATCAGAGAACTTTTGCGGCAATGGCATCAAGCTTGAAGCTCTCAACCCTCTCAACCACAGCAGCGTTGATGTAGACAAGAGGATGTTCACCATCCCTTTCCCAAAGTCAATAACCAGCTTTTTTGCTGGCATTGAGAAAAAGTTTGCTGATGTGACTCATGTTACTAAGCTCTCTGTCTACTTCCTGTATCCTACTCTATTTGGGATAGGATCCATTACAGGGGGATGAACTGCAATCTTGTACAGGGAGTTATAGCAGAATCTGGCCATCACTAATGAATGTATAAGGAGTAGAGTAGGGGGTTGAGGACACACACAGCTTGTGTTTAAAATAATCATCAGGGAGGTGTTGCTGTCTGTCCTTACTGATTACATTGTATTGTTTACAAAGTCAAGGATCCAGTTTCGGAGGGAGATGTTGAGTCCCAAGCCTTGGAGTTTGGTGATAAGTTTGCGTGGAATTATAGTATTGAAGATGGAACTGTAGTCAATGAACCATAGTCCAATGTAGATCTCTTTATTGTACAGAGATGCCAAAAAACAATCAGAAACCAAAGCAGAGTTCCAGGCAATCTGTCAGTTGTGGCTAGGCTTACGTATCGTAACAGTCTGCAAAAAGAAGTCAGGCAGCATCGCCACCAATAGCACATCCGTCCTTGATGAGCTTAATGTATTCTTTGCTCATTTTGCACAGCAGAGGATTGATATGTCACCACTCACCCCTACAGCCTCCAATGCCCCAGATGTAAGATCTGTCTTCTAGAGTATGAACCCACGGAAAATATCTGGCACAGATGATTTACCAGGCTATCCCTTAGATCCTGTGCTGATCAGCTGGCAGAGGTATTTGCATACATCTTTCACCTCTCCCTGCTTCAGTCTAAGATTCCCATCTGCTTTAACTATCATTCCAGTAGATAAGAAAAAATAAGGTGATATACTTTAATGACTGTTGCTCAGTGGCTCTGACGTCCACCATCATGAAGAGCTTCAAGAGGCTGGTCTTGACATGCATCAACTTTAACTCCCAAGCAACCTCTACCCACTGCTGGAACAGGGCTGAAGCATTCACCGTCTCCCTGGCCCTACCCTCATCCCTGGAGCATATGTAATGGCACCGAGTTTGCAAGCATTTTAAGAGAACTACGTACTAAAGCAACAGAGCAGACCATCAGGCATGAGTAGCGTGGCAGTCATTTTGATATCTATTTATAACAGGCATAACTATCCCTGCTGGCTTTTCACATCAATTTCAATGTCTGAGCCATTTGTTGATTTTGAATGAAGTCTCTGATTGATAGTTAGATGTTGATGATGAATCCATTACATTTGGCAATACTTAGTGGTGACTGTTGAGCTTTTCAGTAATGAACAGAAGATACAAATTACACCAATTAACTTTTACTTCTTGGTTTTCAAATAGGAGCCTTGAAAGCATGGATAGTAAAAGTAAGCAACATCTGATAACAGTTGGAATTTGATCCATATAATACCACATTTATATGTATAGATATTTTTTACTTATTTACAGTGGCTAATGAAAACACTAAAATAGTTTCAGAAACCATCTCAAAGTGCTTTCAAAGTTTCTTTGTACTTTGTAATTTATTTTCTATGTGTAGTTTTAAAATACGTTACTGCCTGAGGTATTCTTCATTTCTATTCATTAAACCTGGAAGATGAACCAATTTTTTCTATTAATCAAGTTTATTGCAGCTGAAAAAAATGGTCAAGCTGTACTATTAAAGTTTGTAGCTACAATAAAATTGTCAAAATAATGTGTTAAACCACTTGAAATTATTCTTAAAGTAAAATGGGATATTTTGAATACAGCCACAATTAGCTAAAAAAATTGTGTTTTTGTTCTTAATTTGGTTTACTGTTAGTTGGTAAACTTACTGTATGTATAACTTGTGCTAATCTACCAAGAAATCTTTCCCCGCAGAAATATACCACTTCAAAGGCTTGAGTTCATATTTTTTTTGGTTTTTATTTGCATGCTACTCCAAATGAAGGAATTTAAGAGAAGGGGTATTTGCAAACATGGAAGTGTAAAGCTGCAAGCTGCTTAAGTGATGTCCTCATTAATGAAGTTGATTGGTAACTCAGTTCTGTTGTTTTGCTGTGGCATCCAAACTCAACAACAAAAGGGCAACATATAATAACCCAGATATCTACCATTTTGCCTTTGATGGCATCTAAATGTTGCAAGCTTCTGGAATTTCTCTCCTCTAAGCTGTCAGTCTTGTAATTTTGTTCTCTTCCAATTGGCTGGCATCTATATTGTGTTCCTTTGTAGCAGGATGATGCACTTATCAGTTGAAACACAGACCATAGACACTGATGCCTCTAGCACAAAATAGCTGGGTTCAAGTACTTATACAATCTTCTAGCTAACACTGGCCTGTTATTAAGAGAAGTACTGACTTATTGAAGTTGTCTTCTTTTGCAGGAGGGTTTAATTGAACACCCACCCATTTTTTCCAGAGACATTGAAAGATTCTATGACAAGAACTTTCATACCAATGTCCTTGCAAATTTATTTTTAATTGAAATTTATAAATACAATTTCATCTCATCACTGTTCATAGGATCTTGACTATAATGCTCTCTATATTACAACATGTTAATACACTTACTCTCTTTAGTTATGAAGTTCAAGGACATACAAGGATCAAGAAGACCGCTGAGTGGTTCTAACTTCTTTTCTCCTTCTTTTGAAAACTGATGATTTCTTCATTTTCTATGGCTTTCAAAGCCAAATGCTATCATGTTTTCAAATATTATATATTCAGTGCAGCTGGAATTCCACATAACTCGACAATTATGACAATATATCAAAAAAATGTACTGTAGCAGAACATTTTGAATATTCAGTGGATGTGGAAGCTTTCAGTTACATAAGTAATTTTCTTTAAACTATTTTTATAAAACTCTAATAATTGTATGCTAACCAAGAAATACAGTGCTGTGGTACTATACATTCTTAGTCTGAGAGCAATTTTTAAAATTTCAATGAACATAAATACATTTAATATTTTCCTATCAGTACTAATGGCCTTTGCTTACAATATGATTGTCAGCTAATGTCTTGCTTGTAGCACTGGTGCACTTTACAAATTAAAGAATACTTCAGCATTTGAATTGCTCTTTGATATCACTAAAAACATTGGGAAGTGACATTTTAATTAATTTATATTTAATGTATTGAAAGAGTTTGTATGGCATATGATGCAAATGAACTGCAGATTTCACAAGAGTGTGCAAAAGGTGATAAAATTAATTTACCGTTTATTGACACAGGATCAAAAGAGGTTAATTGATGCATGAAATGATGGGTTCCATGCCCAGGGCACTGTGCAAAATAGGTGGTCATCAGTAAAGTTTCTGATAGCAGTCTAAGTGTATGTACTGTAACCAAATCATAAAATTGCTTTGAAATGTGTTACAATTTTCATCATTGTTAATAATTGCTAATTATTCAAAAGTTTGTAACTTCTGTTTTAGTGTGTCATGAGGCTGAGGCTTGAAGGGGCCCTTGTGCTTTGTTATCATGAGAAAATATAGTTTCAATAGCATGAGTGGCAATGAAAACTATAACTGGAACCACTGCCCTAATGAATTTGACTAAATCTATAGGGCTCAGATATATAATAGCCAAATTGAAGTAAAGATCATAAAGCTATTACTGCTGCTGACCGGGAAATAAAGGAGAGTGGTTTTTTTTTAAATAGTCTAATGAATTTAATTCTTACATCTGGACAAATAAAGTCATAACTGTAACTAATATGGTGCCAGCATCAGATAGTTGAATAGAGAGTCAAAATGAACTGTAATGCCATAGAGCCCCAGGAGTTCTTAACCCAGGTCTGAGCCCCAGCTGTGAGGCAATGAATGTTAATTGCATTCTGCGCAGACAGTAATACGTTGTCAGAATTTCAGCAGCATTTTTCTGTTGCAAGTCATGGCAATCTATTTGCTTCCCAGCATAAAGGATTGACTCACTGGCCTACATTGTATTGATGCAAGTATTGGTTCAAGGAATCGCTGTTTAAGACAGTTTGCACCAATCACATCTGTTCAATTATTGATGGCATTTACCTCAACTTGTTTTTCTCAATACAGCATTCATTTAAAATTGAGAAATGTGGAGCTAAATTGTAGGATTCCACCAAGAATGGCAGTGGGAATAAAATGGATTATCTTGTGGGAATTAGTGTTACAGAAATATGACTTGCTATTTGTTTTCCTACTCTATGATTGCACCAAGCCTATTGATGAGTTTAATGGTGTCTATCTAATCAAATAATATTCAGTGCCCACATTATTAGGGACAGAAGTGGAACTGGATGTGGTCCTTTGCTGCTGTAGCCCATTCACTTGAAGTTTCTATGTGTCGTGTATTCAGAGATGCTCTTCTGCACACCAGCGTTGTAACATATGGTATTTGAGTTACTGTCTCCTTTTTGTCAGCTTGAATCAGATGGGCCATTCTCCTCTGACCTCTCTCATTCACAAAGCTTTTTTATCCCACAGAACTGCCGCTTGCTGGATGTTTTTTGTTTCTCGCTCCAAACTCTATAGACTGTTGTGCGTGAAAACCCAGGACATCAGCCAATTCGTGAGATGCTTAGACCATCCCATCTGGTACCAATCATTCTAGCCAAAGTCATGAGATCACATTTCTTCCCCATTCTGGTGTGAACAACTGAACCTCTTGACCATGTCTGCATGCTTTTGTGCATTGAGTTACTGCCACATGATTGGCTGATTTGATATTAATGAGCAGGTGAACAGGTGTACCTAATAAAGTGGCCACTAAGTGTAAGAGTCAGAAGATTAACTGGTTCCATATTTAATTACTGTTTGTGGGGCCATGCTGCGCTATGTTTAAAAAAAATCACTGACATTTGTCCGTACCCCGTGACCGGGCGTTGGAGTCTGGTATTACTGTAACTAGTCGTGTTTACTAGTAAACTAAGTAATACAGTACTATAAAATGCAAATATATGAAACTGGTTAGCAATGATATATACAGAAGTGTGGAAATAGGAATCAAAAACCAAGCTCTTACAAAGTCTGGGGTAAATGGATAGTCTTACGATGGTGAAGAGTTCAGTTCAGTTCAGTTCAGTTTAGGTCGAGGTAGTTCTGGTGTACCGTTAGAGAGAGAGAGAGCGAGAGGTGATGCAATTGCCACCGAACCTTCCGTTGTCTTCCTGTCCTGTTATGGTCACTGACTGTGACCCCGTACGACTGTTCTCCTGTGGTAGGCCTGTCACCCAGGCAAGGGTGGACACACAACAAGTCCCCACCGATTGCACCTTCACACACTGTGAGCCACTGATCGATTCCCCCGAATCGATCCTCCAAACCCCCACCTTCACTTGGGTGCACAACACTCTTTCAGTGTCCCGTGGTGTGTCTGCTCGTGTCTTCGCAGACCTGCTTTTTATCTCCCCTTGCAGGGTACCGGCTGTCCATCACCTAGTCCCGCCTTGCTGTCTCAGCAAGAATCCTCACAAGCAGGCAAAGAAAGTGTCCTTGGAGCAAAGGTAAACAATCAGCCAAGAAGCCATAATGTTAAATCATGTCTCTCTCTCTCATCTGCAGCAGGATGCCTCCCCTCTTCTTCTCTCTCTCTCTCTCTCTCTCATAGCAGCATTGTTCACAGGGAGGTCAACTCTGGACCCCATCTTAGCTTGGTTTGCTCATCACACTGTAAACTATTTAATGATACCCTGATGCTACAAAAGGCATCATATAAATTTGAGTTATTTGTGTATTGTGTGGTATTATTGGACGTAAAAGGATATGAGGGAGATACAATCCCAGCAAGCATTGCCAACAGCATTATCACTAAAACATTTAGTTCATTTGTTGATCAAAGTATTCCCAACTATTTGTTACACCATTAATTGTCACAACACTCTATTGTTCAAGGTTATAATACCAAACTTACAAATTTGACAATTTAGAGAGGCCTTTAATTATTCTCCAAACCTAATTCGTTTTTCTTGAAATTGGTAACAAACAGGTAATTAAAATCATGAAGAATCAGGGTAGAGATAGAACCCGAGGAAGATGGTTTAACTTCCAGTTCCTGTGGTAATGTACTCCTCTTTTCAGTAAGATCAGGCTGGAAAACTAAACTCAAGACAAAGTATAGGTCTGTACATGGTGTTAAAGACTAGGTTTACTTTAGAATTATCTATCTTCCAGTGTCTGCCTGGTGTTAGAAGCTATTGGGACCGGTCATTGGACCACAAAAAATGGATGCATGTGAACCACATGCATTTACAGAGGAACAAACTACTATGTTTCCAAAGTGGTGGGTTCAAGCCACACTCAGAAGTTTGAGAACATGTTCCAGGCATTAGTTGCTGTGAACTGGGCTCTGATTTCTTCATCTCTCCCTCCGGCACACATCACAGGCCTAATGCATTTCCCAACTTGCAGCACCCAGGCTTGAACTAGGAAATACAAAATTCCCCTGTTTATTTGCTTCACATACAATGGGATTTTGTAGTGAGAAACACCAGTGGGAAAAACAGTGATCTGCACTCAGTTGCTACACTGATTTCATACTGATTTTTGGGTGAAATAAAATTTCAAGGTAAGAAAAGAATTCAGAAAAGCAATAACTTCCTCTGGCTGAGGATACTGTGAGATTCAGGAATCATCTTGCTGAAGATCATATATCAGATGATAAAGGCTGCTGTGGGCCTTGACTTATCTACAGGCAATGCTCCCTTTAATTCTTTTTACAGCTGCACAGACCACTCATTGCTCTGAGCAGGAAAATTTTACATAGCCTACAAACTGCACGTCACTTTAAATGATTTTTGCAATATGCACGCTATGACAATTGATAAATCATATACTTCTGATTTTATTTATTAACTGAATGGGGGGGGTAATGAAATGCAGTACAATAAAGAAAATCTTTCACGTTTTGTAAAATTTTAAACTCAGACAGCATTGGCATTCAGCGGGCCGGCAGTTTATTAACAATGAGCTACCGACTTCCATTCTGTGTTTATTGTTACTCTTTTTTTTAGCAATGTTGTAACTTGAAACTTTGACGACATAAATATGTTGAAGCTCTGAAGTGTTTCAAAGTAAAGGTTGTGGTACATTTATTATATTAAAAGTTTAAAGATTATATCAATTAATACAGCTAATTACTGTATAGGGTATTTCACAATTATATTACCATCAATTTCAAAATTACATTATAATATTATATTAACATAATTTCAAAATTATATTAACATTACATAAAAGGAAGAAGCTGTGCGGCAACAAAGAGCATGTGTGTGGGAGCGTTTCAGTTACTACGCGGCCGCACACCCACGTAGCCTAAAGGGAACAGAGGTATCATTTATTAGCTCCTGCAATCAACAGCACACTAGCATTCAATGCACCCATTGTGTGGACAAGGCAATTGTGTGTCTCAATATATTGGTGGACCTGCCATCTCCTGAAGGAGGTAAAACATGGTTTGTCTGGCACTCGGAGGGAAGTCGCCTTGTTGAGATTTCTCAATTTTCGTCTTAACGTTGGAAGAATGTTGCTAAGATTAGAAAGTCATAATATTACCACTAACTGTGTACAAGCTCAGAGAACAGAGGCAGATAAATGCCACAGTCATCCTTTCTTGCTGTTGAATGGCAAGCAGCATAACCACAATTGATGTAATGCTGTTAAGGTAATAAAATATCAGGGTAAATGAACAAAACCTTGACCAAAAAGTTAGATAGAAAGGAGAGGAGCACAACAAAGAAGAGAGTTAGGAACAGTATTTCAAACATTAGCACTTTGACAGGTGAAGGCGTATCCACCAAAGGAGAAGCAAAAGAAATTGGGGTATACTAAAGGCTCTAATTGGAGGATCTCAGCAGGTTATATAGCCTGAAGCAGTGGAAGAGATAAATTGGAAGTTGGAAGTGAGGCTATGAAGGGATTTGAATTTTTTAGAAATCTGATTTTTTTTCTGTGGCTTCTGTAATTTCTAAGATAAAAAAGGTCTGCTGTATTCGATGTATCAAGATCAATTGGCCATATGATTATATCAAGCAAGTCTTTACAGCTAGTTTATTGCCACTGAATCCATAAATAACAGTGGGAGGATTTGCAAGAAGACAGAGCATTATTAAAATTAATTAGTAATTTCTCACCTACAGGTAGTGTGTTGATGTATTTCAGTGATGCCCTTCATCACTATTTCATTGCTGTATCATTTTAAATGATTTATATTAAATATTAATGAGATTTTGTTTTTGCAAACAACATTGGTGGCTGCCGAGTACTGTAGGTTTTCAGAACCATTGTTGGCTTATGTGCCAAACAAAAATTGCAACCCAAAGCCCTAATTAGTACTTTAAATCTAATCATGCAGCAATTTCTCTGGGTAGATTATAATAGTTGTCTTTCCCAAGAGGCACACAATAAGAAATTATTTTAGTGTTTTATGAGTCCAAATCAAGAAATCACTAAAAGCTAATGGGCAGGTACAAAAAAAGTAATTTAAATGGCTAATGGAATTTTAGCCTTAAGCGCAAGAGAGCTGAAATGTAACGGGGTAGAAGTTGCAGCTGCCATGAGTTTCTGTTAGACCCCATCCGGATTACTGTGTTCATCACTATTGCATCAGGTTCACCAATATTACAGTCATTGAGCAATGGAAACAGACCTTTTGCCCTACCATGTCCTCAAGTATTCATTAGTTATCTCACACTAATCTCATTTTATCCTTCTCACAAATAACCCCTGATTTACCATCTCTGGGGACAACTTACATGTACAGATCCATTGTCAGATGCATCTAAGTTGAAAGAGCAGTGAGGCAGCAGCTCGGGTAGCTGCACGGCCTGTTGCTCCAGGGGCCCAGGTTCAATCTTAACCTTCAGAGCTGTCTTCATGGAGTTTGCACTTTCAGCCTATAATCATACGGGTCCACCCCCCCCCCCAGGGCATCTGGTTTCCTCCCACTTCCTAAAGACGTCAGGGTTGTTAGGTTAAGACGTACAAAAAAGCTGGATGAACTCAGCAGGTCAGGCAGCATCCGTTGAAAGAAGCAGTCAGCGTTTCGGGTTGACTAAAGAAGGAGGGGGTAGGAGCCCTATAAAGAAGGTGGGGGGAGGGTAGAAAACCAATCAGAGGAAAGATCAAGGGGTGGGGGTGGGGAGGAGGAGCAGGAGGGGCAGGAGAGGTGAAGAAGGAATCTAAGGGGAAAGCACTATGGGTAGTAGAAGAAGGCAGAGTCATGAGAGGTGATCAGCAGCTAGAAGAGGAGACAAAGTGAAGGTGGGATGGGGGAAGGGAGAGGGAGGGGATTACCGGAAGTTGGAGAATTCGATGTTCATACCAAGGGGCTGGAGACTATCCAGACGGTATATGAGATGTTGTTCCTCCAACTGAAGTTTGGCCTCATCATGGCGGTAGAGGAGGCCATGTATGGACATATCTGAATGGATATGATGGTAGGGCTATGTTATGAGGACAATTTGTAATGGTCAACTGTGAATAGCTGTAAGTACAGGCAGTAATTGGGGAATTGATTTTTTTCCTGTTGAATTCACCTATTTTAACCAGTTGCTCAGACTAGTAGTTACATTTTCTTCCCCTTCTCCAGATCACTGTCTCCTTGAGGAAGGTAAAACAGAATAATAGCTAGGATTGAGCTTTGAGTCTTCTTATTGAGAGACCAGCTGTCTAACATTGCTGCTTGTGCACCACTTGGGGATTAATTTAGAATTTTTAATAGTCTCCTTTTATCTTCTGTTGTCTCAGCAGCATACAAGATCCCTGGCCAAGACCTTGGGCAGCCATCCAGCTCACACACACCTGTCAGTGTTGTTCCTGTGTCAAGTCCTCAAACGCTGTTCTGTTCTTCCCTCTCTCCCACATAGATATTATCTGGGGGTCGGCCCAGTAACTGCTGACTCCCTGTTTGTAGCAGTATGTTTTTTTTTCCTGCTCATGTCAGTTGGTGCAAGTCTTCACCCTTAAAAACAGTAATTGATTAGGCCCAGAGAGCTCTGTCTGTGACAAATTATTTTATTGGTTCAGTTAACAACAGGCATATAGGTAGTACAAAACTAACCATCTGTGAGCAGACCCTTAAGGTTTTTCTGATCAATCAAGGAATATAAAAGGTAATACCTGGGAATAGAAATTTGCTCTGCCCAGGCATTCCTCTTGATCCCACCATAATCTCCATGTTTCCAATATTGGGACAGCCACTTCTGTAATGATTATAATGGTTGGTCTCCAGAGTTTTCTCTACTTGTACTCCCAAAATTCTTGTCCTGTTGAGCTGCAGTGTATTAATTTTGTTGGCCCAGGCTTATCTTGGTAGCTTCTGTCACCCTCTCACTGGACCTAGCCCAAGACTTCTTTGCTCCTCCAACGGGCTTGTCATTTTCATGCAATTTTCTTTGTTTTCCCTCAAACAAACCAGTTCAAACTAGTTTAGGCAGATCAGTCAAGCATTGGGCTCAGATTAGTAAAGATCAGAGGCTGTTCTTTTCACAAGCCTACCAGTTTTTACCTGACCATATAAACTATTTCTGTCTTGGAAATGATCTGAGGTTGAACACGTCATCGGCAGGGATCTCATTGTGTCTACCTTGGATTGCTCTGAACAATCCATTCCTGAGCAACAACCGGTTCACAAAATGTTGACCACAAGAGCAATCTCATAAAATGGCCTCCATTCCTTCAACTATATGGCAAGAAAATATTCATTTGGTTTGTTTACTTCCACTATCCTCAACTCATTTCATTTAGATGTTTTGCCTATATTAATGCTTTCTGTCCAACACAATTAGAGCACTGTCTATCCTGAGCCCACTCTGGTGAGATGAGCATGAAATTTGGGCTAGTATTCTGGTGAATTACAATGGTTTATTGCAATGTTCGAGTTACTTCATTTTGCATGTGACACTGAACTAGTTCCACTCACCCCCATATTTTTCCCTCCTCATATAAACAATCTGTAGCAACACACACACAATAATGTAAGGAACTCAGCAGGGCAGGCAATATCTATGGAAAAGAGTACGGTCAACATTTTGTGCTGAGAGTTTATAATCATTTGCACAATATTGTAGGGTAAGGTCCAATGAAAAGCTTGACTGTAGCAGCATCACAGCACGTAGATTCGGTGATGCAGTGTCAAAGGGAATTCATGCAAGTTGAGTGAATATATTGTGTCTCAAGGCTCTGCTCATTTCACCATCCCACCATTCCCCATCGATCATCAATGGTCAGCAATCAGTGCTCCACTCACATTTTCATCTACACAAGTTCATCCATATACATTTACTGTGGCTGTGTGCCTCATAGCTTGAACACAATACTAGAAATTCAACCATGACAGCTACATCGCTGAAACACATAACACAACGTACATAGATTTTTACAAAAAATTGGGTTTATAACTGATTATGTCAGGATTACTAGCCACACCTGGACCTTGGCCCAATCAAGAGGTCAATATTCTGCATAATTGGAATGTCCATGATTAGAATTGTGGCCAATTACTGTTCTGAATTGAAAGAAGATGACAGTGTCTTTGTGCCTTATCCTTCTCACATCCTGGACTCTTCTGAACTATAATCTACAGCTGATGTATGGATGCTTCTTTTATTTCAACCTTCCCACCTCCCCTCACTACAACCTTACTACAAGAGGAGAACTAAGCATTTCTGCTCTTGCGTTAGTAAGGGAATTAGAGAATTGCTACCTATCCAGCCACCTGAAAGAGCCTGAAGGTAAATAAACACCTCCCTTTTATTTTACAATCATTACCACCAGCTTTGGATACTGGCTTTGACAATAATTTAGAGGAGGGGCTAGAGCTGTGATCTGCAAATGGCATTTCATTGACCTGCAGTCAAAGCTGTGTGTCCAGAGCTCAGTTTCCTCTTGTCAGTGCAATTTGCCATGAGGCTTCTCAGTCTAGAGCTCTTTAAGTCTTCCCCCAGTATCAGTAGGAGCTCTCTCCATTGCAAGTACACTTTCCGTCTCGCCATGTTCCGACTACAAAGGTGGCATTGTACAGGAATGCTACGAGAGTCAAAAGTTCTGAGAGATCAAGAAACTGGTTACTAATCAGCTAAAGCAACAGCCAGAGTTTTGGACCACTGATCCAAAGATATGTCTAAAACCCATCAAGGTATCTGAGGAATTTAAATTCAAGTAATCTGGAATTAAAATGTAGCTAGTCCTGGTAACAGTAAGAACATAGCTACTAGATGGTCATACAGGCTCATCTGATTCATTGATTTTTTGGGGGGAGGAAATCTACCATCCTTAACATGCTGGTAGATCCATCATTCTCAGTCTGAAAAGTCTCCTCATTTTGGGGTTAATTCTGAATGGTCAATATGTTATTTCAGCAATGCTTAAAAAAGAATAACAATAAGCAATTGCTATTTCTGTCCATTATAAAGAGCTTTGATTTGTAAATTTGGTATTGTTACATTCTTTTGGATTCAAAGCAGATCTATAGTGCTGAATAATTCTAATAAAATACTCCAACATCCTCGGCTTTTTTGCTGCTCATTGCCATTGACGAGAGAACTCTACCTTCTTAGCAGCCTTACAAAAGCATTCATATTGACAATTGCTTTGAAACATTTTGTCAGTGCTTTACATAAGGATTTCAAAAGAAAATTTACATGCTATTAGCTTCACTTAATTTGTATTAAGAGTCGAGCAGGGTAATTGAAGCTAGTTATAACAAAGGGTTGGGATGGTCGTACTGAAAGTATTTTGTTTAATGTGAGCTAATGAATGACACTGCAGCAAGTATGAACCCTAAGTGTCTCTTATAACTAATGATAAACAGGAAAAATTAGGTCACATTACTGATCATTAATTTCAAGTATCTGCTTTTATAAGGCTTTTATTAGCTAGTCATATACCTTGTTGTTTCATCCCCACGTATCTTGGGAATGTTAGATAGAGACTTTATTAATCCCAAAGGAAATTACAGTGTCACAGTAGCATTATAAGTGCACGGTTATACAAATATTAGAAGAGAAGAAAGAATAAAAAATAAGTTACCTCAAACAGTCTAGCAGGAGGGGGATCATCACTTCCCTGGCTATAGGTTGACTCATTATAGAGCCTAATGGCCGAAGGGAAGACTGACCTCATATATCACTCTTTCGAGCAGCGCAGTTGTTTTAGTCTGTTACTGTGCTTCTCTGTTCAGCCAAGGAGTCATGCAGAGGGTGAGAAACATTGTCCAGAGTTGCCAGGATTTTCCATAGGGTCCTTTGTTCTACGACAGCATCCAGTATGTCCTGTTCGAATCCTATAATAGAGCCAGCCTTTCTAACCAGTATATTGAGCCTGTTGGCATCACCTGTGTTGATGCCATTGCCTCAACACACCATTGCAATAGAAGACTGTACTGGTGATAACAGATTGACAGAACACGTGAAGGAGAGGCCTGTATACTCCAAAGGATACTCCGGGACACTTTTTTCTCCGTTTGCAATGGACCTGTCCGTTATTTCATCCTCCGTCGGATCCATGCGTGCAATCGCCGTTTCTTTGACTTTATCACATCCTGCAAGGATCGCAAGATCTTCCATCTGTAAACCCCAGAGCATGGACCATATCGCGGCCCTGGGCCTGGCCGTCGATCTCGGCTGCCCCAGCTACCCAGGGCATATTC
Organism: Hemitrygon akajei; assembly: GCF_048418815.1. Taxonomy (NCBI): domain Eukaryota; kingdom Metazoa; phylum Chordata; class Chondrichthyes; order Myliobatiformes; family Dasyatidae; genus Hemitrygon; species Hemitrygon akajei. The sequence continues at coordinate 30,064,794 of NC_133143.1, forward strand.
ATAACCCGGACTCCAGCACCATCACCGCGGGTTCCAACAACCGTGGATTGGCCCCAGCCGTCGATCTTGGCTGCTCCAGCTACCCAGGGCATATTCATAACCGGACTCCAGCACCATCACCGCGGGTTCCAAAGACCATGGACAGTGATTGCGCAACCACCCACTGCGGCTCCAGCCTTGAACTCCGGGCCGGGTCTTCACATGCTCCGATTGTGACTCCCGTCTCCCCTTCCCCCACCACCACTCTGCAATCCCCTCTCCCTCAGATCCCATCGTCAGCTCCTGGGCCCTCAGAGGCTCCATCTTCCTCTCACCCCAACCCTCCCCTCTCCACCGACACCACCAGCCTCCCTCCCCCCTCTGATCCCCTCTCATTCCCTCCGACCTTCAACTCTCTGAGGCAGAGCGCTCTGTCTTCATTAAGGGCCTCAGCTTTGTCCCCCTTCACCCACACCTCAGCGAGTTCCGCGTACGCCATGACACTGAACTCTTCTTCCGCCGGCTCCGTCTCTGAGCTTACTTCTTTGACAAGGACTCTCCTACCCCCACCGATGACCCCTTCTCCCGTCTTCAACCCTCCTCCTCTTCATGGACACCCCACTCTGGTCTTCTGCTGCTCTGGATCTCTTTATTGCTAATTGCCGACGGGACATCAACCGTCTCGACTTCACTGCACCCTGTTCCAATTCCAGCCTAACTCCTTCCGAACGCTCTGCTCTCCGTTCCCTCCGCACCAATCCCAACCTTACTATAAAACCTGCTGATAAGGGGGAAGCTGTTGTTATCTAGCGTACTGACCTCTACCTGGCCGAGGCACAGTGACAACTCTCTGATACCTCCTCTTATTTACCCCTTGATCATGGCCCCACTAAGGAGCACCAGGCCACTGTCTCCTGTACCATCACCAACCTTATCAGTTCTGGGGATCTCCCATCCACTGCCACCAACCTCATTTTTCCCACACCCCGCACTTCCCGTTTCTACCTCCTATTCAATACCCACAAACCTGCCTGTCCAGGTAGACCCATTGTCTCAGCTTGCTCCTGCCCCACCAAATTCATTTCTGCATACCTCGACACGGTTTGATCCCCCCTTGTTCAATCCCTTCCCACCTATGTTCGTGACACTTCTCATGCTTTGAATTTTTTCAATGATTTTAAGTTCCCTGGCCTCCACCGCCTTATTTTCACCATGGACGTCCAGTCCCTATATACCTCCATCCCCCACTAGGACGGTCTCAAAGCTCTTCGCTTCTTTTTGGATTCCAGACCTAACCAATTCCCCTCTACAACCACTCTCCTCCGACTAGCTGAATTAGTCCTTACTCTCAATAATTTCTCCTTTGGCTCCTCCCACTTCCTCCAAACCAAAGGTGTAGCCATGGGTACCTGCACGGGTTCCAGTTATGCCTGCCTTTTTGTTGGCTTTGTGGAACAGTCCATGTTCCAAGCCTATACGGGTATCCATCCCCCCTCTTTTCCTTCGCTACATCAACGACTGCATTGGCGCTGCCTCTTGCAAGCATACTGAGCTCGTGGACTTCATTAACTTTGCCTCCAACTTTCACCCTGCCCTCAAATTTACCTGGTCTATTTCTAACACATCCTTCCCCTTTCTTGATCTTTCTGTCTCCATCTCTGGAGACGGCCTATCTACTGATATCTACTATAAGCCTACAGACTCTCACAGCTACCTAGACTATTCCTCTTCCCACCCTGTCTCTTGCAAAAATGCTATTCCCTTCTCACAATTCCTCCATCTCCACCGCATCTGCTCTTAGGATGAGGCTTTTCATTCCAGGATGAAGGAGATGTCTTCCTTTTTTAAACAAAGGGGCTTCCCCTCTTCCACCATCAGCTTTGCTCTCAAATGCATCTCTCCCATTTCCTGCACATCTGCCCTCACCCCATCCGCCCACCACCCCACTCAGGATAGGGTTCCCCTTGTCCTCACCTACCACCCCACCAGCCTCCGGATCCAACGTATAATTCTCTGTAACTTCCGCCACCTCCAACGGGATCCCACTACCAAGCACATCTTTCCCTCCCCCCCTTTCTGCTTTCCGCAGGGATCGCTCCCTACACGACTCCCTTGTCCATTCATCCCCCCCATCCCTTCCCACCGATCTCCCTCCTGGCACTTATTCTTGCAAGTGGAACAAGTGCTACACCTGCCCTTACACTTCCTCCCTCACCACTGTTCAGGGCCCCAGACCATCCTTCCAGGTGAGGCGACACTTCACCTGTGAGTTGGCTGGTGTGATATACTGCATCTGGTGTTCCCGGTGTGGCCTTTTATATATTGGTGAGACCCAACGCAGACTGGGAGACCGTTTTGCTGAACACCTACACTTGGTTCACCAGAGAAAGCAGGATCTCTCAGTGGCCACACATTTTAATTCCCCATCCCATTCCCATTCTGATATGTCTATCCATGGCCTCCTCTACTGTCAAGATGAAGCCACACTTGGGTTGGAGGAACAACACCTTATATACCGGCTGGGTAGCCTTCAACCTGATGGCATGAACATTGACTTCTCTAACTTCTGTTAATGCCCCTACCCTTCTTACCCCATCCCTGATATATTTAGTTTTTTTTCTCTCTCTGCCCATCACTCTGCCTGTTCTCCATCTCCCTCTGGTGCTCCCCTCCCCCTTTCTTTCTCCCTAGGCCTCCCGACCCATGATCCTTTCCCTTCTCCAGCTCTGTATCACTTTCGCCAATCACCTTTCCAGCTCTTAGCTTCATCCCACCCCTCCGGTCTTCTCCTATCATTTTGCACTTTCCTCTCCCCCTCCTACTTTCAAATCTCTTACTATCTGTCCTTTCAGTTAGTCCTGACGAAGGGTCTCGGCCCAAAACGTTGACAGTGCTTCTCCCTATAGATGCTGCCTGGCCTGCTGCATTCCACCAGCATTTTGTGTGTGTTGTGTGATACTCCAAAGGATCTCAGTCTCCTCAGGAAGTATAAATTACTCTGGTCCTTCTTGTACACAGCCTTTGTGTTGATGCTCCACTCAAGTCTGTCATCTAGGTTCACCCCCAGGTACTTGTAGGTCCTCACCACATCCACATCCTCACCATCAATAATAACAGGAACAGTACAGGCTTAGTCTTCCTAAAGTCCTTCACCATCTCCTTTGTCTTGCTGACGTTGAGTTGCAGATGATTCGGCTTGTACCATTTGACAAAGTCCTCCACAAGAGCCCTGTATTCATCTTCCCTTCCTTCCTTTATACACCCAACTGTTGCCAAGTCATCAGAGAATTTCTGCAGATGACGTGATTCAGTGTTGTATCTAAAGTCCGAGATATACTGGGTAAACAGGAAGGAGAGCCCCTAGTGCTGACACACAGCTCTGAAGCTGTACAAACTGTGATCAGGTATTCCATTATCCAGGATACAATGCAAGTAAAAACCTGCATTGAATGGAGCTTTTCCCCCAGCAATGAGGGCTGTATGGTATTGAAAGCACTTGAGAAATCAAAACTATGATCAAAGCAGTGTTGCCCTGCTTATCCAAATGGGAGTAGGCTTTGTCTGCAGGTAGATGACAGCATCAGCGACTCCAATGTGCTCCTGGTAGGCAAACTGCAGGGGATGGGGGGCTGATCTGACTGGGGTTCAGAGGTGAGCCAGGACCAGCCTCTCTAGGATCTTCATGATGTGTGAGGTCAGGGCCACTGGACGGTAGTCGTTCAAGACCTTTGGTCGGCCTTTCTTGGATACTAGGACCACACATGTTGTTTTCCAGACAGTCGGGACCCTTTCCAGGCTGAAACTCAGATTGAAAATGCACTGGAGAATTCCACACAGAACTGCTCAGCACACTCCTTCAGTTAGCACATATTCTGAAATCCCATCTTCAATAATGCAAGTAAATTTTAAAAGTGTTCAGAGGGAATTAATAATGGTGATCCCAAAATATAACAGACAAGAGATTATGAACTGATGATGTTTTACTTGTTAAAGAATCACACCTGATTTACTATTCAATGGTAAATGATTTAGTAACACTCAAACCAAGGATCAATTTGGCATTTTGCTCAAGTGATCTGATTCAAGATATCTGGTGGGATAGGGGGGTACATGCGGGAGAAACCTAAATGAGTTTTAAGACATACCTATGACTGGTTTCATCACTTGCACCTGGACTATAATAAGGCTTGAATGACAGCATTTAGCATTTTATTATAATGCATTTGATCACCATGCCTTCACAATGATCAACAAGCAATTTATTACAGCTGTTATCTCTGATTAATGGAAACCACACAAATCTGTCTAGCCTCATACTATTAGAGTACTTTCAATGAGGTATAAGCTTCCTTTATCCTCTGGAGCAACTAGTAACAAACACACAAAATGGGACTAGGTCACCTGGCCCTTCTCACCTGCCCACCATTCAACAATCATGGCCCATCTGCACTGGCTTCCTCACCTCTTCTTTGCCAGTTGCCCATAACCCTCAATTCCTCACACTTTCAATAATGGACCAGGATTGCTTAGTGGAGTAAATCTATAGGAACTTCAATGAAAATGGGAGTTAGAAAGAATTACTTAGAATTTAAAGTTTAGGAATAGCCAGATGAGAGGCCCGTCTCCTGTCTTCCTCATCACACTTCATTTCTAAGATACAAAGAGCAGATTAGTGATGCATGCACGGAAAGAAAAAGAACAGAAGATAGATGTAAGGTGACACCAGAACATGGTGGCTCATTGTAAGCTGCTCCTAGTAGATCTATTTACAACTTCTTTTATAGTTGTTCTGTTTTAATGCACTATGTAATGATTTAATCTGAATGAACAGTATGCAAAACAAGCTTGATCCCTATGACAATGTATTTCTACATTAAATACTTATGTAGGTTAGCCTCCATCATGCTAGTTTATCCTTAAATGTAGATGTTATCATATCAATGTCTTAAGAATTAGGTGCAGATTAAGCCTTCTCCACCATTGAATAACCTCGTATCTGCATTCTCCTCCATCTGTGCTAGCCTTTTACTCCATTAAATATCCATATTACCTCTGACTTTAATGATACAATAGATTCTAGTTAATTGGGCCATTGATTAATCGGGGCTTATATAGGATAACTCTTAAAGAACGAAATCTAATTGAGAAATCAGCCAGGATTCCCCTCATTTGTTTGGGACAATATGCCACTTAAGTGGGACAAGAAATTATTGTCAGTTTGTAACTAGCCTCAGTCTTGTGCATTTGCATAGCTGTTAGACAAAACACTGCGCTTAGAGCGAACAGCTTTTAAATGGTTACAGTGTGTGTGGTTGTGTTCGAAAAGCAATGATTTTTGTTACTGATAGCTGGTAACAAAAAAGCAGTAAGATAAATCAGAGCTGTTTTGCTCGTTGTGATTTCAAGCATTCAGACTTGGATATGCTAGAAACAGCCATGGATGAAAATAAGATGATTTCACTACTTCAAGTCAGAAACTGTGAAAGTGTCAATAATCATCTTGAATGTTACAATGAAAATGAAGAATTGGAAGATGTAATCGCTGAAAGCTTTGTATGAAGGCAGTCTATTATCTGCACAAGGTGCCTGCACTCATTTTGTTCGTTTACAGTCAATGAAAAGACATGGCAACATATACTGGATGAATTCCTCTGTTGTTAACTATTAGGAAACAATATGCAGTTTGATAGTGCTGTAGTAGTATTGGGAATGTTTTATTTTTTCTGTATTTCATTTAAATACATAATTTGTTATTCAGTTAAATGGTAGTTTGTCTTGTTTATACTTTTTAAGTATTTCCATGAAACTTTGGCTAATTGAGCCAAAATATATTGGTTCTGATGCGTTTCAATTACCCAGAATCCACTATTACAGAACCACATCCATCGCCCTTTGGGAAATTGAGTTCCTTGCACTTGATGCTTGGGAAAAGAATCCCTTCATCTGCATTTTAAATGGACAGCTCCCTAATTACATGCAGTGATTCCTAGTCCTTGATTCTACTCCCAAGAGGATCTTACATATTTCAGTCATCATCCTTCACTCTGTTTTACACCAGTAAACAAAAGCCTAGTCTATTCAAACTTTCCACTTACTTTACAACTCAGGTCAACTCTTGACCTCATAGTCTACCATTTTAGGGCTTTGCACCTTAATGTCTCCCTGCACTACACTCTCGCTATAACATTTTATTTTGCATTGTTTTCCTGTGTGGTACTGAAATGCACTGTTGTAATGAAATGATCTATGTGGATGGCTAAACAAAGTTTTTCACTATACCTTGGTACATATGACCACAGTAAACCAACTTCTCGACTTAAGACACCCTGCCCATTTCATGCCTTGCCGTCCAAACAGCTTCCCGTGTGGTTTTTTGTTGATTCTATGGTATTTTGTGTGTGAATGCCTGCAAGAAAATGAATCCCAAGGTAGTATATAATGACATATATGCACTGTACTTTGATAAAGTTACTTTGAACTTTGAATGCATTAGCATTCATTTCTTAAAGAAAGTTAATACTGCCCGTAGTTTCTGCAATGTGATCTCTCCGCAAACCTGAAGTACAGCTTCCCTTATTTTGTTCAATTCCTCCTGCAATAAACAATAATAACATTATTTGCTTACTATATTTGCAAATTAGTGGCATGCATCAGCACACCAAGATCCATTTGCACCTCAGAGCGCTGCAACTCTTACCAATAACATAATATGCTCTTCTGGTTTTTTTTGCCTGCCAAAATGGAGAGTTTTACATTTTCCCACATTGCACCATGTTCTCACTCTTCTGCTTACCTCAGAGCTTGGCAACTATTGGTGCTCACAGTCAAACATAAGGCAAACCTAAAAATTAGCGAACATTAACTGCTAAAGGTACGTACTCTGCCCTCACAAGTCATGCAGTACCACGGAGTTTCTTCATTACATTATTTATTTTTGAATGTAGGTTCTCCAAACTGGAAGTAAACGTCAGGTAGAAATGTGACACCCCCCCCCCTTTATTTCCTAGAGTAGGATCTATCACGTTGACATAGCTGTTGAAGCTTAAAATTATTTACAACTATCCAACAGCTAGTGGATTTTTCAGTTTGCAGCTCTTGATATTGCGATTTCAACACTTTGCTTATTTTAGTCTTCACTTTGTCATTCCAGCGTTGCTGTTAACCTGCAACAGTAGCCAAGAAGTGAAGTGCTGGCACTAAATCTTGAAAGCAGGTGGTTTGAAACCAATTTCCCTTGATTATCTGCCTTGCTTTAATTATGATTAGTCTTGCTCGGAGATATGAAAATTTACTACAGATAAAGCTTTTGGCTCAAGAAACATAATGTATTGCCTGAGCAGAGAGGTGGGAACAGAGTGATTAAATTTCAGCTATTTTTGACAAATTACAAAAGGCATCGTTAATAAATCCCAGGAGTTTAAAATACATAGGTAGTGAGTCCAACTGTGCAATTTTGTCTCCTATTAGGCATGACAGATTTTTGATTGGTGCATTCTCTTCTTTGAAAGGTTACTGCATCGCATTTTCGTTGAGATGTAGCAATCACAATGACCCTTGTTTTGCACTTACAGCTATCTGTTGAGATAGTTAAATCACACTCTCAGCTGTCAGTTGAAACTCAAGTTCCTTTGGTCACTATTTCGTTGAAGTATGTGCAAAGAAGCCACTCAGATACAGGGTTCCAGATTGACTTTTAAAATCACAACATACATAGTGAATATTGCTACATGTGTCCTGTAATATCAAATACTAAGGTTGCACCTTATAGATGAGTATTGTTTTCACACGTACAAATGTTTGGCTTTTGCTTCTTGAGCAATGAGAATAAATAATTATTGTCGGTCAATATCCAATCATAACAAAACATCTTTTTTGATTCAAGTTATCTGATGTTTAAATTTATATTACTCCAAGGGTCATTTGTACTCAACAGATCAATTATTGGTATCCACATTTCTTCAAACCATTTGTGGTTGTGTAATTTTTACTTCTCCCTGAATTCTTCCAGAGGTTAACTGGTTAGGAACAAGCTAATGACCTCTGCTTTGCATTTTGCACCTATTCCATGGCCTTGTTCTTGTGTCGCCGACTATTCATTATATCTTGGTTTTGTACCTGGCATGGAGATGATAATGCTGCAGTCTTATAACCCCATAATTTTAAAGAGAAAGTGGGCTGTTTGTCATTATTTATATTTCTACCAGGTCTGACTTCCAACAAGGCAGGAACATTTGTTCAGTTGTAAGGTGTTTTATACCAGTCAAGTCAATGGACTGACTGCTTTAATTTATTCCCTGATTGTATTCTGATGTCTTCTTCTTCGGCTGTCCATCGATTTTCGATGATGTCTGAGGCCTGGGCAGGTTTGTATGGAAGTCCGGCAGTTGCCCAAGATGCAAGTCTCCCCTCTCCACACACCGATGTGGTCCAAGGGAAGGGCATTAGGACCCATACAACTTGGCACCGGTGTCGTCACAGAGCTATGTGTGGTCTTGCTCAAGGACACAACATGTTACCTCAGCTAAGGCTCGAACTAGCGACCTTCAAATCACTAGACTGACGCCTTCTCCACTTGGCCACGTGCCACATATGTACTTCGGTGTACTTTGTACATTTTGTACTTTTGTACTCTGATGTACTTTGTAACTCTACAGCATTTTGAAAATCTAAGTTCTTTCTTTGACATTTTATAACAAATAGTTCATAACTACAGTCCACAGAGAAGGCTAGTGAGCACAACTTGCCTCCTCCTATATCAGTTAATCATGTAATTAAATCCTACACGTCTGATTCATCCTGATAATTTATCATCGCAGAGTGGACAGGAATTTCTTGGAACGGCAGAAGATATTATTCCTTTAATCAACCACAGAAACAAATCTCTGACCTTTGCATATATGCTGATCAGCTTATAAAGAACGAATTCAGGAAAATGGTAATATAAAAATATATTTTTAGCTATTGACTTTTTTTTAATATTGCTGAAAACATTTTTTATTTATAAATTTTTTAATTGAATTTTCGAATGGTTACAGAAGGAAAAAAATATTATCAACCCATCCCCCCTCCCCTTAATCCCTCCCCCCTAACGTATCCCTGTAGAAAGAGAAAAAAAAGAGAGAAGAAAAAAGAAAGAAAGAATGCCTGGATATTGGAAGATCCCCACATGCTCCATGGAGTTCATAATAGCTTTAGTATATATATTTATTTATTTCCCCAAATAACCAATAATTTTATCTTTGGAGCACCTATATATTTAATCCTATCTTTTGTAAATAAGGGCGCCAAATTTTCAGAAATATTTCATATTTATCTCTTAAATTATAGGTAATTTTTTCAAGTGGAATGTAGCTGAAAATTTCATTCTTCCAACAATCTATACTTAAGTATGAATCCGATTTCCAAATAACTGCAATAGCCTTTTTGGCTACTGCCAATGCAATTTTTATGACTCTTGAAGTGATTCTGTGTCGTTTGTGTGAAGTCCAGAGATGTTGTGACCTATGTTGGATACTTCAATCTGATGCTTTGTGGCATTAAAAGAGAAAATGTTGTAATTGCATAACAAGCTCAGAGGCAAAAACAGAATAAAGAGTCCTTGCTTCAGGTTCATTTGAAGTCTATTTTAGTTGAGGGCGTGTCTCTGGTTTCTCAATGCATATACCAGGAACCTGTGTCACTATACCTTCAGTGTGAAAGGTTAAAAATACTGCATGGGGTTATGATTGATGGTTGTACCATGTCTCATTCAAACATGCCTTCCAGAAATCAGTCATGAGCAGTAACGGACATGTCTAAAAATAAACTGAGAAAATGTCCTGTGTATGTTGAACAGTTGATAACTCTAATCAGCCACAGTCCCTGATAAAACATGCATTATTTATGATTCTCTGAGTAACAGAGAAACCAGTCCTATTGTGTAACATGTTGAAGAAATGTCCAAGGAGAAATTTATAACCACAGTCTACATAGTCAAGTGTGTTTGATTTTATCTATTGTATTTAATCAATGCAGATATTACTTCTGAAAAGCAAAAATAAAGTACATTTTCCAAATACGTAGATAATTCCCTAGCATTCTTTGAATCTGTGATAACTGGGTTTCTCTCCAGTAATCTGGCTAGTGATCTGGCTAAAGGGCACAGGCTGGGCTGCAGCTATTGTTTGATGGGATGGATGAATTGTTTGAGATAGTGTGTATTCATTTCTCTTTTTGTGCATGACCCTATTGTTGCTCAGTTTGTTCCTAGATCCCTCCTCCTCCATTCTGAATGGTGAGACAGAATTCTCATGATTTAGTGAGGACATTTGCAGAGCATTGTTGACGCATTTTTCCAGTTCACCTAGAATTCTCTTGTAGTAATGGAGGTCAGAATAGAGTTCATGTTTCAGTCTCTGGGTTGTCTGTTATCAGTCAGGAAGATGTTGTGGCTGACCTCACTGAAATGGCTGAATATATTCAGAGACTCAGTGCTGGAAAAGGGAAGTTCGATATTGAAAACTGAGTTTTTGCTGAGACAGCATTGATACTTCTATCTCACTTTGAACGCTTTCCAGAAATATCCATATCTTTGAAGCATACAGGAGGGCAGGGACCACTTATGGTTTTAAAAACACTTCTCTTCAGTTTGCTGAAGACACATCGGAGATGGACTGAACTTGATCATTTACATAAGCCTTCACTAGAAATAGCTTCCAAGATTTAGACACCAATCCACATTTTCCAAGATTTTGCGAGGGATGTTGACTTTCAGTGTATTGTCTTACAGATGTTCATTGTAAGACCCAACATTTGGACAATCAAGTACATGAGTCAATGATTACCTGGAGTTCAATCTCTGAATGTGCTCTACGCAACTGTTGTCTGCATATGTAGCTCTGAGATTAGCATGGATTTGGTTCACAAGTGAAACAAGGAGAGAAAAACAGTTTCCCATTTGTTCTGTAGACTGGCTCAGCTGTATCTTGAAGCTTGGAAATGAGGATACAATATTGCACAGGGGAAAAATGAGAGGAGGGTTTGTGTAATAAGATAACCTTTGCTGTCAGTGCTGCAACAAGTATTGTCACAAAGCCTTGATTGCCATTATGTTTAACACAGCAGAAGTGGGTTGTTTCCTAGGGAAAAAATAATTACCATTGAGAAAAATTCTCCATAATGAGCAACACAAAGAAAGTACTGAGACCACAGCAAGTCAGGTAGCATCTATGGAGGGGAATAAACAGCCAATGTTATAGGCTGAGGTGCTTTATTGATTTGGCGAGTTCAAAGAACATTTATTATCAAAGAATGTATAAATTATACAACCTTGAAATTTGTCTGCTAAGAGGCAGCCACAAACAAGAAACCTGAAGAACCCAATTTAAAAAAACAAAAGACCTACACTCAGTGCACAGAGAAAGAAATAAATCATGTAAACAATAAAGCAAGCAACGGCATTCAGAACCAAATTGAGCCCATAAACACGAAGCCCAGAGCAGGTCAGGATAGGCCCATTGCCTCAGCCTTAGTTCATCATGCAGAGGGGCAAATCGCCACAAAACTCATAGACACTAAGCCCAGTTAGTGGTTAAGCCCGAAAAGGAAGGGGGAAGAAGCCAGAATAAGAAGGTAGGTGGATGGGAAGGAGTATTAGTTGGCAGATGATAGATGAAACCAGGTGAGGGGAAAAGTGGGTAGGTGGTGGAGGGTGAAGTAAAACGCTGGGAGCCGATAGATGGAATAAATCAACGGCTGGAGAAGAAGCAGTCTGATAGGAGAGGTCCTAGACCATGGAAGAAAGGGAAGGGGAGGGTGCACCAGAGGGTAGGTGAGGAAAAGAAAAAGGGTGAGAAGGGAGTCAGAATAGGGAATGGAAAAAGACAGAAAGGAAAGTGGTGGGGGGAGGGGGGGAGAAAATACTGAAAGTTAGATAAATTGATGTTCATGCCATCAGGTTAGAGGCAAAAGGTAGGATTTCCTGATTGCTACCCATTGCAATTTGATTTCCCATTCCTATTTTGAGGTGTTGGTACATGGCCTCCTCTACTGCCACGATGAAGCTACATTCAGGTTGGAGATGCAGTACCTTATATTTTAAATGGTTACCCTCTCGCCACCTTCTTATTCTGGCTCCTGTCCCCTTCCTTTCTAGCCCAATGAAGTGTCTTGGCCTGAAATTGTAATGGATTCTGTGCTGTAGGAAGGAATCAAGAGAATTTGTGCCAAAGAGCATCAGTATTCAGTCTCCCTTCCAGCCTCTCTACCATTGATAAGATCTCCTCTGTTATTGCTCTGCACAAAGTGGATCCTTGTGAGTTGGGCTGTAGATAGTTATGAAGAATCCATGCATTGTACCTGTTAATTGCTGAACCTTACATTCTTTCCACATGCCACTTGATCTTCAGACCACATTTCGTTGGACTTCAACCTTCGGATGCCTGTTGTGCTTTCCATTTCAATAATGTCTTGCATTTTCCATTGTTTTTCTGGTTATTTTCATCATTAAAAATAGTATTTTCTGGTGGAGAAACTTAGCGGATGTTAATATGGTGGAATTCAACGCAGACTGAGCACTGTTGCCCCTGCTGGTCAGGAGCCACCAGGCTACAGTATCTCTGAGACACAGAGTAGAACTTCAAGGCAGGGTCTTTGAGTTCTTCAGTAATGATTTTGCTGCAATATTGCTGTTATTATTAGGAATAAAGATAGAGTGAGTGTGACAAAGTTTTTTAGACTGAGGTGACAAATTACTTGGAGAAGACAATGAAATGTATAATGAGCAAACACTTTTTTAAATACAAGAGATTCTGCAGATGCTGGAAATCCAGAGTGAAACAGACAAAGTACTGGAGGAGCTTGTCAGATCAGACAGCATCTAGGGAATGGAATAAAGAGCTGACATTTCAGGCTGAGACACCTCATCAGGACTGGAAAAGAAGGAGGGTGAAGCCAAAATGAGGAAGTGGGTAAGAGAAAGGGGTAAAAGCTAGAAAGTGATAAGTAAAGCCAGATGAGGGGGTAGGTAGGTATGTGGGGGGGGTGAAATAAGAAGCTGGGATGTGATAGGTGGGCAACTTAAAGGGCTGAAGAAGAAATAATCTGATATGAGAGAACAGTGGACCATGAAAGAAAGAGGAGGAGGAGGGACACCAGAGGGAAGTGTGGCAGGTGAGAAGAAGAGGTATGAAGTCAACCAGAATGGGAAATGGAAAAAGGGAGAGGGGGAGAAGTTACCAGAAGTTAGAGAAACTAATGTTCATGCTGTCAGGTTAGAGGGCACCCAGATGGAATATGAGGTGTTTCTCTAACCTGTGAGTAGCTTCATCATGGCCACAGAGGAGGACATGTTAGAATGGAAATGGCCAGTGCAATTAAAATGTTTGGCCACTGAGAAATTCTGTTTGTTGAGTATGGAGCAAAGGTGCTTGACGAAGTGGTCAACCAGTTTACATAGGGTCTCACTGATGTAGAGGCAGCCACGCCGGGAGCGTTGGATAATGAAGTAGAAACTGTTTTTTTTAACATATTTTGTTCAGCCAACAATGGTTTGCTTTGAATCAGGATCATCTACGAGGGCTCTTTCAACAATCATTCTTGCTGTGTCACAGTTCCTGATGCTTGTTTCTATTAGAAATTACAAATTATTAGAGCTCACCAAAATTACAATTGTCTGTCAGATTCTTGAATGCCATTGCATTAATCAATCACTTATTCACCCTCATGATTATTTTTTAAACATAGTCCATTTTGGTCATGCATAATCTTATTAACTGGCAAAAACTGCAAGCCCAATTGTGTAATTTATAATCTTTTATGCAATTGGGTATTCTTGACAGAGGCAGCGAGAAGTATACACACAGAGTCCATGGAGGGGAGGCTAGTTTCCATGATATGCTGAGCTGTATTCACAACTATCTGCAGGTTCTTGCAGTTACGGGCAGAGCAGTTGCCACATCAGGCCATGATGCATCTGGTTAGGATGCTTTCTGTGCTGCAGGTGAGGGTCAAATAGAACATGCCAAATTTCTTTAGCCTCTTGAGAAAGAGGTGCAGGTGAGCTTTCTTGTGGTGTCAACGTGGTTGGACAAGGACAAGCTGTTAATGTTCACTTCTATGAACTTGAAGCTCACAACTCTTAAGGATCTCAGCATTGTTGATGTCAACAGAACCATGTGCCCTGTCCCCATTACTGAAGTCAACAACTAGCTCTTTTTATTTTGCTGATACTGATGGAAAGGTTGTTGTCATGACACCATGTCATTAGGCTCTCTGTCTCCTTCCTGTACTCTGACCCATCATTATCTGAGATACAGCCCACTATGGTGATATCATCTGCAAACTTGTAGATAGAGATAGAGCAGAATCAGGCTACACAGCCATGAGTGTACAGGGAGAGTAGAAAGTTGAGGACACAACCTTGTGGGGCACTAATGTTGAGGGTAATCATAGTGGAAGTGTTGCTGTTTATCTTTGCTGGTTGGTCAGGAAGTCAAGGATCCAGTTGCAGAGGCATGTATTGAGTCCAAGGTTGTAGGAAATGGAGCTACAATATTGAAGGTGGAGCTGTAGCCAATAAACATCTGACTAATGTAGGTGTCTTTTTTTCAACATGCTCCGGACATGAGTGCAGAACTAGGGAGATGACATCTGCTATTGTGGCCATTTTCGGTGGCAGGTGATTTATAGTGGGTTGAGGTTACTTGGGAGGCTACAGTTAATGTGTCTCATGAACAGCCTTTTGAAGTATTTCAGAATTGATGAATGTCAAAGCCACTGGGTGGTATTCATTCGGGCACATTATCTTTCTTTCCTTAGGTTCCAGGAAATAGAGGTCTCCTTAAAGCAGGTGGAAGACTCAGACTGAAGCAGGAAGAGGTTTAAGATTATCTGGAAGTGTCCCTGCCAGCTGATCTGGACAGTATCTAAGGACATGACCAGAGCCATCATTGGGACTCAATGCTTTCCATGGCTTTATTATCTGGAAGCCTGATCTTCTGATTGCAACAGTGATGGGGTGGGGGGGGGGGGGGGGGGTCAGAAGCAGTGGAGGTTGACAGCATCAGTATCCCTTTCTGTTCCCTTCTTTTTACACCCCCCTTTTTGTTCAAAATGTGCATAGAATGTGATAAGCTCTTTGGGAAAGTATACACAGTATAAATCAGTAGGGTAGCAGAGAAGAAAAACATTTGCTACAGGATTGCCTTGTACTTTTCTCCTTCCTCTAACGTTGTAGTTAAGGCAGAATCTCTTTATTTTCAGGCCTGTATAGGTTTCATTTTAGACCTGGATCTGCCCAAGCATTGGTTGCCCTTGTTTGCCTATTTTCAATCAATAAATTTTATAATTTCCAACATCATGAAACAACGTTGTTGATTTCCAGCATACACTGTAAGCCTTTTTACTATGTGTCCTTTCAGGGAGGGAATCTTCACAAAATACACTGAAAACACCATATAAACGAAACCATTGAAACGGATAATTTACTCACACAGCAAGAAGAAATGGAATATCCTGAAGTCCTGCTTGGGTACTAGTAGACAAAATTTGACAGCAGGCAAAACTTTATCACAGGTATACATTTATAGAATACCTTAAAGGAGGAAAGAGGCAGTTAAAAGAGGTGAACGGTGAACTCAAAAAGCTCAGACCTTAAGTAAAGATCTTGTGTCGCATTTGCTGATTATATCAATATCACTTTAATGTGATGAGTGCTGCTTTCATGTTTTATTGTGTTTGCTTTGAATGAAGTACCAGAGGGAGCTGCACTAAATCTAGTTTAGGCATCCAGTCTGGACATTCTGCTGTGGAGATGAAACTGAAGTCAAAGATATTGATGATAGTCAAAGAGATGGGGAGTGGGCAGCTTGTAGTGCAGACATGATGTACCATAGCAATCTGCTTCGGCTGAATAATATGTATGCTTCGCTGTGCTTAGTGCATCACTTGCTGTCCACCAGCAGCCCCCGCTATTTGTTCTAGCTGGTGACTTCAATTGCATCATTGATGCGGCTGGACAATCTGTCAGTGCTGGCAGGAGACTGGACATTAGATCCACTCTCCTGATGAAAATAGTTAAAGATGCAGAGTTGTGCGTCTCCTTTAGCATCACTGCAAGTGAAACTCAGCTGCAACACATTTGGACTGGAGAATTAGTTCATCACAGTCTCAAATAGACTGCATCTTTGTGTCAAAGGCCATTGCAGTCAGATCCACTGAGTATTACTCTTTGACTTCAGCTTCCTTTGAGTCTCTTCTCATCTACAGGAGCGATCAGAAGGCAGGCAAAGGGATGTGGAAGTTTCATATCAGCTGCTGACCCCAGAGAACAACGAAGAATTAAAGAGGATTACCCAGATTGGAGAACTGTGAAGCCCCTCTTTGACTCTCTGGTTCAGTGTTTGGAAGCATCCATGGAGAACATTAAGAGGTTGTTCATTCTCATAAATGCTCAGAATTGATAAGAATAAACTTCCCAGAAGATGGTTCTGTGGGACTGGATGGGCGTGAATCTGCTAGGAGAGCATAACACTGTGCTTCTGGCTGGTAGCATGTCAGACTTCATTAAGAAGGGAATCATTGCCCTCATCAACAATCAAAGTGAGGAGAAGGCAATTGAGACCTACTTCACCATTGATTGTGGGCTAAGATCCTGTTTGAGGCCATTGTCATCTGGCTGAAGTCTGCTCCGGAACAAGTGTTCCACCTGGACTAAGCCTGTGCTGTACCAAGCAGAAAAAGTTCTGATAGCCCTGTGCTACTTAGGAATACTATCACCTACGTGCAGAATGGAGATAGATGCCTGCCTGATCAGCTTGGACCAGGAAAGGGCCTTCAACAGGACATCCCAAATGTTGATGATAAACATAGTTTCCAAAAGAGTTTTGGGGAAGGAATCAAAACTTGGATCTAACTTCTCTGCACAAATATCCATAGCACAGTCCAAATCAATGGTTGGGAAACAGATGTAGAGTCATGCAGGGATGTCCACTCTCTCCTATCTTATTCATGTGATTCATTGAACTCTTTCCTGAATCCATTAGGAAGGACAAGAGCATACAAGTCAAAACCTCCCTGTCCTTTTTTCAGATCCATGGACAATTCACAGACTAATCAGCATCTGCAACCAGTTTGAGATGGCATTGGGGGCTAGCTCCTCGCTAACCACAGGAAGAGCGAGGTCATGTTCTCAATTAACTAGTACAACAGATCCAATTGGGCCTGACTTCCTGAAGGTGCTGAGTATCTGCCTCAAAGGCACTGAGGCATGAAATAAACACCAGCTGGAGGAGATTGGGACATCAAAAAAATTTGGGTCTGTAGTAATGGCATTCTCTGTCGAACAATCTTGGTCATCAGATTTGAGGTGCTCTCAGGGCTGATGAACTTAGTGGAGATGAGGCCTGATCTCCACTCCCCTGCCTTGGCAATCACCCAGAATATCTTCCAGTTCATCTGGCAGTCCAAGATTAAGCAAATCCCCAGAAAATAAATGAAATGTCATAATTAATGTTGTCTTCACCCTGATGACCATCTTCATATGTGGATGTAGCAATCAGTGCCTAGACCCACACTCTATGTGGCACTAAGAGTCACTATGTGATGCTGAGGTTCTACCTGTCCCTAATGTTGCAGAAGAAAGACCAAATCCTGTCACTGCGCCTGTTAGTTGGACACTGTCAAACTATCTGTCTGTTGTGGAAGAGTACTTTTAAGTAAACACTTTTGACCATAAGTCCATCTGGCAATGGTCAGTATGGAATGTACTGTAAACACAGCTGAATGGGGAGACTACAGCTTCTGTGGGTTTGTTCTCTGAGCAAATGCTCCAAACTATTTGCAGAATGTTTCGGAGAATGAGAGGTGACCTGATAGAGGAGTATAAGATGATGAGAGGCATTGATAGTGTGGATAGTCAGAGGCTTTTTCTCAGGGCCGAAGTGGCTAACACAGTCTTAAAGTGCTTAGAACTAGGTACAGAGGAGATGTCAGCGGTAAGTTTTTTATGCAGAGAGTGGTGAGTGCGTGGAATGGGCTGCTGGCGACTGTGGTGGAGGCGGATATGATAGGGTCTTTTAAGAGACTCCTGGATAGGTACATGGAGCTTAGAAAAATAGAGGGCTATGGGTAACCCTAGGTAATTTCTAAAGTAAGTACCATTGTGGGCCAAAGGGCCTGTATTGTGCTGTAGGTTTTCTGTGTTTCTAGAATGCCTCATCAACAAATCTGACCAACAAGCACCAGGACTTTGCTTGGCTAGCAATGAGAGGTGCTCTCCCAATTACAGCTTTCCTTTACAGAAAACATATCACACCCAATGTACACTGCCTGTAGGGTGGCTGGAGTTGCACATCAGATGGTCACCCAGTTCTTTGCAGACTTGAATTTGCTGGAAGGGTGTGGGAGAAGGTTACAAGGGCTCTAGGCCCGGTTTATCCCCAACAGCTGGATATCAGAAGGACTCTCCGATTTATCGGGTGTTCCCAGGGACACACACACCAGGTCGGCTCATCAACTTGCTGTAAAATGCCCTTTGGGCTGTCTGAAACTGGTTGGTCTTCCAGAGCAGAGAGGTGTCCGTAAGGGAATGCTGCAGACTGGTGCATGCCAGGCTGCAGGTGTACATACTGAGGAACATACTGAAACTCAATGCAGCCTCCCCTTTGAGGAGAACTTCCACTACTGTACGTGGAAGGGCGGAGATGGGTGACAAGCCTCTCGAACAAAAAGAAGGGACATTACCTCAGGGATCCACTTGAGTGGCAATAGTGTTAGGTTAATATTTTTACAAGTTTGCACTATTGCATGTTATGACAATGAATGTGAAAGATTTTTTGCACTGTTCCTTTATTTGTATATTTTTATACTATAAATGAAGTCTAATTTTGAAATGTTAAAAAGTCACACTTCAGGAGGTTGTGAACTGGATGCACTTGCAGCAGTAACCTGCTGAGACTGAAGGTGCAACAAGTGACCCCATGGAGTTTGTTATAGACATTATTCCCTGTGGATTATCTTCCTCGGCTGCCAGGGCAAGCCAGTAACAGAGTGGAGGAGACATAAGAAATAGGAACAGGAGTCGGCCATCTGGCCCATTGAGCCTGCTCCCACATTCAATAAGATCATTGCTGATCTGATGAGACTGTCTTATATTTTCCAACTACATCATTACAATTAAAGGGATTAAAACTAAATTCATTTCTGAGATGTATTTTTTGCCTAATGGAAAGGAAGGGTTAATTTTCAGTCAAAATGGCATTGTAAAAGAAAGCAACGAAGATGATTTTCAATTTGCCACACAGGTAAAGCTAGAAATGAAAACAGTGGTCCAACAATAGATGACTGATTCACAGATTCAGCTGCTTATTCAAGTGTGAAGTTGAAATTCTTTCATGTCAGTCCAGGAAGAGTTTGGTCCATTAATTTCACTGGATGTCCATGCTGTTATAATACTGCAACATGGACAATTCCCAAACATGGAATTACTACACAGATTAAAATTCTTGTCATAGCTAATTTGTCTTTTGTAAATAAATTGTTGGTGGGAAGTTACAATGCATGACTTAAGTGGTGTTTTTTGCCAAGACTGCACCATCTGGAATCTAACCACAGTAAGGGTTTGTCCAGTTTAGCAAAGATTTGGCAAAATCTGCCTCTACAATATCCAGACTTTTATGATAATCTTGGTAATGAGGAAACTGATAAAGATATGTGTATGGGATTTGCCTGCTTAGCTGGCAATCTCAGCAAGCAAGCTAAAGATTAAAAAATTAATTTGGGGTGGTACAGTAGTACAACACAATTACAGCACCACAAACCCGGGTTCAATTCCTGTCACAATCTGTAAGGAGTGTAAACGTACACCCTTGGGGTTTTCTCTGGGTAGTCCAATTTCCTCTCACATTCCAAAATGCTAATGAGTGGGTTAATTGGTGACATGGGGGGAGGGAGTGTGGCTCATTGGGCACAAGGGCTTGTTATCATGCTGTATATCAGAATCAGGTTTATTATCACTGGCATGTGTCGTGAAATTTGTTAATTTAGCAGCAGCAGTTCAATGTAATACATAATGTAGAAGAAGAAGAAGAAGAAAAAATAATAAATAAATTTCAGTATATGTATTTTGAAAAGATTAAAAATTGTGCAAAAACAGAAATAATATATATTTAAAAAGTAAGATAGTATTCATGGGGTTAAATGTCCATTTAGGAATCGGATGGCAGAGGGGAAGAAGCTGTTCCTGAATCATTGAGTTTGTGCCTTCAGGCTTCTGTACCACCTATCTGATAGTAACAGTGAGAAAAGGGCATGTCCTGGTGCTGGGGGTCCTTAATAATGGACACTGCCTTTCTGAGACACTGCTCCATGAAGATGTCCTGGGTACTTTGTAGGCTGGTACCCAAGAAAGAGCTGACTAAATTTACAACCCTCTGCAGCTTCTTTCAGTCCTGTGCGTAGCCCCCACCCCCACCCCACCCCACCCCATACCAGACAGTGATGCAGCCTGTCAGAATGCTCTCCACGGTACATCTATAGAAGCTATTGTGTGTTTTTGATGACGTAACAAATCTCTTCAAAGTCCTAATGAAGTACAGTCGCTGTCTTGCCTTTTTAGCTGTATCTGTATCTCTAAATAAATATGCAATCAAACAAACAAGCAACCACCATGCCCAAAAGTTGCGTAGATTTTTTCTTTTTCCTAGATTAATGCGAGGTATCAAAAGAAAGCTTGCACAGATTTATTCAAAACAAATCATGTTTAACTAATCTGTTTGACAGAACAGAAGGTTGATGTGTATATTTACCATTATGAGACAATTGACAGAAGTCTCACGTAATCATTATTGAAATTCGCTGGAACAGGATGGAAAGTGGCAGCGTGGATGGGAAAAAGTGCTGCAGTGAATATTATTATTCACAGTGGTGTCCTTTGAGGATCAGTACTGGATCCATGCATTAATATTAATGAATTGGAGTTGAATTCAGGGCCCAAATCTAGACGTTGCACATTGAAGTAACTTAATTAGCCAGTGATAGACCTGTATTGATGGAATGGGTCACATATGTGACAAATGAAGCTTAGCAACAAAAGTTGGTAGGAAGCACAAGAAGAAGCAGCGTAGATTGAAGATTAGAATTTTTGGTGCAGGTTGAAGGTGACTGAACAGATTGAGAAAGTAGATTCAGAAAGCAGTCCTAATTGAAATATAGAATAATGTATGAAAGCAAGTAAGTTAAAGTAAACTGTACAAAATGATGGTTCAATCACAGTCAGAATACTGCGCCCAGTTCCAGATAACACTTCTTGAGTATTTGAAGACCTTGGGAATGGTGCTGAAAAGCAGGGTACAAGATTGGTTCATGGGTTGAAGTTACATGGTTAGAATAGACACATGTTCCTGTATACAGAGCATACCTGGGTCTCCTTTTCTGCCACTGTGAGCCTGACATTTTCTTCCTGCAATAACACCACAGACCCCCTCCAATTCAATTCCCTGTCCCCCTCCTAACTACCTAGTCTCCATGGTCTTGGCCACCATTCTTACATGTACTGCCTTCCACTCCTCATTTCCACCATCCCAGTTTTCAAGACATGAACCATATCTTAACCCAGTGGCTAGCACATATTTCACCGCCTCTCTGGTTACTAATCTGAATCTCACTTCCTGCAGTTGGTTCTGGCCACTATACCAATGACCAAACATTTTGATATCCAGACGTCCCCCTGTTAACCCCTTTCACCTCATGCCCCTTGACGTCTTCCACACAACCATCTCAATGCTTTCCCTTTGCATCTCAATCTGCAATACTTTGGAGTTGCATTCTACCAAATTTTTGCAATAGCGACTCCTGGCAAAAAAAAGGGTAAAATTCAGAATCCAAATCCGGTTTAACACCACTGGCATACTGTATGTTGTGAACTTTGTTAATAATAATTCAATTATTACTATTTAATATGTAATAATGAATACCTTGAGGCCCTCCATCGGTCGGGGTCGACCATGAATGTTGCATCCCAGCCGTGGCACGAGCCGTGGCAGTATGATTTGGAGAGCAAGCTGTCGCCCTTGTACCAGCTTCCCTCTCTTCACACAGCTGTTTAATCCAAAGCAGCAGCAGAGACCAGTACACTTTGGCACCTGTGGCTTCATGAAGGATGCTGGTCGCCGTTCAACTCAACTTCCCCATGGATGGGTATAGCCACAAGGCAGCGGAGGTTTGAGGTCAGAGTTTTCCTTCTCATAGATGAGCTGCCAACCACGACTGATGAGTCCCATCTGCCTGAAGTGATTGGTTTTAAGGCACCAGTAACCCACCTTTGCTCCTTCTCCTGTTGGTAGAAATGGTCCTGGCGGGCTTAGTTAGCTAAGCCGCACGTGAAGGTCGGGAACTGGACTTGGTTGTCAGAGGCTATTTGAAACGCATGCTATTGGGAGCATTTAATCTATAAAGCTTATCTTCATTACCTCCCTAGGCCTACAAAAGCCATAAAGAAACTAATAAAAGCTATAAATTACAATATTTAAGAAAGAAAATTAAATTAAATAAGTAGTGGAAACAGTGAGGAAAAATACTGATGTAGTGTTTAAGGGTTCATTGTCCATTCAGAAATCTGATGGTGGAGGGGAAGAACATTCAGTATGTGCTTTCAGGCTCCTGTACCACCTCCTTGATGGTAGCAATGAGAAGAGGGCATGTCCTGGTGCTGGGGTCCTAAATGATAGATGCCATCTTTTTGAGGCATTGCCTTTTGAAGGTGTCCTGGATGCTGGAGTGAATTCTAGCCATGACCAACCTCTCAAAGTGCTTTGTCACAGAAGATGTGAGTGCCACTGGGCGATAGTCATTGAGGAAGCTCACCCTGCTCTTCTTGGGAACTCATATAATTGCCACCCTTTTGAAATAGATGGGAACCTTGGAATTCAGCAGAGAGAGATTTAAGATGTTTGTTGACACAGGTTTTCAGTGCTACCAGTTGCACCATCAGGGCCTGATGCCTTGTGAGGGTTCACCCTCTTGAAAGATGTTCTGACATCAGCCTCAGAGACAGAGATCACAAGGTTGCCAGATGCTGCAGGGATTCACACAGGTTTAGTTTTATTCTCCCTTTCAAAGTGTGCATAAAAGGTATTGAGCTCATCTGGGATTGAAGCATCGCACCTATTCATGATGTTATGTTTCACTTTGAAGGAAGTAATGGCCAGCAAACCCTACCAGAGCTGACATGTATCTGATTCTGTGTCTAACCTCAAATTAGAATTGGTTTTCTTGCCCTTGAAATAGCCTTCCATGGGTCATAACTGTACTTCCTGTACAGTTCTTGATCACTGGTCTTGAATGCCACAGACCTAGCCCTCAGCTGACTATGAATCTCCTGATTCATACACAGTTTTTGGTTTGGGTATGTCCGGTATGTTCTTGAAGGCACGCACTCATCTACACAGGTCTTGATGAAGTTGATTGAGGATGTTGTTCCTTTATTCAAGAAAGGGATTAGAGATAGCCCAGGGAGTTATAAACCAGTGAGTCTTACTTCATGTTGATGGAGAAGATCCTGAGAGGCAGGATTTATGAACATTTAGAGAGGTATAATCTGATTAGGAATAGTCAGCATGGCTTTGTCAAAGGCAGGTCGTGTCTTACGAGCCTGATTGAATTTTTTGAGGATGTGACTAAACACATTGATGAAGGAAGAGCAGTAGATATAGTGTATATGGATTTCAGCAAGGCATTTGATAAGGTACCCCATGCAAGGCTTATTGAGAAAGTAAGGAGGCATGGGATCCAAGGGGACATTGCTTTGTGTATTCAGAACTGGCTTGCTCACAGAAGGCAAAGAGTGGTTGTAGACAGGTCAAATTCTACATGGAGGTCAGTCACCAGTGCTGTGCCTCAGAGATCTGTTCTGGGACCCTTACTCTTCGTGATTTTTATAAATGACCTGGATGATGAAGTGGAGGGATGGGTTAGTAAGTTTGCTGATGACGCAAAGGTTGGAGGTGTTGTGGATAGTGTGGAGGGCTGTCAGAGGCTACAGTGAGACATTGATAGAATGCAAAACTGGGCTGAGAAGTGGCAGATGGAGTTCAACTCAGATAAGCGTGAAGTGGTTCACTTTGGTAGGTCAAATATGATGGCAGAATACAGTATTAATGGTAAGACTCTTGGCAGTGTGGACGATCAGAGGGATCTTGGGGTCCAAGTCCATAGGATGCTCAAAGCAGCTGCGCAGGTTGACTTTATGGTTAAGAAGACATACGGTGTATTGACCTTCATTAATCGTGGAATTGAATTTAGGAGCTGAGAGGTAATGTTGCAGCTATATAGGACCCTGGTCTGACCCCACTTGGAGTACTGTGCTCAGTTCTGGTCGCCTCACTACAGGGAGGATGTGGAAACCATAGAAAGAGTGCAGATGAGATTTACAAGGGTGTTGCCTGGATTGGGGAACATGCCTTATGAAAACAGGTTGAGTGAACTCTGCCTTTTCTCCTTGAAGCAATGGATGATCAGAGGTGATCTGATAGAGGTGTATAAGATAATGAGAGACATTGATCATGTGGATAGTCAGAGGCTTTTTCCCAAGGCTGAAATGGTTGCCACAAGTGGACACAGGTTTAAGGTGCTGGGGAGTAGGTACAGAGGAGATGTCAGAGGTAAGTTTTTTTACACAGAGAGTGGTGAGTGCGTGGAATGGGCTGTCGACAACGGTGGTGGAGGCGGATATGCTAGAGTCTTTTAAGAAACTTTTGGATAGGTACATGGAGCTTAGAAAAATAGAGGGCTATGGGTAAGCCTAGTAATTTCTAAGTTAGGGACATGTTCAGCACAACTTTGTGGGCCAAAGGGCCTGAATTGTGCTGTAGGTTTTCTATGTTTCTATGACTGGTATTGATTGGCCTGCTGAGCATCATACAATTCAGAGGCCTTTATAGACAATATATATCTAATATCTACTTCTACCTTAAAGTAAGTAACTGTATTGACTGAGCTTGCCGGTCACCTCTCCTCACAGCTGTCAGAGACTGAACGGTGTGAATGTGAGTGTTCAGAAACATTGAAGAACTATCATAAAATAAATACACTGTTTTGGAAAAGTTGAAAGTTTGTTCAAAAAATCTAAAAGTAATTGAAATTTAAAAGACAGTCGGATCAACTCAAGTCCATTTACACAGGTTAGCTTGGCACGGGTTCACCTGACAGATTGTCCAGATTTATAAAAGTACTGGGAACTCCACAGGAGTCTGCATTTCATGTGGAGTGCTATTATCCTGAGAGCTGTAAGCAGGGAGCCGAGGTTTGGGGTATTAGTCTTTGCTCAAGTACCCTCAACTGCCACACTTTTGCATAGTTACAAACAAGCTATTTTCAGTAGATTGGCCAACTGTTAATGGAAGATCCTGACCTTTAATCGTGATAATAGACAAATTACTCAGAAACCCCAGAAAAGACTGGAGTAATTGATAGGTATCAATATTTATTCTTCTACCCAAATCTCCTTTGAATTATTGGTTAGCTTTGATGAAATGAAAACATAATGCATTCATGCGTCAGCAGTTGTACGATTCCAGGTAGGAGCATTCCTCCATTTGAACTCATGCTTGAAATCTAAGTTTGAAGCCTTGGATTTGCCATGGCAAAATAACCTGATGTTTGTATTGTTCCGATGAAGGACCTTCAAATCTTATTTTGTTGCTCTCACTGAAGATGCTCCCTGACCTACTGAGTATTTGTGCATCTGCAGTTTTTGATTTTCATTGCCTGTTTAGCTGTTTGTTGTCTACTAAGTTTTATTCAACATGGTCCTACTTTCTGGGCAGTAGATCAGAACAATAAGGAAGCCCTGATTATACCTGGGTCACCTGTGGAATGCTGCTGCTGACAGTAGGTCTGAATTGTGTGATTTGATATTAAGAAAGCATGTGTTTCCCAATGATAGTCTCTGTGCCATTTAAAATAAGGTCTGTTTCCTGGATTGGCACATATCTTGCTTCTGAATTTGGTTACTTAATTGATGCATCATGGGAACATAAAGTGAACTACATAACCTATTGAACCACATCACCACTTTTAAAATTGTCAGGCAACAATATTTATTTTTTCCTATCTATCTCTTCTACTGCTCACAAAAGACAGAGCCTAGCTTTGAATTCCTAAAAGAAATTGAACATTTTTGGATTAAGCACATCCAGCCAAATATAATTCACAGGATAAAACTAAATTAATTGATTGAACGGTTAGAAAAAATTATACATTTTGTTTATTTTTCTTCTAATTACTTTATAGGCAATCAGTTTGTGATATGATGATACCAACACATTAGTTGGCAATGCCCCTTGTACATGTCATGTAATGTTAGATAAAATATAGTGGATACTGGTTAGTTCGGCTATCAGTTAATCAGGACCACCACTTATTTGGAACAACTCTTAAAGAACAAAAGCTAATCGAGAAAATTAGCCAGGAATTTCTTCTTTTTGGTGGGATATTATGCCACTTGGATGGGCCAGGAGACTGTTGCCAAACAGTTTCTAAATAGCAACTCTCATGTGGCCATTGGATATTACACCATGTGTAGAGTGATCTATTTTTAAACAAAGTCAAATGTGTGTGTTTTTGTTCAAAAGCAGTGATTTTTGTCATTGATAGTTGACAAGAAATAAGCAGCAAGACAATTGAGAATTGATTTGCTCACTGTGATTTCAAAGATTCAGGTTTGGAGATGCCAGAAGCAGCCAGGAGTGAAAATGAAACACTTCCACTGGTTCAACAAGTTAGGAACTACTAAGAATTGGACTTAAAATGAAGATTTGGAGGATGCAATCATTGAAAGCATTGTTTGAGGCAGTCCATTACCTGTACTATGTGCCTGCACTAATTTTGTTCTTTTTACAGTCAGTCAAAAAAACATGGTAGTGTACACTGATGAATTCCTCCATCACTATTAGGAACCAACACACAGTTTTATGGTACTGTAGTAGTATCAGCAAAGTTCAAATTTGTTCTATATTTCTTTTAAATATATATTTTGTTACTCAGCTAGGTGGTCATTTGTATCTTTGGATAATTTGGGCAGCTGCTTAATTTGACCAAAATGTACTGGCCCCATTAACCAGAATTCACTGTATTATAGATGCAAGTTGCAATTTTTGGCTCAGCCTTCGAGTCATTCTTGACAGACTTGCAGTCACGATAGCTGGTAATATAATACAAACTAATAGTTAGCTTTTCAAATTTGTAGTTGAAGCATTATCACAGTTGCAATATTTAAATGATTGCTTTGTAATACAGCAGCATTCTTTTTGCAAGTATCGCTGACACTATAAGAATTTATTTTGCATTAACCTCAGCATAGCTGAAAGCACATTGAAGCCAATTTAAGCACTTCTTTCCCAAGTGTTCTGATTATAGGAATACATCCACCAGTTTGAATACAAGAAGGACCTATTGACGTCAGAGTTAAATGGCTAAATAAATGTTAGCCTCAGACATCAATCGTACTCCCCTGCGCCTCCTTAAATAATACAATCAGATACTTTATATCCACTAGAAAAGGCAAATGTTATGCCAGTTCAACTATCATTTGAATAATGTACTACAAGCAGTGTAGCATTGGCTCCAGTCCTGTGGTGAAGAGTTGGCATAGGTTACATCCTCAAGTTTTGGACTGGGACTTGAACGTTCAAATGATGCTGAGCATTTGGTATTTGAAAGTTGGTATTTTAAAAGTAAAAGGGCATATAATATAGCAAAAACCCGTGGGAAGGCAGAGGGTTGGAAAGATTTTAAACACCAACAGATGGCAACTAAAAAGCCATAAGAGAGAAAAGATGAAGTATGAAGGTAAGTTAGCCAAAATACAAAAGATGGACCAAAAGTTTTTTCAGATATAAAAAGAGTTAAAGAGAGACAAGATTGGTGATCGGACTGCTGCAAAAAGATGCTGGAGAGGTAGTAATGAAGGACAAAGAGAAGGCAGACAAAGTCAGTAAGTATTTTGTTTCCATCTTCACCGTGGAAGACATGAGCAGCATTATGCCAGAAATTTGGGAGTGTCAGGGAGCATAGTTGCTATTACTAAGGAGAGCATGCTTGGGAAGCTGAAAGATCTGAAGGTAGACAGATCCTCTGGATGAGCTGGACTGTACTCCAGGGTTCTGAAAGCAGGAGCTGAAGAGATTGTGAAGGCATTTGTAATGATCTTACAAGAATCACAAGAGCCCAGAATGGTTTCAGAAGGACTGGAAAATTACAAATGTCACTCCACTCCTTAAGGAGGGAGAGAGGTGGAAGAAAGGAAACTATAGGCCAGTTAGTCTGACTTCAGTGGATGTGATGATGTTGCAATCCATTATTAAGATAAAAGTTCAGAGTACTTGGAGGCACATGATGAAGTAGACCAAAGTCAGCATTATTTCCTTAAGGGGAGGGAAATCTTGCCTGACAAATCTGTTGGTATTCTTTGAGGAAATAAAAGGCAAGGTAGACAAAGTAGAGTCAGTGGATGTTATTAACGGATATTCAAAAAGGCCTTTGACAAGGTGCTACACATGAGGCTGCTAAACAAGATAAAAGCCCATTCTATTACAGGAAGAATACAAGTGTGTTATTGTCTGTGTACATAATAAAGAACTTCAGTTCCCAAAGGGCAATGTGGGTGGTTCACCTAGAACTGGAAATGATGCAGGTGAGCTCATCACACTTTCTGGAGGAAAAGCTCTTGCTGTAAATCTGTTTCTAAAATATTTGTAGTGTTTTTACCCACGCAGTTTGACTTTGCAGAGAACAACTATAACTTCATGTCAGAAGTCAGCGTGAGGTCTAAGTACGGACAGTAAACGAATACCATGCGCTGTTGAGAAAGAGACTCTAGTTCTGATGGGGGGGGAGATAAAAAATGTTGCAGCAAGTGAAATCGGACATTGAGGCAACAGAACGCATTGTGTCCAGATGTCCACCAAGAGATCAAGGTGAGAGATGCTGAAAATCCCCATAATGGATGACCGAAGTTCTCCCACACCCATGCAGTTTACCGGCAATCTAACAGATAACTGGAAATGCTTCAAACACTGATTCAGCATATATTTATCAGTGAGTAGAGCCAGAAGGGCAGATGAAAAATTGAAATTGTCTATCTTTCTGCATGTGATTGGTGAAGGTGCTTTGGATATCTATAAATTGATGAGAAAGCCATTCCATTGGACACACTGTTGACAAAATTTGAGGAGTATTTTGTTCCAAGTAAAAACGTCTCATTTGAAAGATACAAGTTCTTTTCCTGTGACCAGAAGCAAGGTGTTAGCTTTGACCAACAGCGAGCTGAGCTTCTTACACTGTGAGCTTGGACATTTGAGTGACTCACTAGACGGATACAAAACAATTTGTGGAATCTCAAATAATGGGCTCAGAAAAAACTTACTCCGTGAAAAAGATTTGACACTAGAAAAGGTTGTGAATATCTCTAGGGCAAAGGAGACCACACAAGCACAAGCTAAGGGGCTGCCCAAAGCAGAAACAACAGTGCATGCTATGAAAACAGAAGAGCAGTGCACAAGGCATTCCCCAAAGCAGCAGCAAAACAAAGAGGTAGGCTCAAAGAGCAAATGCAGAACATGTGGAGGTAGGCACATCCCAAAGACGTGTCCTGCCTGTGGGAAGTCCTGCCATAGCTGTGGGAAGAAGAAACATTCTGCAAAGTGCTGCAAAGCTGGGGCTACCAAGAGAAAGGTGAACACGGTTGCTGAGGACATGGGGGATGTTTTTGTAGATTCTCTGCAGTCTACTGGTGCTGTCAAAATGGAATGGGTCATTCCAGTGACTGTGAATGAGACAATAATTCCATTTAGACTTGAAACCAGAGCCCTGGTGAATCTGCTGTATGTGGATGATTACAAGACTCTCAAAGCAAAGAGCAAGATTTACCCAGTGACATTAAAAGTGACAGGCTATACTAGAGAGAACATTCTAGTCAAAGAAAGCTGTATAGTAACAAGGGTCAGCACCTAAAGGCACACTTACAGTTTGTAGAAAAGAGAGTACAGCCAATATCAGGTCTGAGTGCAAATGAAAAGCTCAACCTTTTGGAAAGAAATTTTGTAGTTGGTTCACAGACTAAAGATGACCACACTTCACTCATGTAAGAGTAGGCAGATGTCTTTGAGGGGCTTGGATGCTTGCCTGGTGTACCCAAAATCCATGTCCATGAGGCAGCAGCTCCTGTTGTTCATGCATGCAGGAAAGTTCCGTTTGCACTTAGAGACAAACTTAAGCACGACGTAGCATGCATGGAATGGATAAATGTCATCCAGAAAATTGAACAGCCAACAGATTGGGTGAGCTCACTGGTCACTGTGCTAAAGAAGAATGGAACATTGCGGATATGTCTAGACCCAAGAGATCTCAGTAAAACCATCAAGAAAGAGCCTTTTAAATTGCCAACACAGGAGGAGATCATGTCCCGGTTTGCAAGTGCCAAGTGGTTTAACAAACTTGACGCATCGTCTGGGTTTTGGCGGATGATGAGGCAACTTCAAGACTGTGTACTTTTAACACACCACAGGGAAGGTATCACTTTTGTTGGCTTCTTTATGAGATTCTGTCCACACCAGAAGTCTATCATAAAGACCATGATGAATGACATCATCACCTGGTGGTCCGCCAAGGATGAACAAGATGCACAGCTGAGACAGGTGCTTGACGTGACACGGAATGTCAATTTGAAATCAAAATAAGAGAAATGGGAGTTTGGTGCTAAGAGGTGTGTGTGGAGAGAAGTTGTTTGTTCAGCATGGAAACTAGAGCAAGTGGAGCCAATACCATGAAAATTCAGTAACACAAGCATTTTTTTTTTAAAAACCTGACATCTGAACCAAAACAAGTCATTCGCATTAAGTAAATATGGTTGTTTCCATATAACTATGTGTATAAAAATAAGGTTGCAGTAAATAATTACTCTTAATTGATCCTGTGTCCAGCATCTGCAATCTCTTCTATCTCCATCTGAATCGTTTTGAATCTCATTCAGCACCTTAAACATAGACTCCATCCACCTGCAATGTGCCTTCAAGATGTACTGTCTACAAAATAATTCTTCAGTAGCACATATAAAACAACAGTCTCAAGGCGAGAGCAATACTGGGCAGATGGGGAGCACTGTCCCTCCCCCCCCCCCCCCGAATAATACCATAATAACCAATGCACCATTCTGACTCAGAATCTCACCCTTTTGTCCTGAGTTTGGGTTTAAGTTAGAGAAAAAATTAGATTTCTTTTTCACAATTACTTTCATCATGAGAACCGCTATGATTCAAGAAGGCTGTTCACTATAGTTCTTAAAGTCATTGAGGGATTGACAATTAGATCTGACCTCCTTGGGAATTCTTGTATCTTAATTATAAATTTTTAAAAATGACAATGGGTTTAATCTTATTTGAAAATGTTGGCAGTTCAGCAGCATTCAAATGTGGAAGAGTGAAATTTGCTGACAGATTCCTGTTGGCAAATCTGTCACGTAACATTGCTGCTGGACTTCAGAGGCACTTAAATTTTCTCCTGCACCACACATCAATTAAATCTGCTATGAAATCCAAGGGCCCATTCATTTCATTGAAATTTTGCAGCTGCAAGGAAGGAGGGTAAGGATATGAAAGGTTGCATCTTTTCATTATTTTTCTTTGCAGTGATGTTATTAATTACTTAAGTGTTATTACATTCATAGCTTAAATTTTTCAACTTGTTCCATCTTCAGCTGTTTCAGATACTTCTGACCAGGAGAAAGTCTCAATAATATTATAAAGTATTGATAGCATTGCATGGATAGTAAAATTGGGATGGGAAGTGGAGAATGCTTGTACAACCTGGTGAAGCTTCTATCAGTAGGTTTGCAGGCAGAACTTACTCTGCATAAGTGAGCTATCAGGAAAAACCCCACCCACCCTACACCCATCTCTGCATAGTTGCAATGTCTTGCTATTTGGGTGCATGGGTGAGATGGCCTTTTGGGACTGTGCCACATAATGCTAAGGCAATTCAAGGCTGGAAAGTTTCCTGTGGGAGCATGAATTGAACCAATATTCCAGCAGGTGGAATATGCTGCATGGTGTGTTTTCTTTCTAATGAGTCTGTAATAAGTGACTTTTTTCCCCACTTCTGTTTGCATGTCATGTGCTTGAGATGGAATATAAAAATAAGAATGGCAGAAAAGTAATTGAAGGTCTGTATCATCATTGAAGTAAAAATAGAGTTACAGATAAAACATTCCAGATTTCGTTTGTGACCTATAAAATAACCTCATTGGAAACATTTAATAGTCCATGATCTCCCGAGACTTGACCCAAGTGATTAGAGCCTCCAGTATAGTCCCTATTCTAGATTTCAAGATCAGAATCAAATGGTGTGAGTTGCAAGCATGTAAGCAAAAGGACATAACTAGAAACTGCCCCGTGAGAGGTCATTATGTTTTAATTTCACATCTTTTATTCCTACTATTTTATGAGATCAAGTGGATTGCTAGCAGGAGGCATTGCTTCCAACTTGGCTTGGTTTTAGACAATAATTAGGGGATGAAATTAAGCAGATTTATCAGTATATGTCAATTTTGGTCAGTGTGTGTCTCAGATCCTTAATGAACCATTTCTCTGAATAGGCTGAAAGTTGTCAAAGATTTTTTTCTCTCTGTTGTATTGATGTTGTAGAACATGCCTTTGCAAGTTTAGACACAATGCCACCTGTGCTGTCATTTGGAGAGATAACCTAAAGTCTGGTCAAAAAGAATTTTTTTGAAAGAGAGTGGAGGGAGGGGGGCAGATGGAGAGATTTAAACAAATTGCAGAGCCTAACTAAAGGCATAGGTACCAGTAATATGATTAAGAAAATGAAATCCATAAGAAGGCAGGATGGAAGGAATGTTGAGTTTTTGGATGATCTGGTGTTAGAGGAGTTCAAAGTAAAATTGTCAAAGTACATATATGTCACTATATACACCCCTGAGATTCATTTTCTTGTGGACATACTCAATAAACATGTAGAGTAATAACCATAAAAGAATCAATTTAAACCCCCCCCCCCCTCCAGCTGGTGTATTTAACTACAGAGCAGAAGGCAATAAACTGTGCAAATAGAAAATGAAGAACTAATACTAGTAAAAAATAAACATAAGTAGTAAGAAGATGAGATGAAGAGTCATTGACAGTGAGTCCATTGGTTGTGGGAACATTTCAATGATGGGGGCAAGTAAAGTTATCCCCCTTGGTTTAAGAGCCTGGTGGTAGTAACTGTTCCTGAACCTGATGGTATGAGTCCTGAGATTCCTGTACCTTATTACTGATGACAGCAGCAAGAGAGCATGACCTATTTGGTATGGGTCCCTGACGATGGATGCTGCTTTCCTGTGACAGTGTTTCATTTGGACATGTTCAATAGATGGAAGGTCTTTGCAGATGATGGACTGGGCCGTATTCACTACTTTTTGTAGGATTTTCCATTCTGGAATGTTAGTGTTCCCATACCAGGCTGTGATGCAGCCGGTAAATAGACTCTCCACTACTTATCTACAGAATTCAAGGAGAGGTCAAGGCATGTCGGCTATTGAACAAAAGAAGGAAAGCTTCCAATTAAGTTACTGCTGTACTCATGGCCAATGGTAGGTTTAGGAATGATGGTTAAATGGAAAAGTTAAAGTTAGCTATATACAATGGGATTTTGGATCACATCATTTAGTAATGGAGGCAGGAAGAAATCCAGTCAAGTGAATATTGAAATACTTTTTCTCATCAGCGTTGGAATATGAGCAGAAGATTACAGGAAACACCACCGAAGAGTAGCTCATGGTCCTAGATTTAACAGATACTGAAACAGTATGATGTATGGAAAGTACAAGGCAGTGATACAGAATATTTTAAAACACAGTCAGGTAATCTGTCAGCGCTCATTCAGTAATCAGTGTTATCTTCAGTCATCACTTTGAAGCCAGCAGTGAGGTGTATGTAAAACTGTGGGTGGTTTGCAACAAGATAGTGCCAGAAGGTTTGGCTCATCTGTGGACTCTGAAGATTTCAGCAGTAGAAAAAATGATTGTCACTTATGGGACTGGGAATAGTGAAACAACTATGGTTCTTGCTTCTATCACTATTCATTGGTTCTGTAGGTATATTATATTCAACAGTGACCATTTCCATGCCATATATGAATTTACTGCTAAGGCTGTCCAGTCTTAAAGAAGGCCTAGTTGGGAAAATAATCAAATGTTGCTGAACTATGCAAAATTATGTTATATGTTCTAGCATTCACCACTTTGAAATTGTTGAACAAGTGTAATTGCATCCTCATTGAGAGGATCCCCTTCATTTGTGTCTGAATCCCATGAATTAGTCCATAAGCATTAGATCCATTAAGTTTTCAGGTCTTTCCCCCAGCAAAGTAAGATGTTTTGTAAACAAGCCAGGTAAATGTGCTGTATTTTAATTAACAAACAAGAGAGAATCTGCAGATGCTGGAAATTTGAGCAACACACAAAGAACACTGGAGGAACGCAGCAGGCCA
The DNA here is from genome assembly GCF_048418815.1 of Hemitrygon akajei. Lineage (NCBI taxonomy): Eukaryota > Metazoa > Chordata > Chondrichthyes > Myliobatiformes > Dasyatidae > Hemitrygon > Hemitrygon akajei. The sequence goes on from NC_133143.1 coordinate 30,099,291, forward strand.
GGCAGCATCTATGGAAAAAAAAATACAATTGATGTTTCGGGCCGAAACCCTTCAGCAGGACTGGAGAAAAAAAGCTGAGGAGTAGACTTGGGGGGCGGGGGGGGGGGGGGGAGGGGAGAGAGAAACGCCAGGTGATAAATAAAACTTATAGGAGGAGGGATGAAGCAAAGTGGTAAGAAGTTCTTTGGTGAAAGAGACAGGGGCCATGTAGAAAAAAGAAGGGTTGGAGGGGAGGAGCACAAGAGAGAGGCGATGGGCAGGCAAGGAGATAATATGAGAGAGGGACAAGGTGATGAGAAATTGTGAAGGTGGTGGAAGTTTGAGTAATTGATGTTCATTGTGTATTAAGTATTAGGCTGGGATAAGCCAGGATTCTCAACTTTGCTGAAGGCAATTGTAGCAAACACTGAAAATTCCTCAAAAGCCCCAGCCTTCTAGTGATAATCTTACTGTTATTTAAACACTTATTAAAGGTTTTGGGGTTTCATTTTATTGTCCCTTAGTCTATGTTGCATGATCTTATTTTTTGTCAGATGGCATACTTTTCCGCAACATGTGTTATAATTTGGATAAAAGACAATTCTATTTACAATACATTTAGATGTACTCCATTGTCTGCTATTCACTGATTTTGCAGTCACAATTAATGTACTTTTTTAACCAAGAAAGCTTTTCTCAAGTATCCCCCTTTCTGTAATAACTGAGTGCACTAGCATCACCTGAATTCATTTGGATGCAATAGTTCCTCAAACTGTTGGTACAAATCCTCCTTCAAGGCTGGGAAAGCTTAATTAGTGCAGTTCAGTGCAGTGGAGTGGGTAACGTCATCAGTTGAGGAATTCATCCAAGGTCTGGTGATTTGAAGCTGGGAGTTTTATTTTAGTGATCAGAATTAGAGGGAGTTGCATATTTCAATCTCCATTTGTTCATATCTCTACTGGAATGGAAAATCACTTGTATTTTTCTTCTAATAGTGTCTTCCCTAAGGAACTGCCAACACAGTTGGATCAGTGCTGTCTTAATCCCTCGCCTTCCTGGATTTCAAAAATTAGTTATGATGTCAGGAATTATGTATTGGAAAGACCTGGGTTTTTAAAAAGTTCCTTTTGATAACCTTGGGATTTGCAGTACTTCACAATAAGTGAAACACTTCTGCAGTGTGCCTCCTATCATAATGCAGAAAGGGCAGCAGCCAATTTGCACCAAGAAGCTTACAGAAACAGCTAATAACCCATGAGTGACCTTGGTGAATGGAAAGGCTGTGGCCAGAAAGCTACAGAGAATGACTCTGCTGCTCTTCAGAAATACACCATGGAATACTCTATACTCATCTGAAAGATAGGCTATTGTTCAAAGTTTCATCTAAAAAGAACTGCACTTGACAATCTTAAGTGATGAAAGGGCAAAAACAATGAAGCTTTCCGCCTATTTATTATTAGTGCATCATTTGAATTCAATGCATGTATTTGGCCAGGTGATTTCACATTCATTCCTCTCTCCATATTCCTGTAAACCCCATTGGATCAGGGATGTAGCTTGGCAGCTGTGGCTAAAGGAGGAAAATACTCGGAGCTGACATTTCACATCTTGATGGACTTCTGCACTTCTGGATGCCTAGCTAGCCACGAGAGCTACCCTGCTCTTACCAAAGTTTGCTGACTGCAGTTCCACACAGGATCAATAGGTCTATTTAATGTCAGAGAAATGTATACAATATATATACTAAAATTATTTTTCTTCGCAAACATCCACGAAAACAGAGGAGTGTTCCAAAGAATGAATGATAGTTAAACATTAGAACCACAAAGGCCCCCCCCCCAGATCCCTAATTCCCTGTACAAGCAAAGCAAAGCAGTAAGCCCCCCTACCCCCACCAGCAAAAAAGCATCAGAACCCTCCACTGAGCACTCAAGTGTGCAGCAAAGCATCAATAAAGACACAGGCTGCTCCCGGTGTTCCGTGTTCTCCCATGATACTTCAGTCAGGGGCACCAGCCTAGAATCAGCACACCTCCAGAACCATGAAAATCTGGAACCTGAAGGTGCACTCTCGGCCTTCCAGGCCGCGTCCTTGGGAAATCGAAAAGCGGTCGGTTGTGAGGTCCTGAGAGCGGGTCCCATTCTCGCAAAGAACCAAAGTCAGAGAGTAACTCCAGGTCAGGGTCTTCAAAAGAACCTTGAAAAGGAAATAAAGTGATATCAAAGAAAGAGATTGAGCTGTTTCTGAAGATGCAAGCAAAGGAGTTGCCATTTTGGTGAGTCAGGCTGTTGTTGGTGTGAACACTGTGTTATATCTGTAAGAGCCAAATTGGTCACTTCTACCAATGTTGTCATGTGCAAGTATAGCTGCATATAGGTAAACCGATGAGGGGGAAATTAAATAAGCTTTTACTTTGTGCAGGTTCAGTCAACACCTGGTACAAATCAATGTGGCAGCTAAATCTTTCAAGATTTGTCTAGCACCATCTACCTTTTCTTGGTGATGGTTTTTAAAGCCTCTAACCTAAGTGAATTTTCTGTCCTTCCTATTCTAGTGCTTTACCTAGGTAATGTTTATTGGAGGTATGTTGATTCATCAAATCAGAATGGATGATTGAAGAAGATGAAGAAGAAAGCCCTTAACTCCGAGTGGAGTCATCGGCACGCCGTCGTGACAGCGTTTTTTTTAGCAGGCTTTCTTATTTTTATGAGGTCGAGTTGCTAGCTCGACGTTTAACCCAGCACGGATGAAAGCGTGCAAGGGTGCTGGCTGGATTCGAACTCGGGAACCTTCACTCCAAAGTCTGGCACTGATGCCACTATGGCACCAGCCGGCAATGGATGAATGACAAATCAGCAAATAGTTTTCTTGGCCACATGTCTAACTACGTGAGTCAATGTTGAGGATCCTCCTGACCAATTTGTCCTGCTTCTGCACTGATATTCTACCAATGGCACAAGCACACACAAATATTTTGATCAATATATCTGGAATTTTGGATGTAGGATATAATTCTTAGAGCACAATTAATAAATCTGAATCTGAATCTAGCTATTGCTTATTCCGTTTTATGGCAGCATTCCCACTGTATAAAACAGAACCTGGATGTTTTAAAAGGAGAACACAGTAACATTGACTGATCTGGGTGATATTGTCACGTCTGAATCCTTTGCCTTGATGTAGTGGCTTGATACATCAGAATGCTGTATGTCAACCACATTGGTTATGGACCTAGACTCGTTGTTAAGCCAGAGAGAGTGGGGATATCAGATTTATTTCTCTGAAGGAAATGACTGAACCATATATTTCTTATTTTAAATAACTGCTTGTAGATTTTATTTTAATAAATTTCTATTGACATTTCCATGTCACCAATGAGTTGGATGTAGTTTACATCTGTGCTTACAGCAAACACTTTGTTTGATAGCTAAGTTACTTCAGTCAGAAATTTTAAGAGAGAAAGTTAACTGCAGCTTATGACTGAAACTACAGCAACCTCTCCCAGTCAAAGCAGTGTATTATCATCAGATTTGCACAGAATAGAAGATCGTTGTGAATATCATAGTCTCGATTCAATTTCAGATAGATACATCAAACTGATTATCAGGTTTGATAGACAGAGAAATTGATTATGCCCACTCTATAGTAGGATAGTGTTGACGCTATAAGTAGCCTTCATTTAATTCTAGACCGCTTAATGACTGAAAGAAAATCATATATGTGGCTTCTGTGGTGTGATTTGAACTTGTATATATGGTTCACAGACTACTCCATCAGATCACTTACACCATCATTGTCAGTCAAATTCCAATGCATACAAACTTCAGTTTACCTGAGATTCACTACATATATTCTGTACACTTCTTGATTTCCTTTGCTCCAGACTCTGATGGCCTCCCATTTCTGCTCCCATTTAGCTTGCAGACTTACTAGTTACATTTAGCATTTCTGGCTTGCTTCGCACTTCCTCTGCAGCTTCTTGTAGCCCCTTGCATCTGTGTACGTTCAATCTTTTCATCTTAAACCATCTCAAATCTGAATCTGAACTTCACGGCCTCGTCTTTTTGTCTTGTACCTTAATTGCAGATTGTTGTAGTTCAGGAGTATTTCAGATTCTTCAGACATGTCAGTGAAATAAGAGCAATCACCATTTTTTTCTGAGTTGCATAATGGTGCACATGGGTGTGTTTATTTTCCTTTTGGAGATTTTTGTGGTTCTTTTGAGAGGGAAAAAGCATTAGTTCTGAATGATTAGTTTTAAGGGGGTTTTCTTTGCCCACCAACCAGAATATTTATAAATGGAATAATATCATTCAGCCATTTTTTCCAGCATCTTGGGAGCTGAAGTTCTCAGACACGAACCTGCTTAGTGGCTTGCAATACCAGGCAGATGCCATCACCATGGCAACCTGCTTAGTTGTGTCAACCAGTTGTAATGACGGCATTGATGCTGGAAGGCACAGCATTCAGAATCTGAGGAAGCCAGAAGGCCTTTGAAAATCTAAACATTAAAGAGAATGGTGAATATTTTTGTTTTTTGTCAATCCTTCCACTTTGTTTTACTGAACAAAAGAAATGATCTGTTACATTTTCTGTGAAGTTGCTAAATTAACATGTATAGTTAAAATATCAAGCGTGCTAATGTTTGTTAGGTTAAGAGAAATTAATTTGCATTGTTAACTGAATCTGAAAGGCTATCATGTTCAAAATGTTTCAACAAAAGTAGGTTTTAAATATCTCAGCCCATGTTAATATTAATTACAAACAATGGTTAATTGTTTCATTTTATAAGAGCTTCAGAGGTGTTGATTTTTGCAGTGGTTATTAAATATGCATATTTTAGATCTAACTGTGGCTACAGCTAATGTTCACTGATACCTATTTAAAATATTTTCACTGCAACTGTTTTCAATATAAAATTAAAATGGTAGCATCTAAGAGTCGAGAAAAATCATCTCATTTAATCATCTTTCATCTCAAAGGCTAAAGCGGGTGAATACCTTAGGAATGAATAGGTGCAGTGGTGCAGCAGAGCAGACAGCACATTTTTGAGAGGTTCTGAATGAGATGCATTTGGATTTAATTTGCTGCAGTATACTATTTGTACTTCAGTGATCAACAGTAGATAAAAAAAACATATTTAGCTCCAGCCCTTTATGCTTTGTTCAACCTAATTTTTCTCTATGTTTTGTGCTTTCAAATAGCATATTTCATAAATATTGTATATTTAGTCAGTGCAACCTGTAAAGATCATGTCTACCCTATTCCTGTTCATGCTTTCTCTCTGATAGCAGACTTAGTGTTCCAATCAATAAACATACTATTGGCTTGTTATATCTCAGCACTTCTAAGGGTTTTTCAGTACAGTTAATGCCTCTGGCAGGAATCACAACTGGCCAGTAAGTGTCCTGCTAACTCTACTTTGTGTTTTCTTTTACAATAACAGCAGTCAGCAAGATAAAGCAAAGTTCTCCCCTACCACTAATGAATACTATTTGATTTGGCACAAACTATTGTTTTAGCATGAATACTGACTGTGTTCTGATTTTCCTGTCCTTGTAAAACACTGGAGAAGTTTTAGTAAAGGCTCATGGTAACTTTAGGTGACAGTGCACATAAGCAGCTATTAGACTTGCCTCTCCCAAAATGAAAATTAGGGACAACTAAACTGTCTTTGACCATACAATAGCCATTGTCAAAAGTTTAAAGTATTCGTAATCACCAAAAGTAAGGATTATATGGTAGAGGCATAGGAAAGCAGGAGATGGGTGTGGAGGACAGTCTATCCCAATGGAATTTGGAGTTCAGCTGAATGGGTTCCTCACTCACTCTTCATCCATTCATCTTGACTTTTAAAATCCACTTTTCTGCTTCAAAACTAAAAATGAACATGCCTTGATTGAGTTGATCTTTAGAATCCTCCATCCAGAGGGCAATGGGGGCTCATTCGAGATAAAACTATTAAATAAATCAAAGGATACACAGTTAGTGCAAGATAGGGGGCTGAGGAAAAAGGTCAAGCAGAACATTCTGATGCAATAGGAATGGGAGGCTGAATGTCTATTCTTACAAGGACCAGATGAGGGAATAAAATTACTGAACGTAACTCAGGCCTCACAGAAAAAAAAAAATTGATTGTGATTCAATGTGATTATTCTTACTTGATCACTGTTAATCATTTTCTTCAACTAATATGAGCTACCTTGTCATATTGCATCCCAAATTCCATCAACTAAATTTTCTAATGGAGTAGTCTACAGAAATAGTCAACCATCCCAAATGAAAGCGAATCTGAAGGATAGAAAACCAAGAACACTATAGGCTCTTCTGTTCAGTGGTAACATGCCTGATGATGGGCGTATGGATCAAAAGAAGAAATTGGGACACAATTTGCCATTGCCATCCATCATAAGACCATAAGACATAAGAGCAGAATTAGGCCATCTGGCCCATCGAGTCTGCTCCACCATTCAATTGTAGCTGAACCTTTTTTTTAATCTCCTCCTCAACCCCTGTTCCCTGTAACCTTTGATGCCATGTCCATCAATCTCTGCCTTAAATACACCCAACAACCTGCCCTCAACAGCTGCACGTGGCAACAAATTCCACAAATTCACCACCATTTGGCTAATGAAATTTCTCTACATCTCTGTTTTGAAAGGGCACCCCTCTATTTTGAGGCTGTGCCCTCCTGTCCCGGACTCTTCCACCGTGGGAAATATCCTTTCCACATCCACTCTGCCTAGGCCTTTCAACATCTGAAAGGTTTCAATGAGATCCCCCCTCATCCTTCTGAATTCCAGCAAGTACAGTCCCACAGCCATTAAACGTTCCTTGTATGATAACCTTTGTATGATCATTCCAGCACAGTTGCATTAAAAACCCTAACCCTATCAGGAGGCCTCCTTTCCTACTGCAGGAAATGTAGTCAAGGACTGGGATTCACGGTCCTGTCGGGTGATGGCTGGCTAGTGGCAGGGAAGACTATATACGCAACAAGTGCTGGAGGATTTTTATGCTTGATGCTTCGATATATATGCTTCTTTTCTTCCCTCTCCCTTCACTTTTACTTGCTGAATACAGTAATCACTCTGGTCTGTGGTGGGCTCCTATTTGCAGCAGAAAATCTCTCCCTGACTGGGTCATTATCACCAATGCAAGAAAGTGAACAGCTTGCTAGTGTGATCAGGATAATAGAAGAGAAGGCCCGCTCTGTGTTATGAGAATGGATGGAAGTATAACGTAGTCCTTAAGAGAGCCTCTCATCTTATATGGTTTGAGACATGACTGAAGTGCTTCTCAACAGCAGCAGTGTTGTCAGCTGTAGCACCTAAAGAGCAATATGAAAGAAGTTAGAAGCATTTGAGTCATAAAATTCATTGTTTTGGGGCAGCAGTATAGTGCAAGCCGTAAAAATTATTCCAAGATTAGTACACAAGAAGGGTAACAAAGTAGCATTCTGATGGTGGTGGAAGAAAAAACATCAGAGTATGGACCTCCAGGATCCATTTATCACCAGACCTGATTTGAACAAATTACCAGGATGATCAATTCCTTCTGTACCTCCTCCCCAATTCTACTAATAAGGAGCGGGTATGTCCCAGAGAGGTGAGGATCCTTAAATACGGCTGCTTTCACCACAGATGCATATGGTCCAAACTGGACAGGAGCAGCTGTTACAAATTGAGTCAGACTATTTCATCCTTCAGCACATTCAGCAGAGTTTTAAAAACTCCTATTTTATCTGATGAATTGACAACTTTTTATATATTTATGCTGAGGAGTTATTAAAATTGAATGCTGCATATTTCAAATGTCATCACTTTCTCCTATGTTGCTTGTCCTTTTCCATTTAAGTGATGGAAAGCAGTAATAAAATGGTGTTCCTGGAACAGTGAATTGACAGGGGCATTATAAAGTCCAAAAGTAGTACCCATTTAGTTTTATCTTTGCTATTCTCCTTTGAGCACACTGGGTTGATTTTCTTGTTCCTTATGAGAATATTTATAAAATTTCTTTCAAAAATAAGACTCTAAGTTGTTCTTTGTCACAGCTCAAGTGAACAGGTTCCACCTATTCTCTCTGAATTATTCTGCCTGTACCACTTTAGGATGCACCTTTTCTTTCTCTGACCTCCTGATTGATTGGTTGAATAATTTAACGCCAGACTTGCTTTGAACAAACTACCAGGATAATCAATTTCTTCTGCCTAATCCTGTTCAGTCTCCCTTTGAAGCTGTGCTAGCTGCAAATAAGAACATGTTAGATTGCAACGCAGGCAAACTATTGACATTAACCACGATCCATCAGGAAAAAAATGTTGGCTCAGTAACAGGAAGTGGTCAGAGGAATGCATTTTATTGTTGTTGGCCATGAACTAACCCAGATGTTATTGTTACTTGTGTGCTGTTCTGTGATAAACCTTCCTGCCATAGTTTATCCAAAACTTTATTGGTCTTTTTTTGGGGGGGAGGGGTTCTCTTTTCAGTTGCCTGGGTAGTTGACTTTTCTTGTTATTTCCTCTGTTTTACATTTAGAGTAACCAACTTCTTGTCTCCTGCAAATCTTCTGTTCAGGTTTTTTTTGTCAGCCATGCTCTCGTATGATTTTAACATAATATGCCTATGTTAATCTTTACTACACGTATTCCCTAATGTATTGTCCACCAAGTCGTGTCTTGTAGTTACTCAAAAAAAATCTTAGCTGTGTTTTAAAAGCTGAGCATCCATCTCGAGAAATCACATAAAGGACCAACAATTTACTGTAACTACCCCAGAGTAGAACAGGATGTTTTCTTTATAAAAATTTTAATGCACCATTTGCATCATAAAGGAGGGAACTGTATTCATTAGATAATATGTGGCCTATGCAATTGCCTGTGATAGGAAGATATAGTGTGTTTTCCTTTCTTTGTCTCAGACATTTATTTATTTACCTCCAATGACAAACATGTAACTACTGGGTGCACAAGGAAGGAAAGTTAATGAGAGGGAGGAGTGATGAATTTGAATGTGAGGGGATAAGAGTGGTTGTAATTGTTAGTTATGATGAGTGCAGGCAAAGCAAGTGTTTGATTGTGATGATCCAGATATCTTTTATGAAGCTCTCTTGGTGGATAAGGTAAACTTTTCCTGTTGGGCAGTTAAGTTTCTAAGTAGCAATCCAGAATTTTCAATATTATATTCTCAGTCATGAGCACATAGCTTCTGTATACTTAAAACAAAGACCCTGAGACCTTGCTATGTAGGCCTCAGCAGATTGGAATTTGTGACTGTTTCAGTCTGTGTTCCTCTTTAATATCAATTGATCCAGAATAGCCACAAGCTTAGTGTTGGCACATTGGAAATCAGGCTATCCAAGTATCAGCACAGTTGGTGCAATCTTCATCTAATTTTGTTTCCCTTAGCTTTTCACTCCAGGGAACACTAGGATGTGGCTTTAGTGGTTTAGCAGATACATTTTTTCTATCTCATGGATTACCTCCTCCCACCATGGCAACAGTGCTTATATGCCATTTCATACAGCTGATGCAGCTCTCTGCCTTTCTCATCTCCAAGATTCACTTAACTGAATGCCCATTTTTCTTCCACTATACTACATCCTGCACAATCTCCATGCTATCCAAATGCTTGATAATCCATTCTGATTGTTTGTTCCTTTTTTGCTCCTCTTCACTGAACTGGACTCTTACTGTTTACGCATTCATTTTATTTCCTCAGCCTCATTAAACTTGCATTTCACTACTTCATACCACTTGCTCTCTGCCATTCTCTAGTCCTGTGTTTGGCACAGCTTTGTGATCTGATTTTGATCAGCTCTATTTAAAAATGTGGCGGCTTCAAAGACCAACATTCTCAGTATTGTTCTCTTCTTTGCAAATCAGAACATCCCACTTAACTGTATCTTTCAGTTGATCTTTCCTTTTCAAATCTATGATCTGTAATGATTGCAGTTTGCACGAGCAGAAGAAGAGCCCTTAACTCGGCAGTGGAGTTACCAGGGCACCATCTTTTGACGGTGTTTCCATAGCAAGCTATTCATAATTTTACGAGGCCGAGTTGCTAGCTCGACTCTCAACCCGACTTGGATTCGAACTCGGAAACCCTTGCTCTGGAGTCCGGCACTGATATTATTGTGTCACCAAGCGGGACTAGCTTACACAAGTATTTTACTGCAAATTGTTGGTTTCTTTCTCCATTCACAACTCACTCTCCTGGATTTGTGAATAATATCTTTTCAACACTCTAATTGAAGATGTCAGAAAGCAAGAAAGCAGTGGAGATAAAGCAAGATCCATAATTGTAATGAGACAAGTATATTTAAACTATGAGACCCATCGAATAACGTGTATATATTATGGTGCACATTTTGAATCAGGGTACATTTATGCCAGTGTTTTTAATTTGCTTCTGTCATTGTAATAGTTACCGTAGTTATGAAAGCTGAGGGAATCTCTGTCTGAATTGCAGCTTTGTGGCTTCCCTTATTAACAAGGGAAATCACTGTCTTGTCATTTTTTATACCTAGCTGTGATCACTATCCCAAGGCAAAATAGCACCATCTCTTCTACAAGACCTTTGTCAAATGTATTAAAATGCCACTGTTAATTTTTGGTTCCCCAATGCCTCAAGTTTAAGATTCTTATTTCATTGTTGAATTTCCTCCAGAGCCTTGCAATGTCTTATCTCTACAGCCTCTTTCAGCCTTGTATTCTCATCCAACTCTTTTTTAAATCCAATGTATTATTGATTTTTGTATGTTCAACCACTTTGCTAACCTAGCATTCCTTCTCTGAGCTCCCACAACTCCTTGAGTTCACCAAACCTCAAGAGAAACTTCCCATTGTCTCTTCGTTTAGCTTGATGTTTTTCATTGTTTCTTGAGAAATCTAAAGGGATATATTTTTATATTGTGAGGACATGGTATAAGTGTGAAATTACCTGTTTCAATTTTATTTTTTTTATAACTCATAGCCTTCCTTTTTATTTCCTTTATTCCTGAAGGTTTATTTCCTTCAACTAAAAGAACATTGGATTATGGAAATCTATTATCTTCTGTTTTCTGTAGAATTAGGATTATTGTACAACCTACTCATACATTTCAGAATTTCACTGTCATTATTCTTGCGTGATTCCCATTGTTTGTCCCTTCCAAAACTGTAGGTCGTTGGGATCAAAGAAATAATGTAGTTGCAAGCAATATTTGGAAACTATTCCTAGCAATCTTCAAAGGAATATTTTAATCATGATCATAAACTGTGTAAGTACTTGTCAAACATTACCCTTTTTGTATTTTGACAATATTTGTAGGGACATAATTTCTGCAAAGTTGTCAATATTTTATGAGCATTGCTTTCATGAATAGAAGTAACAATTTGATTTTATTTTGTGATGTTAGCAACCTCAGTTAACCTGTAGTCTTATTAAACCTTTCATGTACTCATGATGAAAGGCAAAACAATCATTTCAATTGAGTATTTTGATCTCTGTTCAGGCTAAAATTACATATTCATGATAATTTTTCAAAGGTATGAACTCTGCACTTCCAAAGTGAAGAAATTACCAGCTCATTCATAGCTATATTGTTGGTTGTGTTGCAACAATTTCTTAAATGATTTCAAAGAGTAATTGCAGATGAATGGATGCTGCTGAATTTGTGTATATTATTGCAAATGGAGTTTTGGTCAGGTCATGTAATGGATCAAGTGTAGACAATATTTTTCAGACTATTCCATGTAGTAAATTAGTGGGTTATTTTTGCTCCCAGGATCAGTGGTAAGGACCTCTAATGTGGTAACAAGCTTCTTGATAGTGGTACATGTTACCTTGATTGTCCAATATAATTAGATAGGTGGAATTTGAATCATATTTAAACAAAAGCAACTTCTTCATCTGTTCAGAGGTTAGTTAAAGTAGTATATAAACCTGAGTATCATAATGGAAACAACTAAATTTTTAAAAATTGATGCATGTAGTTCAAAGCTTGGTCAAAGAGGTTGGTTTTAAATAGAGGAGCGCAGTAGGAGAAGGAGAGGTGGAGATGTTAAAGAAGAAAATTCGGGAGAGCAAGGTGTAGATATTTGAAGGCGCAGCCATCAAAGAAGATGCAATGAGCAAGGAAAAGTAGAGAGGGATGGAGGAGGAGAGAGATCTTAGTTGGAGGGCTCAGTTTCATTGAACTACAGCAAAATCAGAATTGAGTTCTGGCTACAGGAAAGATTTGATTGGGAAGTAATTGATGTCAGTAAATGGAGAATACAGCCATGATTTGTGCAGGGAATATCTGTGGACTTAACCTAATTGTCTTTAATCAGTCAGAATTCTAAATGCCGGTAGGGAACTGAACATTCAGGTAACTTTGATTACATTGAGAATGACTAGTCAACCTCAGTCCCAATGGTGACACTTCAAGGCAAGTATCTGTCAGGGCTTGAATGCATAATCTGGTTTGGCAATTCAGATCAAACCTACCTTTGGTTCTTACTCCTAATGTAGTGAAAGTGGCATAATGCAAAGCAGAGGAAAAACACTGAAGAGCTATAAAATGATTAAATGTATTCTAGTTGTTATAAACATATATACTATGCACTTATGTGAAACATTATTTTGTCATTATTAAAGTGCCGAGTTGCATGTTCTCACACGAGGATCCAGCACTGTCAAAATGGGCTGATTGTCCTTTTATGCTAGGCCGTGACTAATCAAGTATCCTGAGCTGCTTCATAACCACCTTATCCTCCTGAAATGCTTTCTTTTAGCATCCTTGCTCATGTACTCCAAGACCCTCTGTTCATCCTCCCTTGTTTTCCCACCACAGTTTTCTGTTTTCCCCAAGAACAGTTTGATGAATTATTAAATGCTGAACTTGCTGGTGATAGCATTACTGTGTAAAACATTTTAAAGTCCCAATTGTTCTATAGATTGCTTGCTGGACGAAAAACTTATACATGGTTATGTACAAAAAAATCTGGATTCTTGACCCGGAGAGGGTTGACAGAAAGCCAAGTTCCTCATATCTTTTTAGCTGTTGTTTCCAAAGCATATAAGGACAATAAGCAGCATCTCCTGAATAATTTACTGCATACTCTGTCATGTAAACAACTCATTTATCACACTGCGGATTAAAAAAAATACATTTTACCCTGTGATATTCTTCCTGAATTTGTAATCACCCACTGATAATCAAGTAAACAACTTTAAAATTATTTTTTAAATATTTTGAACTGATTCTGCTATTCTGCAAAATCATGCAGGTAAGTAATTCCTCCCAGGTTTCTGTACTGTTCCAATTCTGGTTTCTCATTTACCCCAAAGTTAATTGCTCTATCTCCGTCAACCTTACTTTCAACTGCAAATGTCATAAATCCTGGGCCTTATATTTCTTAAACTATTTTGCATCCCTTCCTCTCCCTCCATGGGCCTATAGACAGAAAAGACTGAAGATGCTGTTACCTGGAGCAGGAAAAAGAACTGCTGGGTGCAAGGTCTCAACCCAAACCATTGACATTCCTCTGCCTCTGCAGATATTGCTTCACTTGCTGTGTTCTTCCAGCAGATTTTAGTCTGATGATGTTCCTTTCAAGTGCTGTGGGGTTTGAAATATTAAAGGTGAAATTGTTGTTCTGAAATTCCAGCTTATTCTCAATCAATGTTGTTTTAGCAATGAAGATTAAAATATGCTGAAGTACTCCAATCTTTATTTAACATAGGATCTTACCAGTTTATTGAATCTCCTCTAAATGGCCAAGATTAAACTCAAGTGCAAAAATAATTACACTCATTGTACATTTGCCCATTTTCAGCAAAAGATTTTTTTTCTGAAAGCACTTGTATCTGGGTAACAATAGAAATAAATATGAATAACTTCTGAATGATCTCCTTCGAACATTTATTAATGCTCTTGGAAAGATAATAGCTCAGCTGGAATTGCCATGTTAAATATACTAAAGTTGCCAATGGTTTTATTGATCTAAAAAGTCAAAGTAAATGTCGTTTGTCCTGGGTGGATTTGCACAACCCTGGGGGGAAAAGTTACAAATGGAAGATATTTCATCAGCTAGAAAAGAGTTTGATTTGCACTAAACTAAAAACTTCTTCTCAAAGCCCATTAGGAAGAAGTTTAATTGCACTAAAGACAAGTATTAGGTCAGCTTTCGCTTGCACTTAATTAGCTGCAGTGGAAAAGGCTTATAAAGATGATCCTTGGAGCCCAATGCAATTGTTTTTAATGGTATAAAGAGGTATATGAGATGTCCATCACAGAAAATCATCTGCAATTAAAAGCTCACATCAGTATGCAATTTTCCCTTCATGGAAGGATTTAAAGTTCAATTGCTGAATTGGCCAACTGTTGCTCTTTATTCATGTTTGCTAATTGGGTTATAGTAAAACATAATGAGAAATAACATTAATCCAAACATATAGCTATTCAGAGAGCAGCTATGAAGCTGAACATCTGGAAACCGTTGGAGTTTGAACAATTTCCACCCATTTTGAAAACTTGAAATTGTCTACGTTTCAGGGAGTGTGAAAGGTTCTGTTGGACTTTATCAGTTTTCCCTTTTGGCTAAAACAAAATAAAATGTTTTAACAACACACACAGAGTGCTGGTGGAACACAGCAGGCCAGGCAGCATCTATAAGGAGAAGCACTGTCGACATTTCGGGCTGAGACCCTTTGTCAGGACTAACTGAAGGGAAAGATACTAAGAGATTTGAAAGTAGTGGGGGGAGAGGGAAATGGGAAATGATAGGAGAAGACCGGAGGGGGTGGGATGAAGCTAAGAGCTGGAAAGGTGATTGGCGAAAGTAATACAGAGCTGGAGAAGGGAAAGGATCATGGGACGGGAGGCCTTGGGAGAAAGAAAGGGAGGGGTGAAGCACCAGAGGGAGATGGAGAACAGGCAGAGTGATGGGCAGTGAGAGAGAAAAAAAACAAACAACTAAATATGTCAGGGTTGGGGTAAGAAGGGAAGGAGAGGCATTAACGGAAGTTAGAGAAGTCAATGCTCATGCCATCAGGTTGGAGGCTACTCAGCCGGTATATAATGTGTTGTTCCTCCAACCTGAGTGTGGCTTCATCTTGATAGTAGAGGAGGCCATGGATAGACATATCAGAATGGGAATGGGACGTGGAATTAAAATGTGTGGCCACTGGGAGATCCTGCTTTCTCTGGTGGACCAAGCATAGGTGTTCAGCGAAATGGTCTCCCAGTCTGCGTCGGGTCTCACCAATATATAAAAGACCACACCGGGAGCACCGGACGCAGTATACCACACCAGCCGACTCACAGGTGAAGTGTCGCCTCACCTGGAAGGACTATCTGGGGCCCTGAATGGTGGTGAGGGAGGAAGTGTAAGGGCAGGTGTAGCACTTGTTCTGCTTACAAGGATAAGTGCCAGGAGGGAGATCGGTGGGAAGGGATGGGGAAGGACGAGTGGACAAGGGAGTCGCGTAGGGAGCGATCCCTGTGGAAAGCAGAAAGAGGGGGGAGGGAAAGATGTGCTTGGTAGTGGGATCCCGTTGGAGGTGGCGGAAGTTATGGAGAATTATACGTTGGACCTGGAGGCTGGTGGGGTGATAGGTGAGGACAAGGGGAACCCTATCCCTAGTGGGGTGGTGGGCAGATTGGGTGAGGGCAGATGTGCGGGAAATGGGAGAGATGCGTTTGAGAGCAGAGTTGATGGTGGAAGAAGGGAAGCCCCTTTGTTTAAAAAAGGAAGACATCTCCTTCGTCCTGGAGTGAAAAGCTTCATCCTGAGAGCAGATGCGGCGGAGACGGAGGAATTGTGAGAAGGGGATAGCCTTTTTGCAAGAGACAGGGTGGGAAGAGGAATAGTCCAGGTAGCTGTGAGAGTCTGTAGGCTTATAGTAGATAAATGTTTTATTTATTTATATCACTCGTTTGAACAATTCAAAGTTGCTAACTAGATAGACAGTATGATTCAATCTAATGAACCCTACAGAAATTGAACTTTATGGTTTTGCATCATTTTGTTTAGAAAAAAGAACTTTCAATGGCAATGACAATAATGTATGAATATGTATTGTCCATTTTACAACAAATTCATAAAAGCAATAACTAATGCATAACCTGGTATCCTTACTTCTTGTTGTTATTGGTTGAGGGAAGAATTTTGACTAGAACATTGATCTTTATCATGTAACTAAAATGCAGATGAAACCACATCACTAACACAACCTAATTTTGGCATCACCAACGAACTAGTACTCCCTCAGAATATCACAAATTATCAATCTAAGTTTGATGTTTAGCTCTGAATTGGGAGAAGTAAATCTACCTTTTGACTATGAGATTGAAGTATTATCGGCCGAGGTAAATTTTAAATATTAAACTACCTCTAACAATCTCCTTGAAAACTTCTCTGTTCCAAAGAGACTTATTTTTGCTTCTCTATTTTGCATAATGTCCACCATCCATTGAACAGGTCACAATCCTATAGCTCTTTCTGACCTGCTGCACTTTTTTGCACATTTCTAAAATTCTGATTTCCAACATCTGGTGGATTTTGACCTTCACAATACTTCAGTTCTACATTAACAAGTCTTTCGTAAAGGTTCACCATGACTTTCTTATACGTATGTTAATTTCTTATTATGAAGTTGAGAATCCTGGATACTTTCTGACCTGGTCCTGTCCTATTCCTGTCCTGTTCTGTGCATATATCCCAAATCTCTGTCTTCTTGTTTCATTTTTAAGATTGTCCTCTAGTTTATACTGTATCTTTTCATTCTTCCTAATAAAGTTGTAATACTTTTTCAGCATTAATCTGGCACTCCTTTTGCTTATTATATATGTCTCTCTGTTTCTTCTTGAAGGCATTAGTCTTCCTCACAATTTACTTTTACAACAACTTAGAAAACTGGGTTCTATAGCTTCAAATCAAAATACTTAATACGGATCATGAAAAGTCTGAAAACAACTTTTCAGTCACATTTCCTATAACCTAGTTGAACTGAATTGAGTTGAACTGACTTTATTTCTTACATCCTTCACATACACGATGAGTAAAAATCTTTACATTACGTCTCCGTCTGAATCTGCAGTGTGCAAATTATGGTAATTTGTAATAAATAGTATGTGCAGTAAGAGATGCAACAGAACTGTCAATATAGCTTAGAAATATGATTGTGTCAGTGTGAAGTAATCAGTTTGATGGCCTGGTGGAAGAAGATATCCCAGAGCCTGTTGGTCCTGGCTTTTATGCTGCGGTACCATTTCCCAAATGGAAGCAGCTGGAACATTTTGTGGTTGGTGTGACTCGGGTCCCTAATGATTTTTTGGTCCCTTTTTATGCACCTGTTGCTATAAATGTTCTGAATAGTGGGAAGTTCACATCCACAGATGCACTAGGCTGTCCTCACCACTCTCTGCAGAGCCCTGCGATTGAGTACAGTTCCCATACCAGGCAGTGATATAGCCAGTCAGGATGCTCTCAATTGTGGCCTTGTAGAAAGTCCTTAGGATTTGGCAACCCATGCCAAACTTCTTCAACCATCTGATGTGAAAGAGGCACTGCTGTGCTCTTCTCACCACACAGTCAGTAAGTACAGACCACGTGAGTTCCGTAGTGATGTGTATACTGAGACACTTGTAGCTGTTCACCCAGATCTATTGATGACTTTTTATTCACGCTGCCACAACCTCTTGCATAGCATTTCGTTCTGATAGTAAACTTATGAAGTGTCATCTTATCAAATACCTTCTGAATGTCCAAATGTAGCAGATTAACTGCTTTTTGTCCATTGATCCTTGGTGTTGCTGCTTCAGGAAAAACACTGCAGGTTAGTTGAGCACAGTTTGGTTTCAAGAAATTCATGCTAGCTTTCTAAAATCAATCTAGTCATACTCCTCAATAACCCACAATGCATATTATCTAGGCCAGGTTACTTATCGGTTTAAAATGTCACTGGTCCCTGCTTTATTGCCTTTTAGGCCAGCAACATTTTTGATGAGATTCTAGCAGCTGCATCTATTTTATTTTTTATATCTTTTATTTAGTAATTCAGCGAAGTTCCTTCTACTGATTAGCTCTCCCTCCACTGTTACAAACTTTCCCTGTTCACACTGCCAATACAGTATCTTTGGATTCTCTTTTTGTTGTTGCTGGAGTTTTCACATGCTGTCTGTTCACTATTTTTTGTTTGCTTTTCCACTTCTGAATTTTCATGTGTATTAACAGGCTGACACCTGTCAGATGGTCATTTTTCCCCACTCTTTTACTTATTATCTTTATGGTCTAGTTAAAAGGTTTGGGCAAGTAAACATCATGTCAATAACACATTAAAAATACTAACAGATTAAATCACATATATATATATATATATATATGATAAAAACTGCTATAATATATTGGAAAGGAACTGCTTCCAAAATTTGTAGTTAGCACTCTGAACATGAATATGCATTATTGCATGATTAATATTAGGCTCACAAGGGCATACTGCTACATGCATTGCCATTCTCTCAATCAGATTATCTTTCTGTCTATCTTTGATTTTCAAATTGTATTAATCTCCGTTGGATTGAACTCCAAACTGAATTTCTTCAGCTCTTTGTAATTCCCTGCTGCAGTTGAAATAAAAGAAATGTGGTTTATTGAGAAAAAAAGGTTTTTAAAAAAAGTAACTATCCATTGACAGAAAGAACATGATAATCATAAGGGTGTTTGTTACCTTGCTTGTTTCTAAAATAAAGCACTACCCTACAGATTATTGGACCAGAGGTAAAAGAACAAGCACATATTGAGCCCTGATCTCAAATCCATATGATTAATCTATTAACTTATTATTAAATATGAATCTTTCAAAGTAAATTTATTATCAAAGAACATATATGTCACCACGTACTACCCTGAGATTCATTTTCTTGTGTGCATTCACAGTACATACAGAGAAACACAATAGAATCAATGAAAGGCTACGCAGAAAGATGAACAAATAACCAATTGTGCATAATTAAATAGAAAACAAAATGACAAATAAATAAATAATTTTGAGAATATGGGTTGTAGAATCCTTGAAAGTGAGTCCCTGGGTTGTGGAGTCCGTTCAGTGTTGGGGTGGGTGGTGTTATCCACTCTAGTTCAGGAGCCCGATGGTGTTGGTCCTGAGACTCCTGTACCTCCTTCCTAAAGGCAGAAACAGGAAGAGAACATGGCCTAAATGGTCGGGTCGAATGTTTAGATTTTTCAAAAGGAATTTATATTGTCTTTCCTGCTTTGAAGCGAAGTATTCAAATGCCGCATACCTTGTGCAGTTATTGTCTTTATCAAAGGAGAATGAAATCTTGATGTATTTGAAAATATTTTGGAATTATATTCCACTTGTGGATACTTACAGCAACATTTATTTATACAGTAGTTTACCATTGTAAAATGTCCCGGTGCACAATACGAAACTGCTACTGAACACATGTTCATGAGTTTACTGCAGTTAAACTCCTGCTGACCAAAAACTTGATCAAAGTGCTTGGTTTTAATTAGTGAGTTAAGAAAAGAGGGCACAATCAGTAGCAGTGTAACAAATACAATCTTGAATGCCCAGGAGGCTAAAGTTGGAGGTCTGCATACAGATCTTGGGTCCTTTTGGAGGTAGTAATGGCTTTAGAGGTACAGAAGGGTAAACATGATTTTCCCTAAAAATAGAGATAAAACAAGATTAGAACACTTCAGCATACAAGGAACATAGAATCTTTGCGGTTAACATTTTGTGTTCTATTTAGGAGAATGGTTGAGTTCTTATGTCTTCTCTATTATCTCACCTTGGTCCTATTTTCATATTTGCAGAATGCAGAAATAAGAGCAAACTGCAATTTCTAGAAAGCTCATAATAGTTTGGTCACAAATTAGCACTCGTGAGAGTAGAATGGAGGTAAATCAGAAGGTCTGTGAGAAGATGATTGGAGATATTGGTCACAGGTTATATTGGGTGTGTGTTTCATTTGCCATCATTTATTTTTATACTTAGAAAATTTCCTGCTGCTTTTTATGTTGGAGAACATCTTTCACTTTCCAGATATACAAAAATACTTGGAAGCAAATGCAAGATAAAAACTGAGGGTGCAATGTAATAGTAGAAATCGACATAACAGGTATTCATGAGGAAACCAATTCTTTAAAAACACTTCTCAGCCAAGTATCTTGATTGCTGGGAAAGCAAATCGTAAACTTTTGTGTGCTCAACCCTGTGAATTATTTCCTTGCATTGGGCTCGGGGTGATGTGACTTCCATCTTCTTCTGTCCATTAATTTTAATGAACTATTAATTGGGAAAGAAATTCAAATAGTTTATACAATATCCTGCGTACAGTTTTAAACACCCCCACATGGGCAGCCTTGCAACCCTGTGAAGTTCAACTCATTCAGATGTAGCTGTTGTATCCAATTTTAATCATTCTATTTAACCACCACCCCGTTCTTCATGCTGGTGTCAGGTCCGGCAATGTCTTGATTTAATAACTCTCATCTTTGTATTCCCATTATTCCATAGTCATGCTGCATTCCATTTGTAAGTTTTACCTTACCCTACAACCCTCAATGATATCTGTTCTCCTCTGATTCTGTTGTCTTGTGCATCCTAACCATTCCCTTGTCCTTTATTATCAACCATGCCTTCAGCTACCTAGACCCTAAGCAAGGAAGCTGCACCAATTCCCCTCTAAACCACACCAGCTCTCCACAACTATTTTCTTGCTCCTTCAAGGTACTCAATCCAACATTATTGTTGACTTGCCGAAGTTAAGTTCTGTTACTCATTGTTCTTATCATTGGATTTTCCAAATGTCAATACAGCAAAGGCCATAATCTTACTGTCAGTAGATAACATGGAATTACCTGTGAAGGAGTCAAGTTATTGATTACCTCTCCGGTGATGAATTGCCTCTGACAATGACAGGCCTATTGCTATAATCCGGTATTTTTGCAGAGTATTCAGATGCATTCACACCTATACTTTGGCATCTTGGAAGCCTGATAGAAAGGATAGGACCATTTCAATGCAGTAAGGGTTTGATGGAAGTGGTAGATGAAGAGCCCAGTGAAAAGCCATTGACATTAAATAATAACATTATTTCTCTCTCCATGTACATAGCCTGACCTGCATTTACAGTAGAATCAGAATCAGATTTATATATGTTGTGAAATTTGTTTTTGTGGCAACAGTACAGTGCAAGACATTAAAAAGCACTAAGTTACAATAAAGAATAAAATGAATGGTGTGAAGAGGAATAATGTAGTCCGTTTATGAGTTCCTGGACCATTCAAGCATCTGATGGCAGAGAGGAAGAAGCCGTTCTTAAAATGTTGAGCATGGGTCTACAGTTCATGTACCCTCTTCCTGATGGTGGTAGTGAGAAGAGGGTATATCCCAGACAGTAAGGGTCCTTAATGATGGATGCTGCCTTTTTGAGGCACTGCCTTTTGAAGATGTAACTGCAGTTCTTATTTTGGGTAGAAGTTAATTCTTTGTTAGTCCTAAAGAGATGCAGTGGTAGCATACTGAGTGCATCACCTTGAGTGGAACTGCATTTAGGAAGACAAGTTCAAGATATATATCAGCTATTTTATTGCAAGTTTAACCCATTCAATACAGAACGAATTTTCACTTTGCCATATGTTTTTATAGAACTATAAACAGAGAATGAGTGTTCCCAGCACTTTCAGTTTTTATTTCAGCACTTTTTAATTTTCATCTGTACTCCTATGCAGTTTTCGTAACATGGAAATGTAACAATGTGATATTTGGCAAACACCCATGTGTATACCAATGGTGATTTACAGTGCTTTTACATGAGCGAATAGCCAGGCGCAGATCACAGAACTCTTGTTTTTCGCACATCAAGCTACCTTTTACTAAATTTCTTTGCTCCATTACTCTGGCAATTTTAGCCATCCCATTCTTGACTGCAGACAGCAGTAACTCAGTGGAACCACTTTTTAATTTCAGAGCCACCATGCTCTTTAACAACTCCTGCCATCCAGTTCACACCATTTGCTCCTCAATTCCAGTTTTATAATGGATGTTTAAATAAGGTCATTTGTATTTCATCATGCACTTCGACCTCACATTTAGTCTCAGGATGTGGACATGCAAAACAGCCTATGATTAGGCTGTTGGGAATTCTTACCCTGTAAATTTTCTTCGGAATGCAGTACACCCCACTTCACTTAGAACCTCCTCTGTCTCTGAGTCAGAATGCTAAATAGCAGAGTTGACTGAGTTCGGCTGCACTTTTTGAATGTTAATCTCAGAATTTTGGTTAATCCTCATTTGAAGTACTGTGCACACTCAAATTTCTATTTTTATAAACATAATATTGAGACTTGAGAAGAAAAAAAATTTTTAAGGACCCCAGAGCCAACTCACTGTGCTCACAAGAAAGGGCTGAACAGACCGTGGTTACTTTTACGTTCAAAATCAAGTTTAAATGTATTGTCATGCACATACACACCCAGGGTATAAAATTAACTTATTCCAGCGACAAACATAAATTAAATCAACTTAAATTAAACAGAACAAACGTGAAAAGTGAACATAACCAAGTCCTGAAAGTTTAGGGCAATACCATCTGAAGTAGAATTGGGATTTTTCAGGCCGGTTTATGAAACTGATGGCACTGGGGAGGAAATAGCTGTTGAACCTTGAGATGCAGGTCAAGCTCCATAACTCCTGTCTGATGGCAGCATCATCAACAGGATGGTGGAAGACCTCAATGATTGATGTGTCCTTCCTCAGATGCCACTGTTACTCTACAAAACAAAAGCTGAGCTGTTTATTTATCTATTTAGCGATATAACAGGCCCTTCCGGCCCAACGAGTCTGCACTGCCCAATTACACCCATGTGACCAATTTACTTATTAACCCATACGTCACTGGAATGTAGGAGGAACGCAGTGCCCAAAGTCACGGGGAGAATTCACAAACTCCATTGAGACAGCGGCGGAATTGACCCTGGGTTACTGGTGCTCTAGTAGCATTACACCAACTCTACACTAGCGTGTGATGTGGTATTTGCCTAAAACTTCAGAATCAGGCTTAATATCACCGGCATATGTCATGAAATTTGATAACTTTGCAGCAGCAGTGTATGATAATATAGAAAGAAAAATGTAAATAAGTAAATCAATTACATTAAGTATATATATGCATATTAAGTAGTTAAATTAAAAATAGTACAAAAACAGAAGTAATAAAAGTGAGATAGTGTTCATGGGTTCAATGTCCATTTAGGAATTGGATGGCAAAGGGGAAGAAGCTGTTCCTGAATCACTGAGTGTGTGTCTTCAGGTTTCTGCACCTCCTTCCTAACAGTAACAATGAGAAGAGGGCATGTCCTGGGTGATGGGGGTCTTAATGATGGACACCGCCTTTCTGAGACACCGTTCCTTGTAGATGGCTTGGATACTCTGGAGGCTAGTACTCAAGATGGAGCTGACTAATTTTACAACTTTCTTTCAAACCCATGCAGCAGAACCCCCCCCCCCCATACCAGATGGTGATGCAACCTGTTAGAATGCTCTCCACGGTACTTATGTAGAAGTTTTCAAGTGTCTTAAGTGACAAACCAATTCTTCTCAAACTCCTAATGAAATATAACCTCTGTCTTGCCTTCTTTATAGCTGCATCACCATGTTGGGACCAGGTTAGATCCTCAAGAAATCTTGACACCCAGGAACTTGAAATTGCTCACTCTCTCCACTTGTGATCCCTCTATGAGGATTGGTTTGTGATTCCTCACCCTACCCTTCCTGAAGTCCACAATTTGCTCTTTGGTTTTACTGGCATTGAGTGCAAGGTTGTTGCTGTGTCACCACTCAACCAGCTGGTATATTTCGCTCCTCTATGCCCTCTCATTTCCATCTGAGATTCTGCCAACAACGGTTGTATCATCAGCAAATCTTTGGAAGGCAATTGAGCTACGTTTAGCCACACAGTCATGGGTATAGAGAAAGTACAGCAGTGGGCTAAGCACAAATCCCTGAGGTGCACCAGTGTTGGTCATCAGTGAGGAGGAGTTATTAACATCAATCCGCACAGATTGTGGTCTTCTAGTTAGGAAGTTGAGGACCCAGTTGCAGAGGGAGTTACAAAGACCCAGGTTCAATAGCTTATCAGTCCGGACTGTGGGAATGCTAGCATTAAACGCTGAGCTATAGTCAACAAACAGCATCCTGATATAGGAGTTTGTATTGTCTAGATGATCTTAGGCCATGGGGAGAGCCATTAAGACTGTGTATGCCATAGAGTTATTGCAGCAATAGGCAAATTGCAATGGGTCCAGGTCCTTGCTGAGGCAGGAGTTGATTCTGGCCATGATCAAACACTCAAAGCATTTCATCACTGTAGATATGAGTGCTACTGGATGATAATCATTAAGGCAGCTCAGACTACTCTTCTTGGGTACTGGTATAATTGTTGCCCTTTTGAAGCAGTGAGAACTTCCAATTGCAGTAATGGGAGGTTGAAAATGTCCATCAATACACCTGTCAGGGAGTTGGCACATGTTTTCAGAGCCTGACCAGGTACTCCATCAGGGCCTGCCGCCTTTCAAGGGTTCACCCTCCTGCAAGACAGCCTGACATTGGCCTCCAAGACAGACATCACATGGTCACTGGATGCAGCAGGGATCTTCACAATATTATAGAAGAGCATGTGATTCCACTTGTACATGACATCAAAGCTGAAGGCACAGAATATTAAATAGTCATAATAAATCAGGGAGAAAATTCAGGATAATCTCAATACCTCATGCAGTAGCTGTGACCAATAACTTGCATTTAATGTAAAGCTAGAAAAGCAAATGAGGAAGAAAGGAGTAAAGGTCAAATGAAAGGGTTTAGGGTAGGAGCTAACTTCAATTATAAAGTTAGATGCAGTTTTTTTATTCAAGGAATGTGGACTCCACAGAATGAACGAGCATTTAATTATTAACCATTTCTAGTGGTGTTTCTTCTAGCAAAGGCTCTTGAGTTCGAATCCAGCTGGCTCCAAAAAAACCTGGAGAGGGATGGGCTCCACCAGGTTTCAGATGCCCAAGACAAGCCGTACAATGGGCAATCTCCAAAAAGATTGGTGCAAAAAGGTTGTCATGATGGCGCCCCAACGACTCCACCAGGAGACCACACACACACACACACACACACACACACACACACACACACACACACACACACACACACACACACACACACACACACACACACACACACACACACACACACACACACACACACACACACACACACACTTCTAATTGTCCTTCTGATGGTGAGCTGGCTTCTCAAAACAAGTGTTGGTATACCCACAATCCAGTTGGGGTGGGAATTCCAGAATTTGGGCCGGGTGGTGTAGAAAGAATGGCAAATCCTTTCCAAGTCAGGATAGCATATGGCTTGGATGGCAACTTCCCGTTGTTAGTGTTCCCATGTTTTGCTGCCCTTGTCCTTCTAGCTAATAGAGCTCATGGCTGTGGAAGGTGCTGTCAAGGAGTCCTGGTGCGTTGGTGCAATGGTTCCTGATACAGTATATGGTACCAACAACTGCTACACCATGATGTTGATGTGAGTGGTTGTCAGTGAGTGCCTATCAAGTGGGTTGCTATGTCCTCTATAGTGCTGAGCTTGTTGAGTATTGTTAGAACAGCTCTCAGCCAGCAATGACTTTGATCTGTATTGTTTCTTTAATCTGTGTCTTTCTTGCAGTGAACCATAACCTCTTAGTTATTTGTGGACTGTGACTGGGAATGTGGGGTGAGGGATAGGAATGGTGATGGTGGACGATGAGAGGCAGAAGTTTAATTTGAAGACTAGCTTTTGGTTGCATTGAGGACTGCCTGTATTAAAAGAGGTGGACAATGAAATATTCAATGAAGTACAAAAAGATAAATCTGCACATATGTGGGCAGCATATCTAAGGTCATCTCATTAATATATCATGACAAGTAGTAGGTAGTTTGAAACTGTAATCCTCCTGCTGGCTCACTGATACAGGATTTCAGTTGACCGTGTCAGCTATAAAACACCTCTTGTGAAATGAAGAATTGACTCACAACAGGAGGTGGCAGATTGCCCTTTTGCGCCTTTCAACAATACCTTTTCTTGGTGACACCGTGGAATTTTTCACTTTCTGTTTTGTATATTTTATTTAGGTGCAGGGTTCATGGACAGTTGAGCTTTTATCCTTAAATACTGGAATGCTTGCTTTTATTTTCCCCATTTAACGGCAGCTGTAGTTTTGAAGGACTGCTTTTTTATCATGGGCTTGAGGCCATTTTGAAATGGTGGTACTTTGAATAGGGGTTACTAGTTATTGAAACTTCTAAACTGGAGTTAGCTAATCTGCCACTAAGTACCTATGTAAAAATAGTTTCCAATTAATAAATCTGAACATTGTTGCTATTAACGCTGCCATTAATGGCCAAAATAAATCCACTGTAGGTTCCTTCATTCCTCCTTGGCTAGTTCACATTGATAGACCACCCTCTTTTGATAAGCACACATTTTCCCATCCCTTGTATTTACCTTCATTCTCTTTCATTCTCAGTATTTTCTCCTGCTTCAGCTCCTATATTGCTGTCATTTCTTTTGTGGCTGCTGGTTGTTCGAATGCTGCTGCACCATGGGAGGCATCAGCAGAAGTCAAAGAATTGCTTTTGCACTTACTCATAAACTCAAATGGAGTAAGGTTTATTTGCAGCTGAGTAAAGGCAAATGTGGCATTACCCAATGTCCCATCCTCCAGCGAAGTAGCTTAAGGAGAGAATGGAAGGCAGCTGAGACCATGCCGCCCCATCTATGATGACTTATGGAAGATTGCAGCAAGGGCCAGTTAGTCTCAGCTCCCCTTTTAAATGAGCAGACGATTCCCTGAATAAACGATAGTCCTATGGATGTCAGAGCTGTGTTCAATAGCAAGATTCAGTGGAAAGCTGCAACAAAATGCTGTTGCAAATGAGAAAGGTTACAAATGTGAATATTATCGTTTTATGAGTATATCTTTCTCACTCTGGTGAAGTATGTGTAAAGTCTAGACTATCATTCTAAATGAAATTCGCTTCTCTTTGGCACTATTAATGATGACCTATCGTTTGGTTAAGACATTAAACAAAGGTCTTGTAGTGCCTTAAGTGAAGGTAAATAATACATTTTTGTAAATAATACAGGTTTCCCCAGTGTCCTGCCCAATAGTCATACATAGGCCTGCATCCAGAAACAAATTGACCTTAAAACTACTATCGTGTCGTAAATGATTGTATGTTATGCTTTAGAACTGAGCATTCCATGACATTCACCACTTTCCTTCAGATCTTGCACATAATAAACGTCAGCCCCCACACAAGTTCCTTAACCCAGTGTCGAGTAGTGTCTGCTGCTACTTCCATCATTTTTCATTATTGCATCTGGTATGTGTGCGCCTTCACAACGTGTCTGAAGCTTGAGTAGCTCTCAGCTGAGGCAAGCTATCGCTGGTTTGCACTCACCGCAGTCAAAGAGAGGGGGAAGAAAGATCCCAATATATTCTGCAAACTGACTGCAGTTCAATGCCACCCTTTCCCCTTAGTTGCTGTTGATGGAGTCCCTCAACATCCCAGTTGAGAATTCACACCATTCACTCACCTAGTGAAGAGACCACGTGAGGGAGGATGAGTGAGGAAAGGGAAATCCACTCTTGCCTGTGTAGGGCTAAGTTTTGACTCTGTGTTTTGGCCATGATGGGAGCTCTACACAGCAATCAGTACCTAACCCAAATACACAGTGCTGCCCTCCCTTCCCACTGTATTGATATTAATTTATCTAGGTAGCACACTCTTACCCCTCCACTGCCCCACACCCTCTGAAGCCTTGACCCAATTTGTTGTTTTTCCTCCAGTTGCTCTACAAAGCCAGAGAAAGAATTCAGGTGCATGTTGTGTGTCACACTATTTCCATTACTTGTCTTGGATATCAGATGTAAAATAATTCTGTACTGGTGCAGCCTTGGGGAAACCGTGTTACTCCAGTGCACACCTTTTATTTGATGAGCCTTTTCAGGCAGCCTTCTTGCCTTGATCAGGTTGGTTTGCAACAGCCCAGTGCTCTTGTTTTTTCCACATCAGTGCTTCCTTAAGGTGTGCATAGCATTATGGGGCCTTATGTACATATTGAATATGCAACAAAAACTGAAAGCTTTTGGACTATAGTAACTTCAGCAGGTTTTAATTTATTATGAAGTTGAGTTCAGCATGCAGGTATAAAACTGGGTAATCGGTGAGAAGTGAGGTTGAGAGTTGTGCGATACCTTGTGTTAAATCACAAATTAAATGCAATGATTTGAAACTATGCAAATTCCGCAGATGTTACTTTGCATCATCTGAACTTTAAATTGTCTCCTGGAAACGTAAGGATCATTACCCTGGTAGCAAAGGTGTTGTGAACCTGCTTGACTTGAACGATGAAATTTTACCAATTTAGTTTAATCGTTTTCAGTTACTTGGAAAACAATGATGGAGTGATCAAAGCAAATATTAATATTTAATGATAAAAAGTTCTTCAAGGAAAGATTTTGCTGGTAAAGAGGTAGCTGTTTGTTGTACTGTACAATAAAGAAAATGAGTGAAATTTGTAATAGCTACTTGTGGAAACATTGTTTTTAACCATGTGACTGAATGATGTGAATTTTAATTAGGATGTTTCAATTTTAATTGTTTAAATCAGGCATATCTGTTGTATTAGAAGTGATGGCATCACACTATTTTATCAACCGTGAGCAGTGAAGCAGAGAGTTTTGAGAGGGGAATCCATTCTTGCCTGTGTACCATGCAGTTTTAACTCTGTGCCTTTTGGCCCTGATGCATTCCTTGTACAGCAATCAGTGTCTGGGAAGCCTGGCTTCCCAATGCACAGACAGTACCCTGCAGAACTGAGTTGGTCTGAGCCCTAGGTCCCAATGCAGGCTGAGAACCTTAACTCTGAAAATATCCAAACCACAAGGTGGGAGGAGAGCTGGGGAGTATCTTGGGTTTCCACCAAGTTGTGTGGGCTCTGCTACATTGTAGTTGTTCATAACTTCTCCCTAAAGCGACCTTCCCTTCCTTGGAATTGCCTCTTCCATCACCGATCATAAAGTAAATAAAATAACTGGGCCCAAACACACACACAGTCTTATGACTCAAACATACTTTATTTACTGGTGCACAAGGAGAACAGCATGACCTCTGACACCACACGGTTCTGAAACCAGGATAAAGGCTGCTATTTTTTTTACAGAATCGGCTCATCACTTATGGATATTGACCATTTGATAAATTGTATATGATTCAATTCTTTACTTGCAAAGTCAATCACAATTCACAATTGAGGTGTCAAAAGTCAATAAAAACAATAATTTAGCAGCTGATACTTTGAAATTATTAAAGCCATTATCCCTTAGCTGTTGGGTATGTTTCATATTCTTCCGTTAATCCTATCTTGTCTGTGAGTGCCACCCACTACTTTGTAAAGAGAAGCGAGCGAGTCTGGCAGGGTCCCAGAAAGGGGATGCTGTTATCCAGAACTACTCAATTTCTTCAGAGCTCCTCTATGGTGCACCACACAGTGGGATGTCGGGAGATTAAAGGAAGGTTTTACATAGATGGTACTACATAGGCCAGGGAACAAGCCTTCCATGGTGCTGGTTCAGGTCAAAGTTCTCATTCTTTGGGTACTCCTGACAGCCAGTGATAGGCCTAGCAGACTCACTCCCAGTAAGCACCATTAGCAGGATACCAGTGGTATAGGCATTTGCACACACTGTTACCTAGGTCTATTCCTGCCCCTTGATGGCTACAGTCCCATACATCACCCCAATCCCCATGAAGCATCTTCAGCACAGGGGAGTTATGCAAACCATTGTAAATAGGTTGACACAAAATCTCAAAACAGTTGCATTGGCAAGTGTCATTCCTATGGACAGTGCAGACCCGTGCTCCCTTTATAATTCTGGTTTCATTGTCAAAGTAAAACACGGGACCAAACTCACTGTGGTTCGGGGGAATAGGCTGCATTGGCAAGTCACCTTCCAAATGTATAGGCCCTCCAGAGCACATCAAACAACTTGACTGGTTAGTACGCGACACCTATTCATGACTAAGGCGAAGAAAAGTGTTTGGAGTATCATGAGATTCTTTTGCATTTAGGCAGGAAAGAAGATGTCTAGATTACCCAAAATATATAATTCATATTGGTTACTTTAGGTGGCAAATAGCAAAGAGAAAGAATTCAGTCCATCAGTCCTTATCTTTGAGGTTCTACTGACCTCCTGTTCCCTGGCCTGGTGGCACCTCTGGCTTAACATGCGAGGCATGTATCCACTCGGTTTTCCCTGGACCTTTAAAGTGGTGTATGTGGTCAGCAACACTCGGAGTGGGCCTTCCCAGTGGTGTTCCAAGCAGTTCTTTCTTTGGTAGGCTCTCACCAGTACCCAGTCTCCTGGGTGGTAAATATGGCACTCAGGAGTTGTCACAGCCATTTGAGCTTCTGATAACTGGTGATGGAAACTTTAAAAGTTTGCATTAATGCCGCACAATACTGTAACATGCTCTCACTCACGGTATGGATGTCCATCTGGTTTACTGAAAAGAGAGGAGTGACCAGCAAGTAAATAGGATGGCCCAATACTACGTCATGTGCAGATAATACTGTTACATGTTTAGACTGCAGCACATTGTCATGAAAGCCACTAGAAGCACCACTGGCTGCCATAGTCCAGTTTCCTCACACAACTTAGCCAGCTTGCTTTTCAGGGGTCAGTTCTGTATTTCAACTCTCAGTAGTCTGCAGGTGGTAAGGGCGGGTGAAATAGTCCTAACACTGTACGATTTTCATTAGTCCCTGTATCACCTTGCCTGTGAAGTGTGGGCTGTTATCACTCAACATCTTTTTGGGGATTCCAAATCTAGAAACAAATTCTCATAATAAGAGTTTAGTGAAACTATTTCAATGAGCTGGATACCTTTCTTCCCACAGAGAAAACAAACATAAAATGGCAAATTCATAATTTTGACCCATACATTAGGGTAATTGCATAAAGTCCATTTGGAGTTGCACAAATGGCCCCAGAGGGAAGGTCCAACAGCAGCTGATACCAGCGGTGTTTTCCCAGGATTCTGTCTCTGACAAATCACACAGTTCACTGTTAATTTTCTCACTAAGGCTGGAAATCCCGGCACATATCACTCATTTCCGATCATACCCATCGTTCCCCCTTTACCCGTACATGTCAAATTGTGTACTGTACGGGCAGGCCAGGGGAGGAGAGCAGAGGACACCATAGGATGACCATTAGGGTGATACCAGAGGCCCTGAGATTCTTGTACACATCACTGTGTGCTGTGGGCCATGAAATCTTTTCAGCCTCTGGTGCATCACACTGAAATTATATAAGTTAATCTATAGAATTTGGAAAAGAATTGGCAGCCAGAACACACTGGGGTACCCCATGCCCATAAAGACCAGCTGCTGTTGCACCAGCAGTGGAATCAGTCTGTTTATTACCTTTAGATATTTCCTGTTACTGTGAGCAGTACACTTAGTAACTGTAATAGCAGAAAGTAATTGAATAGCGGAGAGAAGATCAGCAATCAAGTCGCCATTCGAGTTCCAGAAGAGTTGAGAAATCCACATAGCTTCCCAAATTGTCCACAGTCAAGTGCCACTCCAAAGGCATAATGAGAGTCTGAATACACGGTAGTACCAGCTGCGAGGATACAAGCTCTTGTTCAAGCTAAAAGCTCAGCTGCTCGAGTGCAACAGGAGGAGGGGAGTTGTGCCGCCTCAGCTGTTGCATTGGGGGGAGGAGGAGTGGGCTTTCATCATTATGTGCCTTGGTGTTTAATGTAGGCGATCATGGCCTTATGCCAATGATTGTTCTTTGCAAATTTTTTTTGCAGATGTGGTTTTCTGTTGCCACCTTCTGGGCAGTGTCTTTACAAGGTGGGTGACCCCAGTCATTATCAATACTCTTCAGTGATTGTCTACCTGGCATCAGTGGTCACGTAACCAGAATTTGTGATCTGCACCAGCTGTTCATACGACCATCCACCACCTGCTCCCATGGCTTTACATAACCCTGATTGAGGAGACTAAGCAGGTGCTACGCTTTGCCCAAGTGTGACATGCAGGCTAGCTAACAGAAGGTGTGCCTTACACCTCCTCTGGCAGAGTTGCATCTCCATCCCAGTATGGGATATACACACCACATATCCACTAAAACTTCTTCTGGTGTCAGATCATGAGGAAAAGCTGTCCATGAAAAAAATAATTTAATCTGGTTTTGCAGTGGTATTTCTCATAGATCTGGTCATGGGATCACTGCTTCACAATTGTGGGGGTTCCCAGTCATCTTCAGTTGGGAACAGCGTGACAGGGTTCAACACCACATAGAGGGGCCAGTCTCATAATGAATCACTTGGGCGGCTGTTAACTGCTGGGTGGCTGAGCAATTAAGTAAAGCAGAGACAGCATGAGGCACATGGCACAACCCAAGGTTAGATTTTGAGATGAATTTATTGCCTAGCAGGCTGCTGTCATGTTTTCTAATGCCAGAAATTAATTGAAAGAATAATACAGGAGTGCAAAGTACATGTGCTTAGTTTCTTTCCTTTTCTATGTTGAGGTGCTCACCTATGACGTGGTGGCACAATAATGTATGCCATTCACTTACTTTTACATATAACTCGTAATGAATTATGTAAACAAAGAATACTTAAACAATACACGTATTTACAATATTACTCAAATGTTACTGAAGTATTAAATACCCTACATCTTCAGCCACTGCTATTAGGCAATTAGGACAACTTTGAGCTAGAGTCCAGGTGAGTACTGCAATAGGCTATCAGATGATAGGTGTTGCCATGTCATCAAGTAAGTATGGCTTGAGGAAAAGAAGGAAAGGCTTACCATAATCTGGGAGTCCGAGGGCCAGTGCAGACATGAGATCTTTACAGCACCTGTTGGCTTCAGTCAATTGTTCCGGAGCTAGTGGTAAATTGAGGATCTGAAGCGGGTGGGGCATCTACATTCAGCATGTTAAGATACCCAGTTTCATACCCTGGAACAAAAGAAAATCTGCAGATGCTGGAAATCAAAGCAATACACACAAAGTGATGGAGGAATTCAGCAGGCTAAACAGCAATGATGGAAAAGAGTAAACAGTTGACGCTTCGGGCCAAGACCCTTTATCTGGATGAGAAAAAAGAGAATAGAAGTCAGAATAAGGAAGTGGTGGGAAAAGAGGAAGAAGTACAAGGTAGTAGGTGATAGGTGAAACTAGGATGGGGGGAGGTGTGAGCTGGGAAGTCGGCTGGTGAAAGAGATAAAGGTCTGGAGAAGGGCAAATCTGATAGGAGAGGACAGAAGAAAGAAAAGGGGGAGGAGCACCAGAGGGAGGTGACGGGCAGGTGAGGAGATAGGGTGAGAGAGGGAAATGGGTATGCGGAAAGATTAAGAAGTGAGGGAGGGGGTGAGGGGGGGTGATAGGTGGGTTGCTATCATTACTGGAAGTTTGAGAAATCAATGTT
Organism: Hemitrygon akajei; assembly: GCF_048418815.1. Classification (NCBI taxonomy): domain Eukaryota; kingdom Metazoa; phylum Chordata; class Chondrichthyes; order Myliobatiformes; family Dasyatidae; genus Hemitrygon; species Hemitrygon akajei. The sequence continues at coordinate 30,132,826 of NC_133143.1, forward strand.
TATGCCATTAAGTAGGATGGAACCTGGTCGTACCCAAGAAGTTGAGAAGATCCCTTTTGGAGAATGGATAAGGCAAACTGACAATGGCCCTTACCCTTTTGTCAGATAGTAGGTGGCAGGCCCCACTTACGATGTAGCCAAAATAATGCACTTTGGGTTGACCAAGCTGCAATTTTTCTTTTGACGCTTTGTTGCCCTTGTCGGCCAGGGCATGCAAAAGGACTACCGGGCTGCATGATCCAGGGAACATAAAGGCAGGTCATCCACATATTGAAGCAGTGTCAATTCATATGGAAAATCTACATCTGCCAAGTCCTTCTGGAGATCTTAAGGAAAGACCTATGGTCTCTCAGTAGATCCCTGTAGGAGGGGATCCAGGTGTATTGTTTGCCTTGGTAGGTGGAAACAAATATTGGGAATCCAGGTGAATTGGGATTGGGAAAAACTCCCCACATAAGTCACAACTATATAGTATTTAGTGTCCATAGGACCACAACTGAGGATTGTAGCGGGGTTTGGGACGATGGGATAGATTGGTATTACAGATTAATTTAACAGGTTGGACAAAATGCCAGATGCCCTTACCCAGCTTCTGCACTGGCTATATAGGGCTATTATGAGGACTCACTGCTGGAATGACACTCCCCCTTTGTAGGAATGCTTCCAGTACAGGGTTAATGCCTTTATCTGCCTCTGGGTTCAAAGGATACCGAGGGTTGTGTGGAAGGGGTTTTGCTAAATCTAATCATACTTTAAAAGGTCCTGCAGACATTACTTCCTTTCAACTGCAGTGTATCTGGTACTTGAACAGCAAACTTTTGGTTGTCTCATCATCCCCTACCTGGGAGAGACTTGGATCGTGATGTTCAAACTCAGTGGAATAGAAAATTGGTTACCATACTTAAAACCAAGTGCGTGGGGAAATACTGAAAGAGTTCCCTCTAATGGAGCATGGTTGAACTCCGATGGCTTACTCAGGAGATGATTAACCATGGGTCCGAAATCCTGTCAGCAATCCAGTGGTTCACTTTCTCAAGGCCTTGAAAATCTGCAAAATGAGCTTAATCAGAGGCGGGCAGCCTCACCATAATATTTAAACTACTAGCACACCACTTGGGAGAAGTACCTTATGAAAGGTGGGATAATAGAGCTGACGATGAGGTACCTGGTTTACAAACAGAGGCAATGTGTAATGAGGAGAGGCTGTTGATAGGGCAAAATTGCAGTCAACTCGATGAGTTGCAATGTAAAAGGCAGACAAAATTGAAAAGGGTGCAGATTGGCATGTATGATACTATAGGCATGACTGAAAGAAGGTTGTAGCTTGGAGCTCCATGTCCAAGGATACACTTTGTATCAAAAGGACAGACAGGATGGCAGAGGGGGAGGTGCTGCCCTTTTAGTAAGTAATGAAATCAAATCATTAGAAAGAGGTAATATAGGGTCGGAAGGTGTTGAATCAGTGCAACGGTAAAAAGACCATGATGGAAGTTGTATACAGTCCCCCAAACAGTAGTAAGAATGTGGTCTACAAGTTACAACAAGCGATAGAAAATGCATGCCGAAAGGCCAATGTTACAGCAATCATGGCTGATTTCAATATGCAGGTATATTGGAAAAATCAGGATGGTGCTGGATTCCGAGGGGGGTGGCGGGGGGGCGGATTTTCTAGAGTGCCTATCAGGTGGCTTTTTAGAGCGGCCCACTAGGGGATCAGCTATTCTGGATTGGGTGTTGTGCAATGAACCGGAATTGATTACAGAGCTTAAGGCAAAAGAACCCTTAGGGGAAGTAATCGTTATATGATCAAATGCACCCTGAAATTTGCGAAGGAGAAGCTAAAGTCATATGTATCAGTATTACAGTGGAGTAAAGGGAATTACAGAAGCATGAAAGAGGAGTTGGCCAGAACTGATTGGAAAAGAACACTGGCAGGGATGACGGCAGAGCAGCAATGGCTGGAATTTCTGGAAGCAATTCGGAAGGCACAAGACATATACATCCCAAAGAGGGAGAACAATTTGAAAGGAAAGATGACACAACCATGGCTAATGAGAGAAGTCAGCGACAACATAAATACCAAAGAGAGAGGGCATATAATAGAGCAAAATTGGTGGGATTGAGAGGATAGGGAAGCTTTTAAGAATCAACAGAAGGCAACTAAAAAAAGCCATTAAGAAGATAAAGATGGAATATGAAAGTAATCTAGCTTGTAATATTAAAGAATATATCACAAGTTTCTTCAGATAAATAAAGTGTAAGAGTGAGGCAAGAGTGGTTATCAGACCATTGGAAAACCATGCTAGAGATGTAGTGATGGATGGGAAACAGGGAAATTTGCATCAGTCTTCACTGTGGAAGACACTAGCACTATGGTAGAAGTTCCAGGTGTCAGGGGTCATGAAGTTACTAGAGAGTAGTTTTTAGGGAAACTGAAAGGTCTGAAGATAGATAAGTCACCTGGACCAGATGGTTTGCACTCCGCAGTTCTGAAAGAGGTGGCTGAAGGGAATGGGGAGGCCTTAGTAATGATCTTTCAAGAATCATTAGATTCTGGAATGGTTCTAGAAGTCTGGAAAATTGCAAATGTCACTCCACTCTTGAAGAAGGAAGAGAGGCAAAAGAAAGGAAATGATAGGCCAGCTAGTCTGACCAAAGTGGTTGGGAAGATGCTGGTGATGATTATTAAGGATGAGGTCTCAGGATACTCATGATAAAATAGACCTAGTCAACATGGTTTCCTCAAGGGAAATCCTTGCCTGACAAATCTACTAGAATTCTTTGAAGCAGCATAGACAAAGGAAAATCAGTTGATGTTATGTACTCGGATTTTCAGAAGGCCTTTGAAAGGTGCTACATGAGGCTGCTTAACACGCTATGAGTCCATCGTATTACAGAAAAGTTTCAAGCATGGATAAAGCAGCGGCTGATTGGCAGGAGGCAAAGAGTGGGAATAAAGGGAGCCTTTTTCTGGTTTGTTGCCAGTGACTAGTGGTGTCCAACAGGGGTCTGTGTTGGGACCAATTCTTTTTATGTTATATGTTAATGGTTTGGATGATGAAGTTGATGGCATTGTTGCAAAGTTTGCAAATGATATGAAGGTAGGTGGAAGGGCAGGTAGTTTTGAGGAAGTAGAGAGACTGCAGAAGGACTTAGACAGATTAGGAGAATGGGTAAAGAAATGGCTGATGGAAAACAGTGTTGGAAAGTGTATGGCCATGCACTTTGGTAGAAGAAATGAAAGGGTTGATTATTTTCCAAGTGCAGAGAAAATACAAATAAACTGAGGTGCAAGGTAACTTAGTCCTTGTGGTAAGGAAGGCATTTGCAATGTTAGCATTCATTTCATGAGGACTAGAATATAAAAGCAAGGATGTAATGTTGAGACTTTATAAAGCACTGGTGAGGCCTCACTTGGAGTATTGTGAGCAGGTTTGGGGCCTGGATTCAATCAAATTCAGAAAAAAACTCATTGAAACCTATCGAATGGTGAAAGGCCTTGATAGAGTGGATGTGGAGAGGATGTTTCCAATAATGGGAGAGTCTCAGACCAGAGGACACAGCCTCAGAATAGAGGAGTGTCTTTTTAGAATGGAGATGGGGAAGAACTTCTTTAGTCAGAGAGTTTAATCTGTGGAATTCTTTGCCACAGGCAGCTGTGGAGGCCAATTTTGAATGTATATTTAAGGCAGAGCTTGATAGATTCTTTATTGATCAGGGCTGGAAGAGATACGGAGAGAAGGCAGGAGATTGGGGCTGAGAGGAAAATTGGATCAGCCGTGACGAAATGGCAGAGCAGACTTGATGCACCAAATGGCCTAATTCTGCGCCTATATCTTATGGTCTTAAGAAGTAAGGTTGGCTAGCTGCAATTTTTAAAATAAAACTTAGCTTCATATGTACATGTTTTTGTGTATTAACATAGAACATTATAGCTCAGTACAGGTCTTTAAGCCCACAATATTGTGTCGAACTTTAAACCCAGTCTAGGATTAATCTAACCATTCCATCCTACATACCTCTCTAGCTTTCTAGCATCCTTGTGCCTCTTGTCCATAGTTCCATTTACAGTTACAGGGAAATATTGATCCACACAGGTTTCTCTCACAGTTCATTTAATTACTTTGGAATGCAGAGTTGTTTAACAACTGGATTTCCTCCAGTATAACAATGTGATGAGGTACTGTCTGGCAGATTAGATGAGTGAATCAAATGAAAACCTGATTATTTGCATCAGTTAGAACTAATTTTATTTGGCTCAAACTTCTGCTGCTGTAAATAAGTTTTGATTCCATGGTTCAACACAGCCAGGAATTGCAGGAACAGCCGTGCACTATCCTGCCTGTTGCATACGATGGAGATGGAAGTAAACAAACTAATGACCTGACTAATTAACAGGGGGATGACTGATTTATGCAGTTTTCTTTGGGAACACAGCTGAGGGCTTCAGGGTTGGAATGTCAGAAGATGCTGAGCCACCCTTTACCTATTATATGCTGTTCGCCCTAACAGTATGACTTGGAGAAAACAACATGGGATAGCACTGGAAGTTTATAATTTCTTCTAGCTTCAGAGTCTAGATTGTGCTTTATGTGCTGCTTTTGTTTAATCTTTCAATTGAGGGAACAGATGGTCCCCCCTGTAGGTGTCAGACAGACGTGACTCAGAGGTAGCGGTGGTAGTCAGAAAGTCAAGTCTCATTCTACAGACTGGGGATAAGGTAACTAGACTGACATTTTAAAATGCTACATTATGAGAGCACCGCTGCCTGATTTTTAAAAATAAGTGTGGAAAAATCCCATGATATTATGTAATAGAAAAGCACAGATGTTGTCTTGGGTTTCCTGAATTCCTTTACAGCTGCTGCTCGACCTACTGAGTCCACGCAGCAGATTATAGCTCCAGATTCCCACCTCTGCAGCCCCTAGTGACCTTAATGGCTTTATGGTCTATTTGCTCTGCTCTGATGCAATTGAGGCTATATATTGGTGCATCATAATAATGTAGGAACCAATATTTCAATCCTAAATTACTGTATTACAATATGTATGGATTTTTTTCTTTGCTGAGAATTTGTCTTTTAATTGCTGTCTAGACCATTAGCAGCATTCATTTCCTGTGCTATCTTCCACAATAAATGCAGCACAGCTAGTCAAAGATACTATGACTCCATATCAAATTGAGGAACTCTGAAATTCCAGGAACTGTCAGGTTAAACATTTAACTTGCCGCTGTGCTTCCTGTCCTCAGGGAACGATGCTCAAAGTGCAAATCATGCCAAGTCAACGTCCTACTAACATGGGTATCCTCTAGAGTATATTGCTACAGAGTCATTTTATTCATGATCACAGAACTGTTTTTTTTTGACAATCTGCTGTAACAGAATTCTGCTACTTTGTGGGATGTTCTTGAAGTGACAGAAAAGAACATTGTGCACACTCAGCCTGTCAGGTCGCGTCTGTGGAGAGAGAAAAGCAGAATTACCGTTTCACTTCAGTGACGTTTAACATGCTAGCAAATGCAATATTTTGCTTTTGAAAGTTTTTTTTCTCGCTATTTGTAACTGCAGCATTTTGAAGAGCAGGAATAGCAGTGTGCTGTGTTACCACAGAACAAGCTTGAGCAAAACTGAAGCTGCTTAAGGTTTAAGGGACATTGTCTCTATGGACAAAAATATCTATAAAGTACATCAAGTAGAGAATGGTGGTGAAGGACAATATACTAGGGAATAGGAAGTAGTGTACTACAGATGTCATAGTTGGGGTGGGAATGAATATCTCAGCTCTTCTATGTGCTCATATACATTCAGTGGCCACTTTATTAGGAACAGGAATGTGATCTTCTGCTGCTGAAATTCAATGTGTCATGCATTCAGCGATGCTGTCCTGCCCATCACTGTTTTGACGTGTGTTTTACTGAGTTACTGTCACCTTCCTGTCGGTGTGAACCAGTCTGGTCATTCTGTTCTAACCTCTCTCATTAACAAGGCACTTTCACCCACAGAACTGCCACTCACTGGATGTCTTTTTGTTTCTCGCACCATTCTCGACAAACCCTGGAGACTGTTGTGTGTGAAAATCCCAGGAGATCAGCAGTTTCTGAGATACCCAAATCACCCTGTCTGGCACAAACAATCATTCCACAGTCAAAGTCACTTAAATCACATTTCATTCCCATTCTAATGTTTGGTCTGAACAACAACTGAACCTCTTGACCATTTCTGCATGCTTTTCTGTATTGAGTTGCTGCACCTTGATTGGATGATCAGAAATTTGCATTAATGAGCTGGTGTAACTAATAAAGTAGTCACTGGGTGTAAATTGACTATTGTCAACTAGCCAGTTGACATATGATGAGCTGAATACACTGTGTAATTGGGAATATAATATGAAAAAATACATGATGTTATGCCTGTGATTTAAGGGACAGAAACAGTTTGGTTAATACTAAGATTTTTAATGAATTTTTAACAAGAACAAAGTATTTAGACAACTCTCAACAAATGTAGAATTAGTTCCTTGAAGTCATGTTCAATTAAAACATTATAATATGCATTATAAATAAATAAATAGACAGTAGCCCTTCAACTTACTCTGTGATTCAATTAGATCATTTCTGATCTTTATCTTAACTCTATTTCTTTCTCTTAGCGTCATATTACTTAAAGTTCTTAATTAGCAAAAACCATTAATTTCAGTTAATTGATCTAACTTCAACATCTTATTATACCTTAAGAGCATAAGACATAGGAAAAGAATTAGGCCACTCAGTCCATTGAGTCTGCTCTGGTATTCCATCATGGCTGATTTATTATCCTTTTCAAGTCCATTTTCCTGCCTTCTCCCAATAGTTGATGCCCTGACAAACCAAAAATCTGTCAACCTCTTCTTTAAATGCACTTAATGACTTGGCCCCTGTGGCAATGAATTCCACAGATTCACTATACTCTGTACAACATTGTCTTGTGTGAATTTCTAGCTGATCATTGGGTTGGTGGATTGGGGGCACTTTGGTGAAAGGTATAATTTGCAATGGAAAGGAAAAAGAACAACTAAATAGTACTTACCAACAATTGCAAATTGTTAGTTCCTGTCATTCATGGTTAGAGCTTTGCAAAAATAGATCTTACTTCTGATTTTTTTTTCATAAAATCAGTTGGGTATTAGATTTTATATCTTCTGCTCAGAACTTCTCAAAGCTCCTTGTGGCTTGACAAAGCCTGAACAAATGATAAATTGTTGTTGTTTCTCTCTGCACCTTGTAGGACATCAGGCAGCAACCTTGCCATTTCTTTAGCACTTGTCTGTTTTTTACGAGGCTGAGTTGCTAGCTCAAGGCTCAACCCAGCACGGATGGAAAGCGTGCAAGTGGCCGGCCTGATTCGAACTTGTGATCACGTGCCTTGAAGTTTATTGCGGATGCCACTACACCACTTGCTGGCTAAACAAGTGATAAATTAACACTTCTGTAATAGTACCATCAAACATAATGATGCATACTATTCCTTAGTTCCATGTTTCCTGCGCCACAGTACACGTAACTTAAACTCCTCAGCGAAGCTCAAAGTCATAATGCCTGTTTTAATTTATTATGTGCCACAACTGTCCTTAAATCTCCAAAGTAGTGTACACACATATGAATATCTGCAGAGTAAATAGCCTAGCTACTCTTGGGGCTCACCCTGCTTTCTCTACAGATGCATTGTAGGCATATCATGATAACCACTACTAATATTTGCTGATGTTTGTAGCTCAGGGCTCCAACTATGTCTTTCTGATCACCTACAGGACATAAAACACTTTGGGTAGCAAGAAAGAGCCCCTGTCAATTTAGAGTGATAATCATGTGCCTACCAGATCATTGCTAGTAGATTTCTTCTGACTGTTCCTATATTCCTCAAGCTTCTGATGCTTTCTATTGTGCCTTCAAATTGTAAAGATCTGTATGGGAAGGAATGAGAGAAACTTTAAGGCTTCTGCATTGGAGAATTATTCCTGCAGAAGATCATTATCAGACATAAGAGCCCACAAAGAGTAGAATGATCAGTAGGAAAAAGGAGGAGAGAGGGACTCACACTTTGAGGCCAAATACGCCCTTTGTGTTCAGGGACCAATGCTCTCATCTGAACCTGAATGAGGAATAAGATGATACCTCTTCAAAAGAGTGTTGGTACATATATCTACCACCTTCTGCAGTTCTGAATGTAACTGGAGAGTAGGGTAATGACTACTTTGAAAATCACTGCTGCAGTGAATTTGACATTTAACTTTAATGCTTCTGGCTCCTTTAAAACTTGACCTAGAGATAGATGCTAATCCTGCATTTCGCTGTCTGCTACTTTTTCAGAGAGGTCATTTAAGGCTATCTGTTAAGACTAAAATACATTCTCTCTTTCCAAGACAAAACAGCAAGTGCAGGGAATAACTGCCATTTATAGAAAAGCAGGCATTCCAATGATACCATTGACTGGATGGCCATTGCTTTGTGCACACGACTTGTCAGCTCTGCTCCGAATTGGAAGTGAAAATGAATCCACTCCGTCACATTGTGATGGTCCAAGGTAACTGATCACCATCTGGTAACACGAGAGCAGACATGATGTCTTCATTCTGTGACATCCCCTTTGCCATGGGACTGAATTTGAACCAGCACAACAAACCGCCAGGTAGCTGCTGGATAAAGGGGCAATCAACTGATGACTGGTGATTCAGTTGCACGCTCCCTCTGTCTATGAGGTTGGGAGCATAGAGTAGTGAGGTTCTGAACAGTGTGCATTAGATTAACAATACCCATGCAAAATCACATTTAGCAATTTTCAGAATTTTGTGCCACTGCCCAGTCAAACACCATACTTAGACTGAACTTGTACAGATAACATCAGGATTAGACATCAGAAAGGATTCGCCTGGAAGATCCGGAAACTGAAATTTAACCCCTCATGAAAATTATGAAAAATAATGAGGCCAGATTTCATTCTTTCAATGCTTTCACTTTTAATTTCAAGGAAATAAATTGTGCTGCTTAATTCTGTTTATCCTAAAGTCAAAAATCAATTATTTATAAAATAAAGGAAATAATTTCATTTCATTTGGTTCAAGAAGGCTCTACAGCTAAAGAAAGGACCACTGAGGGTTTTCAAAGCTGTGCAGGAAATTTAGGTAGTGCTCACAGGGTGGTTATCCACAATATGGCATTTAATGCCAATACCTTATTTCTAGCAGACCTAATGCCTAGATAGTGCTAATTAGGATTCCACTCTGATATTTAAAAATGATGACCAGGTTGACAGGTAATTTGCTGCATATTAAGAAGTCATTTATTGGTTTATTTTTCAAAATACTCCAAAGTCATTCTAGGCCAGTGATTGGCACCACTGTTATTCATGCTTGATGATCATTTGGAAACTTGACGCCGGTATATTCGTTAGGAAGATAGAACCAGAAGCTGGCATTTTAGCTCTAGTAATCTGTGAGCCATCTGTGCCATTCATCCTTAATGTATTGGTTAGCAGTAGTCTATAAATCTCAAATTTAAAACAAATAGTTGTCTTAGTATAACCTATCTTAGATTAATTTAGAGGTGCTTACAAATATTCCTTGTTCAAAAATATTCTCCACTCTTGAAAAGCCAATTGCTCTATTTTTTGGACTATCTCACTTGTCCCAGCTTCTTTTGAATAGAAGTATTTTCTCTACTCTCTACCACTTACTCCTCATATTTCAAAAGGTTTCATCAAGCTACTCTCTGTATCGTTCAGGTTCCAGAGCATTCAATCCTGGTTTGCATACTTCCACACTGTAAACTAATCATTGTAGCCCAGTATCAATCTAATGAATCTGTACTGTATTTTTCCAAGACCAAATTAACTTTCTTCCTTTCTTTACCTAGAACAAAGCAAATGTATGTTATTTTCTTATGCAATCAAGTAGTTGTGGACAGAGGTTCAAGGAGCCAGTAGCCAGGGAACATAAGTGGCATGCAAAAGTCTGGGCACCCCTGGTCAAAATTTCTGTTACTGTGAATAGCTAAGTGAGTAAAAGATGACCCGATTTCCAAAAGGCATAAAGTTAAAGATGATACATTTCTTTAATACTTTAAGCAAAATTACTTTTTTATTTCAATCTTTTACAGTTTCAAAATAACAAAAAAAGAAAAAGGCCTGAACCTAAAGCTTGGGCACCCTGCATGGTCAGTACTTAGTAACACCTCCTTTGGCAAGTATCACAGCTTGTAAACACTTTCTGTAGCCAGCTAAGAGTCTTTCAATTCTTGTTTGGGGGATTTTCGCTCATTCTCCCTTGCAGAAAGCTTCCTCTAGTTCTGTGAGATTCTTGGGCCGTCTTGCATGCACTGCTCTTTTGAAGTTTATCCACAGATTTTCGATGATGTTTAGGTTGGGGGAATGTGAGGATCATGGCAAAACCTTCAGCTTTCGCGTCTTGAGGTATTCTGTTGTGGATTTTGAGGTGTGTTTAGGATCACTATCCTGTTGTAGAAGCCATCCTCTTATCATCTTCAGCTTTTTTTTTTTACAGACGGTGTGATGTTTGCTTCCAGAATTTGCTGGTATTTAATTGAATTAATTCTTCCCTCTACCAGTGAAATGTTCCCCATGCCACTGGCTGCAACACAAGCCCAAAGCATGATCGATCCACCCCTGTGCTTAACAGATGGAAAGGTATTCTTTTCATGAAATTCTGCACCCTTTCTTCTCCAAACATACCTTTGCTCATTGCGGCCAAAAAGTTCTATTTTATCTTCATCAGTCCACAGGACTTGTTTCCAAAATGCATCAGGCTTGTTTAGATGTTCCTTTGCAAACTTCTGACGCTGAGTTTTGTGATGAGGACACATGAAAGGTTTTCTTCTGATGTCTCTTCCATGAAGGTCATATTTGTGAAGGTGTCACTGCACAGTAGAACGGTGCACCACCACTCCAGAGTCTGCTAAATCTTCCTGAAGGTCTTTTGCAGTGAAACAGGGGTTTTGATTTGCCTTTCTAGCAATCCTACGAGCAGTTCTCTCGGAAAGTTTTCTTGGTCTTCCAGACCTCAACTTGACCTCCACCGTTCCTGTTAACTGCCATTTGTTAATTACATTACGAACTGAGGAAACAGCTACCTGAAAACGCTTTGCTATCTTCTTATAGCCTTCTCCTGCTTTGTGGGCATCACTTACTTTAATTTTCTCAGAGTGCTAGGCAGCTGCTTAGAGGAGCCCATGGCTGCTGATTTTTGGGACAAGGTTTGGGGAGTCAGTGTATTTATAAAGCTTTGAAATTTGCATCACCTGGCCTTTCCTAACAATGACAGTGAACAAGCCATAGCCCTAACAAGCTAATTAAGGTCTGAGACTTTGGTAAAAGTTATCTGAGAGCTCAAATCTCTTGGGGTGCCCAAACTTTTGCATGGTGCTCCTTTCCTTTTTTTTCACTCTAAAATTGTACAAAACAAAAAAAATACACTAATCTTGCTTAAAATGTTGAAAAGAATGTTTCATCTTTAACTTTATGACTTTTGGAGATCAGTTCATCTGCTACTCACTTAACTCTTCACAGTAACAGAGATTTTGACCGGGGTGCCCAAACTTTTGCATACCACTGTATGTAATTTATAAGTTATGTAAATTTGTACATAGGTTATCTAATAGTAGTAACAAGTGAATTTTTACTGGTGCCTATACAGCCACCCCCTTCTCAAACAAGAGACAATTAACTGGTCATTCATCTCGATACTCTTGTGCGTTCCTGGCATCTGTACAGTGGCTTCCTGTTGCTTGTATAACACTGATCACTGCCCTTCAAACTAATTAACTGCATGGTAAATACTTGGAGATAGTTTTACAGGAAATATCAGTGTAACGATGTTGTCAAAACTACCTGATTAGAGATACATTATTCCTTACATCTCTGATGTAGTATTTGAAACTTCTGAATCCCTAGATTCTCTATAATCATTGCTTGCTGTCTAATTAACTATGCACAAGTTACCTAAAACCATCAATTAGTGTAATTTTTTGTTATTCCAAGGTGTAAACTGTTCTCAACCTTTGTGTTTTAGTTTTCTTTTAAGCTTTATTTTTACTCAATATAGCTTATTGATTTCTATTATGCCTTTCTGTTGAACAGGAACTGGAGCTGCAGCTCGATGACATTCAGATCGTATTAGAGAATGAAGAAGTGATAGTTAGGAGCTATAGGGAGGTAGTCACCCCTACATTGCAGGAGGCAGATACCTGGATGGCTGTCAGGAAAGGGAAAGGGAACAGACAGCCAGTGCAGAGACCTTTGTGGTGGTTCCCCTCAATAATAAGCGTACTGCCTTGGATACTGTTTGGGGGGACGATTACCAGGAGAAAGTTGCAATGACCAGATGTCTGGAACTGGGTCTGGCTTTGTGGCTTAGTAGGGAAGTGGGGAGGAGTGCAATAGTGATAGGGGATTCCGTGTTTAGAGAAGCAGACAGGAGACCTGTGAACATGAAAATGAAACGTGGATGGTGTTTTGCCTCCGGAGTGCTAGTGTCAGGGGTGTCTTGGATCAGGTTCACAGCATTCTAAAAGGGGAGGGTGAACAGGCAGAAGTTGTGGTACACATTAGTAAAAATGACATAGGTGGGAAAAGGGATGAGGTCCTGAAGAGAGAATAGACCCAAGTTCAGTAGAAAGCTGAAAAGCAAGACCTCCAGGGTGGAAATCTCTGGATTGCAGCCTGTGCCATGCATCAGTGAGGGTAATAATGGGGTGATTTGGCAAAGGAATTAGTGCAGGGAGCAGGGTTTCAGATTTCTAGATCATTGCGACCTCTTCTGGGGAAGGTATCCAAAGGGCACCTGAACCCAAAGGGGACCGGTGTCCTTGTGGGCAGGTTTGCTGGAGCTATTTGGGGGGTTGGGGGGGAGTTAAACTAATTTGGCAAGGCAATGAGAACCAGAGGAGCTGAGAATTGGGCAGTTGTTATTCAACTAGATGCAGTATGTAGTGAGACTGTGAGGAAGGACAGGCAGATAGATGATGGGGTAAAATTGCAATGAAGTGTAACATGGGGACAAAATCAAAAAAGGTGATTAATACAGGAGTGAAAGTGTTATATTTATTTTATGATTTTATTTTTATTTTATTTAGTGATACATCGTTGGCTAGGCCTTTCCAGCCCTTTGAGCCACAGGGCCCCAGCAACCCCACAACCCTGATTACCCTAATCTAATCATAGGATAATTTACAATGACCAATTAACCTACCCAGTATGTCAATAGACAATAGACAATAGGTGCAGAAGTAGACCATTCAGCCCTTTGAGCCTGCACGGCCATTCTGAGATCATGGCTGATCATCTACTATCAATACCCGGTTCCTGCCTTGTCCCCATATCCCTTGATTCCCCTATCCATAAGATACCTATCTAGCTCCTTCTTGAAAGCATCCAGAGAATTGGCCTCCACTGCCTTCCGAGGCAGTGCATTCCAGACCCCCACAACTCTCTGGGAGAAGAAGTTTTTCCTTAACTCTGTCCTAAATGACCTACCACTTATTCTCAAATCATGCCCTCTGGTACTGGACTCTCCCAGCATCTGGAACATATTTCCTGCCTCTATCTTGTCCAATCCCTTAATAATCTTATATGTTGCAATCAGATCCCCTCTCAATCTCCTGTCTTTGGACTATGGGAAGAAACTGGAGTACCTGGGGAAAAGCCATGCATTCCACAAGGAAGACATGCAGAATGTCCTTACAGAATGGAGTGGGAATTGAACTCCAAACTCCAGAACACCCCTGAACTGGTAATAGTGCCGTGCCAACCATGATTCAGGAGGTGGAATGAGGTAGATTGGCAGGTACTACATTGTAGGTATCACTGAGCCGTGGCTGAAAGAAGATCATAGTTAGGAGCTTAACATCCAAAGATACACATTGTATTGACAGGACAGGCAGGTAGGCAGAGCATGTGACATAGAAAGAAGTGGCATAAGATTGGAAGAGGTAGAATCCATGTTGGTAGGATTAAGAAACTACGAGGGTAAAATGCCCTAATGGGAGTTATACACAGACCTCTGAATGCCGCAGGATGTGGGGTACAAATTACAATGGGAGATAGAAAAGGCATGTAAGAAGAGAAATGTAACAATAGCGTAGGGGATTTCAATATGCAGGTGGATTGGGAAAATCAGGTTGGCACTGGATCTCAAGAGAGGGAATTTGTAGAATGCTTATGAGATGGCTTTTGAGAGCAGCTTGTGGTTGAGCCCGCTAGAGGAATGGCAATTCTGGACTGGGCGTTGTGTAATGAACCCAGATTTGTTTTGGGGGCTTAAGTTAAAGGGTGCCTTAGGAGGCAGTAAAGTGATCATATATGATGGAATTCACACTGCAGTTTGTGAGGGAGAAGATAAAGTCAGATGTAGCAGTATTCCAGTGGAGTAAAGGGAATTGTGGAGGCATTGGAGAGGAGCTGGGCAAAGTTGATTGGAAAGGGATGCTATCAGGGTTGATGGTAGAACAGTAATGACTGGATTTTCTGGAGACATTTCCAAAGGCACAGGATAGATACATCCCAAGGACAAAGAAATATTCTAAAGGGAGGATGAGGCAGCTCTGGGTGATAAGGATCAAAGTCAACACAAAAAGAAATGAGAGGGCATATAATAAAGCAAAAGTTAAAGGGAAGTTAGAGGATTTGGAGGCTTTTAAATACACAGAATGCAACTAAAAAAAGCCATAAGGAGAAAAAATATGAAATATGAAAGTAATCTAGACAATAAGATAAAAGAGGATTCCAAAAGTATCTTTCAGATATATAAGAAGTAAAGGAGAAGCAAGAGTGGATGTCAGACCACTGGAAACTGATGCTGGAGAGGGAGTAATGGGGACAAAGAAATAGTGGAGGAACATAGTAAGTATTTTGCGTCAGTCTTCACTGTGGAATACACAATCAGTGTGCCAGAAATTCGGGATTGTCAGTGGGCAGAAGTGAATGCAGTTGCTATTCATAAGCAGAAGGTGAAAGGTCTGAGGTAGATAGGTCACCTGGACTATATGAACTACAACCCAGGATTCTGAAAGAGATGGCTGAAGAGATTCTTGAGGCATTTGTAATGATAAGGAATGGTTCCGGAGCACAAATGTCACCCCACACTTTAAGAAGAGAGGGAGGAAGAAAAAAGCAAATACTGTAATAGACCAGTTAGCCTGACTCAGTGGTTGGTAAAATGTTGGAATCCATTATTAAGGATGAGGTTTCAGTGTACTTGGAGGCACAAGATGAAGTAGGCCAAAGTCAGCATGGTTTCCTTAAGGGGAAATTTTGCCTGACAAATCTGTGAGGAAATAACAGGCAGTATAGACAAGGAAGAGTCAGTGGATGTTGTTTACTTGAATTTTTAGAAGGCCTTTGACAAAATGCTGCACATTCGGCTGCTCAACAAATAAGAACCTTTGGTATTACAGGAAAGATACTAGCATGGGTTCACCCTCTGAAGGGAGGCAAGGAGTGTGAATAAAAGGGAGCTGCCTGTGACTAGTGGTGTTCTGCAGGAGTTGGTGTTGGGACTGCTTTTTATGATTTATGACTTCAATGATTTGGATGATGGAATTGATGATTTTATGGCTGAGTTTGCGGATGTTATGAAAATAGCTGGAGAGGAAGACAGTTTGCAGAAGGACTGAGATGGATTGGGAGAATGGGCAAAGAAGTGGCAGATGGAATATAGTGTAGGGAAGTGCATGGACATGTACTTTGGTAGATGGAATAAAGGCATAGACTATTTTCTGAACTGGAGAAAATTGAAAAGTCAGAGGTGCAAAGAGACATAGGAATTGTGCAGAATTTCCTAAAGTTTAACTTGCAGGTTGATTCAGTGGTAAGGAAGGCAAATGCAATGTTAGCATTCATTTTGAGAGAACCAGAATATAAGAAGAAGGATGTAATGCTGAGCCTTTATAAGACATTGTTCAGACCGCATTTGGAGGATTGTGAGCAGTTTTGGGCTTCTTATCTAAGAAAGGATGTGGTGACATTGGAGAGGGTCCAGTGGAGGATCATGAGAATTATTCTAGGAATGAAGGGGTTAACATATGAGTAGTGTTTTATTGACTCTGGGCCTGTACTCGCTGGAGTTTAGAAGAATGGAGTTGATGGGGGGAGATCTCATTGAAACTTATTGAATATTGTAAGGCCTGGATAGGGTGGATGTTTCCGATAGTGGATGAGTCTACAACTAAAGGACACAGCCTCAGAACAGAGAGATGTCCATTTAGAAGAGAGATGAGAAGGAATTTCTTCAGTCAGATTTGATAGTAAATCTTTGGAATACATTGCCACAGGTGGCTGTGGAGGCCAAGCCTTTGAGTTAATTTAAAGCCGAAGTTGATAGTTTCTTGATTAGCCAGGGAGTTGAAGGTTATGGGGAGAAGTAAGGAGAATTGAATTGAGAGAGATAATAAATCAGCTGTGGTGAAATGGCGGAGGAAATTTGATGGGCTGAATGGCCTAATTCTCTTCCTATCTCTTCTGGTCTAATCATCTAATCCATAAGGATGGTAACACAACCATAGAAATACAAGCAGGCTTCACCTGCTTTCCTCACTGTGATTAAAATCAGAGTAAATTCATTTTGAAATTAGACTGTATCTTAATTGGATTGGAGCTCTGTCACAGGCATCTGTTTTTACATGGCAGTAAGTGAGCCTGCAGTATGGTGTGACGTGCTGCAAGAGTCTCAACACTGGGCTATCCCTCCTTGTGTTTTCTTGTGCATCATACCTGAATCATATCATTATTTTTCAGCTTGTGTAAATGTTTCCCTATAATTGCTCCCACTATGCCAATTTATTTCCTTGGCAATCTGTTTTTCATGCTCTCTGCCACATACATTGTTCACAATACCACCCCCTCCTTCAACTCCATCCTCCCCAGTTACTCCCAGATAGAGGTTTTATTTCTCCTTTGTTTACCTCCCTTCTCTATGGAACTGATTAAATATTTCCCTCCATATGTTCTCTTGTTAACATAGTGGTAAAGACTTCAAGAACCAGGGGCACAAGAAGAGTGGAGACGGGTCGTCAGCAATGAATGAATTAGATCTAGTGCTGTTAATAAAGGGGAAATTTTAGAATCATCATTATTGTGTTATCTGACATATATACATTACTATGGTTGGTTTTTAATTAAATTGGACATAGCTGACAAGGCCAGCATTTGTTGCCCAATACGATGCCCTTGAGGAGATGGTGTTGGGCCACCATTTTGAACCACTGAAGCTAGTCACAAAATGCAGATGGATAGTGAGTTCCAATATTGGGAAATAGTGATTATGTTGTATTTTCATGGTTATTCAACTTGGAGAAATACTTGAATGTGATGGTGTTCCCATGTACCAGCTGCTTTTGTCGACCTCGGTGATTTAGGAGGTAACTACTGCTGTGGCAGTTGATTTTGTAAATGGTAGCAGTGCGGACTTGCAGTAGTGGTAGTGGAGTGAATGAATGCCTCGGACGCTGAAAAAGCTAGGCTCAAGGCATGGAAAAATGCAGATGCTGGAATCTGTAGCAATAAATTATCTGTTAGGGGAACTGAACAGGGAGCAGCAGCCTGTCATGGAGGGAAGGGGGTACGAGGTGGTAAAGGAATTGTTTATGTTTTAGATTGAAACATTGCATCAGGGCCTCTCTCTTCACCACCACCGCCACCACACCCAGATGCTGATTAATTCATTGAGTTCTTCCAGCAGATTATTTGTTGATGAAGTGGGCCACTTAGACGTTGCCAATGTTCTAGATTGTTGTAGAGATGGACATTTCAAAACAAGTATCCTATCACATCCTGAACTTTGACTGGAAGATGCCACAAAAGGTTTTTTTTTGGTATAAGGCATTGAATCACTCACCACACGATATCCAGCCTCCAACCTGCTCTTGTCACTGGTTCCTGGTGCTGTCATGATTCTGGTCAGTGGTAAGCTCCTTTATGTGAGGTTTGACTCCAGTTATTTAGTCTTATCAGGACTCTAGCCTTTAGCCTTCCCACGACTCCTCAATATCACACTTGAACATATACTGCCACGTGTGAAAATTAATGCTCTTACCTAAGTAACACAAGAGATTCTGCAGATGCTAGAAATCCAAAGCAATATTGCAAAATGCTGGAGGAACTGAGCTGGTCAGGCAGTATTATTGGAAAGGAATCCTGATGAAGAATTTCAACCCGAAACATCGATTATTTATTCTTTTCCATAAATGCTGCATGGCCTACTGCATTCTGCCAGAATTTTGTATGTGTTACTCTGGATTTCTAGCATCAGTGAATTTCTTGCTTTTATGCTCTCTCCTAACCTCTGGAACTTCGGGGTGTTGCGTGTGTGGTTAAAGCCCTGGAGCAGCCTGGCTAGAGTTGCAAATCTTCTTCAGGGAATAAGGAATTTCAGAATAAATTTGGAATGCATCATCCATCCATCACATCTGGCTTAACATGGTTGCAAATATTTCTTCCTTTTCTTTAGCATTGCTACCCTGGGATTCCCTATTGCGGAGGGTGAGAACGATGTTGAAGTCATCTCTTGTTGGTAGTTTAATTACCCACCATCATTCATGACAGAGTGCTGCAGGACTTTGTGATCCATCCATTATGTGATCACTGAGTTCTGTCTATTACATGTTGTTCAGCATCCATGTGTCCTGAGCTGTAGCTTCATCGGGTTGGAATCTCATTTGCAAACACTCTTAGTGGTGTACTTTTTGTGAATGCCTGTTCTTGCGTTTGCACAGTGGAGTGAAAGATATACCAGGCAATGAGGTAGCATATCATGGTCATGTACATTAGTCCAGATAACAATCCATGGTTGCTCATAGATAACCCAGTTTTAGAGTTGTCACATGTGGAGTCAATGTTGAGGTCTCCAATTTGTACCCCATTCTGCTTATATGTAGCTCCACCACCTCTTACCCAGCATCTTCAGTTCAATTATACTGAGTTATTACTTGTTACTTTTCCAAACATTTTCAGCCCTTCGGTTATTTGCTTGCATCACATCTCAATGGCTTACATTTTCTCACACAACCTATGCTGACACAAGATCTCAGGGAACGATGTTCCACAGCATCAGCCAAATTTATATAAAGTAAAATTTGGAATATCTGAAGATGTCACACGATCATAGTTCCAAGCATTCTGCCTTCAACATTCTGTTCTGATCTTGGTTGTGTTTTTAATGTTACTAGATGGCCGTGTAATGCACTGTCTATAACAGCTCTTCATTGCCCCAAAGAATGGACCCAACTATTCTGTCACATTGTGCAGCCAGTCTTTTCCTTGGCAGTGAGGAGGCTGAAACTGCCACAAAATGTTATCCCTCAGTTTGTCCCTTTCCAAAGATATTGAATTATCCCTCCCTTGATCCCTGTCTCTTCCAACCTTGTGCTGAACTCCATGTCCTTTTTGAAATAGGTAGAGTGAGATGGAGTGGTAGTAAAATCAGATTTGCTTCTACCCAGAATCATCATCCTAGGTCAATGAATTTTGTTCTTGAAATGCTATGAGCATGAACTGGTATCCATGATTTTAACCCAACATATCTAGTTTGTTATTCATAGTCTACATTTTCACAGGAGGTGGATACGATAGGGTCTTTTAAGAGACTCCTGGATAGGTACATGGAGCTTAGAAAAATAGAGGGCTATAAGTAACCCTGGGTAATTTCTAAAATAAGTATATGTTTGGCACAGCATTGTGGGCCAAAGAGCCCATACTGTGCCATAGGTTTTCTATGTCTATGTCTCTATGTCTATCTACTTGCTTTTGTCCATGTTCCTTGATGAAATCTTGTATCGATAAACCCATCAATAATTCTTGCATCTACCATTGCAAGGCTTGCTAAAAATATGAAGGACAGTTCTTGTAGAAAATCCAGTAATGGTTATCATCAATTTAAATACCACTAGTATTTAGTTTTTTAAATATTTGGAGAATTTTTTGATTGATTGTTTGGCTGGCCAGATTCTCTAATGAATGAAATAGATCATTTTGCAACCAGACCTGATAATTACAAGTGACAGCACCACCTCAGATATGCTTTTTATGTGTGAAAGACTTGGGAATATTTCAAATACAACTAGGTGTAGTTATATATAAAATGACACATAATTAAAGGTATAATAGTTGCATCATATTCAAGACATTGACAACGTCTATCAATTGTTGTAAGGCTATGCACTGATTTTATTTGATGAGCTTTTAATGTTTTGGCAACAGTACATTGACAGATACAAATTCAATTCTTAGCTTTATGCTGCTTGTATCAGACACATAATATATTAATCAATTCACACTGGAAAGGGATTGATCGTGTACAGAGCTATCCATTCAGTTCAGTAAATCTAAGCAATATAAAATGCTTCAATTCATGCACAATAAACTGGTATAATGGGCTCTGGTCCTAGGGTGGTAATGTAAAGAAACCATTGGTACTGTAAGTCTGGTAATATGAGATCTTCATGAAATAATTATGTTGTGTCATATCTATTACTATCAATGGAGTATGGTGGTTAGCTATCTTCTAGTGATCCAGCTCTTAGAGGTAAACTCTCTTGGATCAGTGAATCTTGGATACCAATGAGAAGATGGAATTTAGAATCCTAAACAGCCCAAGGGTACCAGCAGTGTCAGTCCTTGTTTTTGTATATAATCATCTTGAAATGTTTCAGATTTGATGTATTGGGTTTGGGAATGCTTCCATATGTGATAAATTGATCAGAAATGTTGATGAAGATAAAGATCCATTGACATTATCCACAATCAGAAACTTAAGGGCAGATTTTTCATAGAAGGCTGTATGTTTGCTATTTGGTATTGGCTTAACATATTCATGGAAGACAGGAGAGAATTCCATTTGTGATTTTTTTTTACCCATTGTGAGTTTACTTATGGCTCTGGCCAGTGGCTAGGATGGAAGAAGTTTAAGGCTGGGACCCTCCTGAAATAGGCAGGTAAGTAGGTGAGAGGCCAGAAACCCAAAACAAACCCAAGTGTTTGGATTGGTCAGCCAAACTGAATTTTAGGGCAAAGAGCACATTCTTGTTCTGCAATAGCAGAACCAGTTACTCTTAGCACAGGAGAACGTCTGATAAATTGCTTCAGTGCCATCTTTATTACACAGGGGTAGGTTTCTTAAAGTAATGTCAATATCATTTAAAATAATAATACTCTTTACAGTTGGTTTTTGGTTATTGATAACACGATCCTATCCCCTTAAGTCACATGTCTTTCGGTCCAGCACTCTGATGGGAAGATATTGTCCCAGGAGTAGCCAACAATGGCCACACCCAGGACAATGTGCATTGTTCCATAATGAGTGTTGTGCAATTCAAAGTCAGTTATTTTCTGGTACTCAGAAGAGGGTTGTCCTTATTCTTTCTCTTCATTTTTTTTGTGTGATGCTGACTGATAATCCTCTGAGCACTTTGTACTTCCTAACAAGGAGACATGAAGCTCAGATATGACCAGAGAAAACCGGGATTCTGTTCCCACTTCAAACATTCCTTGTAATTTCTTCCTGAAGCTACTTAAGCAATTCCTATTTGTACTGTTCCCCCTCCACTGGTACCACCAAATCTCTTCCCCCCGCCCCCCGATCCCAGTTCTAATCCCTGCCATGCCTTCACCATCCCCACTGACCTTCCCGTCTCTGAGGGAAAACTTTCTGTACTCTGTAAGAACCTTACCTTTGTCCCCCACACCTGCCACACACTGTGCTCATTTACTGTCAGCTTCAACTCGGAGCCCACTTCTTTGGCAAGAATTCCCCACCACACACTGATGGCACCCTTCTGTTGTCTCCAACCCTCCTCCACTACTTGAACACCCTGCTGCAGATCTTTTCATTTTTAATTGCCAACAAGACACCAACTGGCTTGACTTTAGCACCCCTCTCCCGTCCTCGCACTTTACCCTCCCTGATGCTCAGTCCCTATACACTTTTATCTCCTATTAAGAAGGTCTTAAAGCTCTCTGCTACTTTCTTGACAAAAGACCTGACCAGTTCTCCTTCACCACAACCCTCTTCTGTCTGGAAGAACTGGTCCTCACCCTCAACAATTTCTGCTTTGAATCCTCCCACTTTCTCCAATCACAAGGGTCACCTGCCTCAGCTACGTATGCCTGCCTTTTTGTTGGCTATGTAGAACAGTCCATTTTCCAAACCTTTCCTGGTAACGCTCCCCAATTCTTTTTGCATTAAATTGGCTGCTGTATTGGTGCTGCTTCATGCACAAATGTTGAGCTCGATAATTTCATCAATTTTGCCTCTAACCTCCACACTGCCCTTAAATTCACTTGGTCCATTTCTGACACCTCCCTCCCCTTTCTCAATCTCTCTGTCTCCACCTGTGGAGATAAACTGTCCACTGACTTCTTTTATAAACCTACTTATTCCCATGGCTATCTTGTCCATACCTCTTCCCACCCTTTCTCCTGTTAAAATGCTTTTCCTTTTTCTCAGTTCCTTTGTCTCCACTGCATCTGTTCCCAGCATGAGGCTTTCCTTTCCAAGACATCAGAAGTGTCCTCCTCCTTCAAAGAACAGGGTTTCCCTTCCTCCACCATTGATGCTGCCCTCACCCATATCTCCTCCGTTTCCCAGACATCGGTGCTCACCCCATCTTCCCACTGCCTTAATAGTGACAGAGTTCCTCTGTCCTCACCTACCACCCCAAGAGGTTCTGCATCTAGCACATCATTCTCCGCAACTTCTGCCATCATCAAGGAACCCTACCACCAAACACATCTCAATCTCCCACCCACCCCACACCACTGCAGGGACCACTTCCTCCATCATTTATTTTTCCATTAGTCCTTCCCCATTAATCTCCCTCCTGGCAATTATTTTTCTTTTATTCATTTCCACTCTCCCTTTCCTCTTCTTCTATTCCCTGCCCTGGCCTCTTACCTGTTCTTCTTACTTGCCTATCAGCTCCCCCTAGTGCCCCTCCATTTACCCTTTCTCCCATGGTCCACTCTCCTCTCCTATCAGATTCCTTATTCTCCAGCCCTTTAACTTTCCCTCTCACCTGACTTCACCTACCACCTTCCTGTTCTGGCTTCTTCCCCTTCCTTTACAGTCCTGATGAAAGGTCTCGGCACAAAATGTCGACTGGTTATTCATTTCAATGGATGCTACCTGACCTGCTGAGTTTCTCCAGCATTTAGTGTGTGTTACATCTCAAAATAGAGCATGCCAGACATTAACAGCTTGTTGAGTTCTGTAAGAAATTTACCTTTCCATGTTTTTCATCCAATTAGTTTAGGTTTCTGTTCTTTGATTACTGACCCTCTGATCAGTACTGTGTCTCTTCAACTCTTCTAATATTTTTGTACACCTGTAGTGAATTCTTCTATAACCTTATAAGCTGCAACTAAAAATCAGTTTCAGCAGACCCTCTATCCAATTAAGGTTTTTCCTCTTTGGATTAATTTGGTAATTGCCTCTGAAAAATATTATCAACTCTGAAGTGTTTTAAACTTTACTCTCAGTCAGTGTAAAAGTCTAGTTAACAGACTCTAACACTAATCTGCCAAAGATGTGTTTGTATTAATTTTGCTTTCATATTTCTCACTTCTGTGGTATTTACCTTCAGATTTATTGAAATCCTAGGCAATCATTTGCACAACACGATATCATTTTTGTTTGACTAATGACGTTTGCACTAAGCTATTAAATGTACTCAATATATGATTTAATGCCTACCAGCTTTTGAGTTCATGCTTACCAACTTTCACTGAAAGTCCTCATTTTACACCCGCTTACAGGATGGTTAAATTTTCTCAACTTTTCAATGGGAAGTTTATTTTTGAAGTTTAGATGAGGCATAGACGGACTTGAATGGAGAAGGTAACAATGTTAATAGCCAACAAACAATGACTTTGCTACCTTTCTAACTGAATCCAACAGCACACAAGTTGTGTTGCCTCCTCCAAGATGGTGCTCCAGTTCTGCCTCCAAAAAGTAAAGGCATTCACCTCAGTTCTAGGCTTCCAAATTTGAAAATTTGGTTAAGTTCAATCTCTCAACCAGCTGGACTCTATAACAGTTATTAATTGCGTCTAGTAACCAAAAAGTAGCAACTTTCGACTACCCTGTTTTGCCTCTTATTAGTTTGTATGTTGTCTAGAATTCCTACTATAGTCTCTGCATCCCTTTTGTTATCTACTCCTCTGTGACTTTCTTTGAAACTTGTCTTTCTGACTGCTTCTTTCCATCTGCTCTTAGATCTCAATATGTGATTCGGTGTTACGTTTTGAAATATAAATTGTGAAGCACCTTGGGCTGTTTCACTGCATTAGCGGCAATACAAAAATGCATATTGTTGATGAAATGTTATTCTGCCAATCTGTATGACACAGTGTGAGATATCAGTGAAATATAACACTAAATAGAACGTTATTCTGAAATTGTTCTTGCTGTTTGTTGCCAACAGCACTGAATCAAAGTCATGAGCGATTGTTTAATATGGCAGGTGTGCACATTGCCATGAAGGAAAGCCACCTTTCTTGTGCATTTGGAAAGGTCAACTGCCAGCAGCCGTGCTTTCTCATGTAGCTCTTAGTTTAAAATAAAGAGCAATAAAGATACTGCACCAGATAAATTGCTAAGTATTGGCACACACTCTATGAGTTTACTTTGACAAATTTGTGCAGAGCAGGAAGCTTACTCTTTATGAGCTTCCCCAAATGGGTGTTTGAAATTATTTTGGTATCCTTTCTCTCCTTCATTCCGTGTTGTTTTGCGTCTTACTTTGCATCGATGTTGGTTTGTATATTGTGCAGCACA
This sequence comes from Hemitrygon akajei, assembly GCF_048418815.1. Taxonomy (NCBI): domain Eukaryota; kingdom Metazoa; phylum Chordata; class Chondrichthyes; order Myliobatiformes; family Dasyatidae; genus Hemitrygon; species Hemitrygon akajei. The sequence continues at coordinate 30,157,638 of NC_133143.1, forward strand.
ATTACACTGATCCCACTGTTTCTGGTTTGTAAGAGTGGGCAAACTGACATGAAAGTGGATCCCTGCTTTTATCACTTGTACTATGTTGCACTTGGTAGCCAGCCAGATTAAAAGGCATCAGGTTTCCTCCGCTATCTGAAGGTAGAGCGTTCCTATGAAACCGTGTGTAAGCCGAAATGGCGTAAAGCGAAGAAGCAATTACCATTATTTTATCTGGGAAAAATTTTTGAGCATTCTCAGACCCAGAAAATAACCTAACAAATCATACCAAATAACACATAAAACATAAAATAACACGAACATTTAGTAAAAGCAGGAATGATATGATAAATATACAGACTATATGAAGTAGAAATATTGTATGTACAGTGTAGTTTCACTTATCAAAATCGGGAAGGCAGCAGCCAAAATTGATTTGGAGAAAAAAAAAATCGGCACGTACTCGCATGTGTACATACACACATACATATGTATATGCGTACGCCCGTACACACATACACACATACATATGTACATGCGTACGCCCGTACACACATACACACATGCGCAAACAACTGCCCACACAAGGCTTCACAGTCATGGTAGTTTTTCTCGGGTAAACACACGTATAAAATGGGCGTCTTTTTTTCGTAAAAGTGAAAATCCTCTCTGGTTAGCGAAAACAGGTACCAATGGAGGTCTTTCGTAACAGCAAGTTGTCGTAAAGCAAACGTTCGGAAAATGGGGGCCACCTGTAATGGATATCTAGTGGTAATAGTTGCCATTCATAAGATGCGATGAAAATAAGGAACTCCATGGGCAAAGAAGAGAAGTTTGCACTGATATTCAGCAAGAAGACAGTAGACCTGGAAAACATCACAGGAAAGGAGCAAACTTGGGATGTAAAGCAGAAAGAGGTGGGATGGTGTGATTGGGGTTAGGATTAAGCAATCTGATTACAAATTTTGGGGAGTTGCACAAGGGGATGAAAGGAGGTCTTCCGCTCCTTGATCCACTATTAAAATATACTTGCATTCTAGATATGGATGTTCTTACGACCCCTTAGCTGCAGGAGCTCCCTGAACCCTGGGAGCTTAAGACCATAAGACATAGGAGCAGAGTTAGGTCATTCAGCCGATTGAGTCTGCTCTGCCATTCCATCATGGCTGATCCCGGATCCCAGCCAAACCTATACACCTGCCTTCTCGTCATATCCCTGACCGATCTGGAAACTATCAAGTTCTACCTTAAATATACCCATGAACTTGGCCTCCACCACAGTCTGTGGCAGATTACTACTCTCCGGCTAAAAAAAATTCCTCATTACCTCTGTTCTAAAAGGTCGTCCCTCAGTTTTGAGGCTGTGCCCACTAGTTCTGGATACCTCCTCCAGAGGGAACATCCTCTCTACATCCACCCTATCTAGTCCTTTATTAGACCTGACTATTAAGTCAGAATTAAATATAAATGATTCTCAAAGTGCTACAAATAGATCCTAATTTACTTATTTTATGAGACAGATCCCGCTCTCGAGATCAGGCAGCAAGATTCCTATAAATCAACAATGCTTAAAACAGAAGCACACACCAAGCAACAAATTTGATACTTCCCCCTTCTCACCTTGTTAAGGGATAGAGTAAATTTTAATTACCCCCATTGGCTCTAAAGCTTGTAATTTAGGAAGCTGAAATTCAGTTTGTGTCCCATTTTAAAGCCAGCTCCAACTCAAATCTATCACAATGCACAAAGACAAATCATGAGGTAATGTTTAAAAAAAAACAAAATAGAATTGCTAGGATCTTATAAAATAAGATTTTATGCAAATAAAATATATGTGATTGTTTATCTAAAATGTGGCTCAAGCTAGAGTATAGGAAGATCAGATCTCTCTCCTAGTGTCTTACCAAATGTCTATAGTTTTAGTATGTAACACACCATCAGTAAGTTAGATCTTTATTGTCATTGCTGAGGACAACAAGCTTGCAGTGCTACTCCATTCAGTGCAAAACAGCATACTGGCAATTCAATTACTAAAAACACAATGACTAAATTTAAAATAACACCTGAGTTATTTAGAGTGACATCTAAGTTACAACTGAATTAGAAAACAAACAACTGTTAAAATGGGGCATTGTTCAGTTGGGGAAAAGGCTGTTCTTCAATCTGGATGTCCACGCAGAGTTGCTTCTGTAGCTCCTGCTAGATGGTAGGAGATTGAACAGGTAGTTATTGGGGTGGGGTTAAGTCCATCCCAATTTTGCAGGCCTGTCATAGACATTGTGAGTTGTAGATGGTTTGCATATCAGGTAGTTGTGTTCCAATGATGTTCTGTGCAGTCCTGATCACGCAATGTGTGATTTTTGGTCGATCTTGCTGCACCTAGTGAACTCTACAGTCATGCAGTAGTTCAGTATCTTCTCAGATACACGTCGATAAAAGTTTACCAGCAATTTTGCGGGCAGATTTGTTTTCTTTAAGCTCCTAAAATGGTATACACACTGCTGAGCCTTCATTAGTGAGCTGGTGGTGGTCCAAAAAAGCTCTTTTGTGATGCTTACTTCCAAGAACTTAAAGCTGGAGACCTTTTCCACTGCTTCACCATTTATGAGTAGCGGAGCTTGTTCATGCCTTCTTGATTTCCTGAAATTGGTAATTGATAATAATTTCTTGGTGTTTTTTATGTTGAGTAAAAGGTTATGGTTGTTGTATCATTCAGACAGTTTCTGCACCTCCTCTCTGTATGTGATTTCATTGCTATTTATAATGAATCCTATCACTGCAGTGTTGTCTGCAAATTTGATAGTGGAATTGGAGGCATAGGCAGGGACACAGGATGTAAAGGAATGGGCTCGGTACACATCCCTGTGGTGCACCAGTGTTCAGGGTCAGGGAGATAGATGTGTACTTGCCTAGTTTGACTGTCTGGGTGCGATTGGTAAGAAAATCCAGAATCTAGCGGCAAATTGATGTATCAAGTCCCAGATAATGTAGTTCAATGATCAACTTCATGGGAAGTATAGTGTTGAGGGCAAAAAGCATTCTGGTGTGGATGTCCTTGTGCTCCAGGTACTCCAGTATGATGTGGAAAACAATAGAGATGGTGTCCTTAGTTGATCTGTTTGCCTTATAAACAAACTGGTGCTTGTCCAAAGTAACATGGATGACGTTCCTAATGTGGAACATAACCAGTCTCAACAGGCACTTGGCAATATGGGGCTGAGTGCAACTGGTTTGTAGTTGTTGAGGCATGTTACCGCTGACTACTTTGGGATTAGTATGATGGTTAATGTATTGAAGTATGCAGGGACCTCAACAAGGAACAGAGAGAGGTTATAGATTCAGTAAGAATCTTTGCCAGGTGGTCAGCACAGTCCCTGAGGACCTGCCCGGGTACGCCGACTGGTCCATTTGCATGAATTGATACTGTAAAGCATCCATCTCACCTCGTGAGCTCAGTGTCAGCACTGTGTCCTCCTCAGGTGTCAATGGTTCATTGTTGTCCCTGTCAAACAGAGCAAAGGAGTTGTTTAGCTCCTCAGCTAGTGTGGCATTGCAGGAGATCTTTCCTTTATAGTCAATGGTGGATCTGATGCCTTCCCACATGCATCGGGGGTTGGTGGCCTTATTGAAGTATGTCTCTATCTGTAGTTTGTATCTGTACTTGGCGGTTTTAATGCCTCTTCTAAGGTTTGACTGGGCTTTGCCGTATGCTGCAGTGTCATTCAATCTGTAAGCAGCATCCCAAGCCCTGGCCTGCCTTTTATATAGCCTACAGTGCAGATGGGGAAGGTTATTCAAAATGAATTTCCTGTGCATTGAACATCACTATTCCAACTGAAATATCTTTTCTCCTATGTACTTTTTCATTCTGTACAGTGTTTGCTTTCCTCAAACTTCCGCTTATTTATAAAGTCATCATTCAATCTTTCAATGCCCAACAACTATTCCTGTGGTTATTTGCTGTAGACAATTGTCATCCACATAACGTTAACCAACAATTACTTTGAGTAATGTAGCATTCAAGTTCTATTAGGTAGGCAATTCAAATCAGTAGTGCAGACGTTTGGGCTATGGATGATCCTTCCTAATAAAGCCCTTTCTTATTTCCAGGAAACACTGTGCATGGACACCATGAAGCAGAAATTTGTCTCTGCTGGCAGCACGTGACAAGTGGTATTACAGCAATGACAGCACATAACAATGGTATAACAGTGTCTTGTGCACACACAGTATTCTGCTTTGTGTCAATGAAACTAAATATCAAACAGGTGTATAATTGGTAGTTTTGTGCAGTTGCCCAAAATAAATTTCTGTTCTGCAAACTAAGATCGAGGAATATCAAAGTAGAATTTTGTTAGGGAATTGTGAGAATACAGCTCTGAATGAAGTACTATTTGTCAATTGGATGTTATAGTTTGTCTCATCCGTCCCTTGAATCAATACAAATGAGTCCAGGACACAATTTAACAGAAGAAAAATGAGTAACCCCCAGTATTGCGGTCACTCCATTGACATTAGTAAAAAAAATACCTGAATTAAGGAATGGGTTACATTTTAATAGGGGTCCTTAAATTAATTTTGCCCATAAGTCAGAAAATACACAAAAAATCACGCAGTATTGTATTCACACCTCCTCTGATCATAATGAATGTCATCAACAGCACATAAGACTGATAAGAACAAATACTGAAAGCGGAAAGAGAGAAGAAACTAGTTCTGTTGTTTGTACGGACAAATATATGCACACAATTTGGACTTTGGAATTTAATATTATGGAAAATCATTCATATGCAGTGGTGTCGATAAGTCAGGTATTTGTAACCCAGGAATGGTGTATATCCTGGTTATTAATGATGTGCACTTTGTGAAAATTTGCAATGTGGATTTTGGGTGTCATATTTCCATCTCAACAGCAGTGAGTGAACTTCAGGAAGTTCTTAATTATCTGCATGGCAATCTACGACATAAGCAACTATGGTATGTGCTATGTAAGTACAACTGCTGGTCTCTCTGAGGACCTTCATTAGAAATATTCATTTCAAATTACTCTGCTGCTCATTGATGGACACCCCTATACTCGATGCCATAAATTAAGTACTTTTTTTAAAATGTAGATTTGAATTCTGAGAATGTGCATATCATCTACTTCCTGTGTATGAATGACAACCAAGGGCTGTTTAGGCTGAAATATTCCTTCAACAATTCTTAATCATTATGGTTTGCATTCTAAATTTCTACATACTCAATAAAATGATTTGGGAAAAACAATTGCACAGAAACAAGTCAATTTTGGGCTATAAACTGAACCAGCAGTTGAATGTTGAAGATGAACAGTTTTTATTGGGTTTTATTTGTGAAATGCAGCCCCTTAGTGTAAATGGTAAGTCACAACTGAACAAATTGTATTCATAAATGCAAACGGAATGTTTTAAAAATCCACCACCACTGAAGAAACTAGATAGTTTGAAAAACATGCTTCATAAATCTTCATTTATAATCAATTAAGTCGTGATTGTAAAATATCAATGAGATAACTGGAATGGCGTGACCACACAGAAACACTTATCAGCAGATTGATCACATCAACAAGCCATACAATCAGTCTATCTGACATTGGTTGTGATAAGACTGAATCAATGCACAACAAAATTTTCACCAACATGCAGCTCACGCTGTTGGGATTAGCATTTAGTGTAGTATTTTAGTGGTGAGAAATTGCCTTTGTTGGATGACATCCCACTGGCAGGCAGATGGTTGAATGGAGACTTTCTACTATGACCAGAAATGCTGACTAATGAGTTTTCTTGTGCAAAAGGTCTAACTTACTTGGAGGGGTTTGACAATAAAAATCAGCAATTGGAGCTCTTCTTAAGCATCTTAAATATCATACCAAGAATAGTAAAATAATTGTATAGTTCCTCCTATTGACTGATAAACTGAAATAGTTGACCATCTATTCACCAGCTTCTTTAAGTTCATTCTGAGCATTTATTTACCCATCCCATTAAGCTAATCAGATAAAAAGGGAACATTAGCTTCCCTGTTTAAAATACTTGAAATAAGTCTACAAAAATACCCTATCGTATGCTCATGTTTAGATTTTCTTATTTTTCAGTATAACCAGATTTTAAAAGCTTGTGAGTACATTGCAGCATCACAAATTACTATAATCATGGTGTGAGAAAATAAGACTGCCTATGGAAAATCTAAAAGCATTCCAAAGAATTTTAGATTTCCTGAATTGCCTTGTGCTACTATAATTACTACTGCACTATGAACTGTTGCCTCAGTGTTTCATTGTTTCTGAAGATAGGTAACTGTCATTCATTCTAGAGTCATTCATCATGTAACTGATGCACCATCAATAACTCTCTCTGAGACGTGAAGGCGAGATAACGGCTTTTATTGACTGGAAGAAAGAACAAGCAGTAGTTGACCACCATACTACATCCTAGAGACTGAGGGCCGGGCTCAGGCCTCAATCGCCTTTATACCGGGGTCTGTGGGAGGAGCCACAGTCAGTGGGAGGGGCCACAGGAGCAGTCAGCAGGGGGCATGTCCAGACAGGTATATGTAGTTCACCACAGTAACATCAGTAGTGTGGCGACCCACTTCCCAGCGCACTCGAACCGGCTCACAAAGCGGCGCGCGCCGGCATTGAGGCAGGTCCCAAAGAGGGCGCCAAGCCTGCTTCACCAGCAAGGGGAAAAGCCCGCGTGCGGGACGGGACTGTGAATACGCGCCCCCTACAGCATTCCCACTAACCCCAGAGGCAGGGGTGAGGAGACCAACGAACAATGGTGCTTCTACCACCAGCGGTGGGGTGCAGAAGCCCATCGCTGTCGCCCGCCCTGCAAGTTCCCGGGAAACACCAGGGCCAGCCGCCGCTGATGGCTACAGCAGCTGGCCATCGGGATAGCCTCCTGTATGTCTGGGACAAGCAGTCGGGACGCTGCTTTTTGGTCGACACGGAAGCTGAGATCAGCTTCTTACCTCCGACGAGTTACGACACCCGCAACAGAGAACCGGGTCCCACCCTGAGGGCCGCGAACGACAGCACAGTAAGGACCTACGGCACCCGTACGGTGCGGCTACAGTTTGGCTCCAGCTGGTTCACGTGGGACTTCACACTGGCCGCTGTAGCCTAACCGCTCCTGGGCGCAGATTTTTTGTCGACCTGCCCAGAAAGAGACTGGTCCACGCCGAGACCTTTCAAACGTTCTCCCTGGGTGAAGCCCAGTTGCCGGCCCCACACCTAGACTCCATCACACTGTCCGACAACGACTTCACCAGGGTCCTGGTGGATTTCCCATCGGTTCTGACACCGCGGTTCATGGCAGCCATGCCCAGACACGGCGTACAGCACCACATCCCAACAGAAGGACCACCTCTCCATGCCCGTGCTCGAAGGCTTCCCCCGGACAAGCTCTGGCTGGCGAAGGAGGAGTTCAAGACAATGGAGGAATTGGGGATCGTACGGCGGTCCAACAGCCTATGGGCCTCCCCCCTGCACGTGGTGCCCAAAGCGACAGGAGGCTGGAGACCATGCAGCGACTACCGCAGGCTGAACAAGGCTACAACACTGGACTGCTACCCTGTGCCGCACATTCAGGACTTTGCAGCAAACCTGCACGGCGCACGGATCTTCTCCAAAGTAGACCTCGTCCGAGGATACCGTCAAATCCCGATGCATCCGAACGACGTCCCCAAAACGGCACTCGTCACCCCTTTAGGCATTTTCAAGTTCCTCCGCATGCCGTTCAGCCTAAAGAATGCCGCACAGACGTTCCAGCGGTTAATGGACGTGGTGGGACGCGACCTGGACTTCGCTTTCATCTATTTGGACGACATCCTCATAGCCAGCAGCAATCATCAGGAGCATCTGTCCCACCTCTGTCAACTCTACACCCGACTGAGTGAATACAGCCTAACAATCAACCCGGCCAAATGCCAGTTCGGGCTCGACACCATCGACTTCCTGGGCCACGGGATTACTAAAGACGGGGCAACCCCTTTGCCTGCCAAGGTAGACGCAGTCTGCCATTTCCCCCGACCCAACACAATCAAAGGCCTTCAGGAATTCGTGGGTATGGTGAATTTCTACCACCGCTTCCTCCCTTTAGCTGCCCGAATCATGCGCCCCCTGTTCGCCCTGATGTCAGGTAAGGGCAAGGACATTGCCTGGGACGCGGAGTCCACCGCCGCTTTTATTAAAGCCAAAGAAGCCTTGGCAAGCGCCATGATGCTAGTGTACCCCAGAACGGACATCCCTACCACCCTCACAGTGGACGCATCCAACACAGCAGTCGGTGGAGTGCTGGAACAACTCATCGAGGGTCGCTGTCAACCCCTGACATTTTTCAGCAAACACCTGCGACCACCTGAGCTCAAATACAGTGCTTTTGACCGGGAGCTGTTGGCGCTATACCTGGCAATCCGGCATTTCAGGTACTTCTTAGAAGGTAGGCCCTTCATTGCGTTCATGGACCACAAACCGCTTATCTTTGCGTTCACAAAAGCATCCGACCCCTGGTCGTCCCGCCAGCAGCGACATCTGTCCTACATCTCCGAATACACGACGGATGTCCGACATGTCTCGGGAAAGGACAATGTTGTGGCAGATGCCCTCTCCCACCCTAACATCCAAGCCCTGTCCCAGGGGGTAAACTAAGAAGCACTGGCGGAGGCGCAGCAGGCAGACGAGGAGATCCCTAGTTACAGGACTGCAGTCTCCGGTTTGCAGCTCCAGGACCTCCCCGTAGGCCCAGGTGAGAGGACCCTGCTCTGTGACGTCACCACCGGCCAACCCCACCCCGTTGTCCCAGCAGCCTGGCGGTGGCGCGTTTTCAACTCCATTCACAACTTAGCGCACCCCTCCATCAGGACTACTGTCCGGATGGTAGCCAACAGGTTCGTTTGACGCAGACTCCACAAGCAGGTCAGTGAATGGGCCAGAACGTGCATGCACTGCCAGACGGCCAAGGTGCAGCGGCACACCAAAGCTCTGCCGCAGCAGTTCCACCCCACCCGCCGGTGTTTCGACCACATTCATGTGGATATCGTGGGCCCCCTGCCAGTGTCGCGAGGAGCGCGGCACCTCCTGACTATCGTGGACCAGTTCACAAGATGGCCAGAGGCGGTCCCGCTCACCAACACCACCTCCGAATCTTGCGCCCGGGCACTGATTGCCACCTGAGTATCTCGCTTTGGTGTACCGGCCCACATTACCTCTGACAGAGGCGCCCAGTTCACCTCCAGCCTGTGGTCAGCTATGGCCAGCCTTTTGGGGACACAGCTGCACCACACCACTGCCTACCACCCACAGTCGAACGGACTAGTGGAGCGTTTCCACCGTCACCTGAAGTCGGCTCTCATGACCCGCCTCAAAGGGCCTAACTGGGTGGACGAGCTCCCCTGGGTCCTGCTCGGAATCCGCACGGGGCCCAAAGAGGATCTGCACACCTCGTCGGCCGAGTTGGTGTACGGCGCACCCCTGGTCGTCCCAGGACAGTTCATACCAGCCCCAAGGGGGCAAGAGGAAGAACCCGCAGCAGTCCTGGGCAGACTACATGAGAGGCTCGGTAACCTGGCCCCCATACCCACTTCGCAGCATGAGCAGCACCCGACCTGCGTACCCAAAGACCTGCAAAACTGTAAGTTCGTTTTTGTACGACGGGGCGGACATCGGGCACTGCTACAGCGGCCCTACAAGGGGCCGTTTACGGTGATCAGAAACAATGGGTCCACATTCCTGCTGGACACTAGGGGGAAAGAGGAGGTCTTCAGGGTGAACCGACTCAAACCGGCCCATGTGAACTTGGCGCAGCCGGTCGAGATTCAGGCACCGCGGCGCAGAGGCAGACCTCCCAAACAGAGTCCAATCCAGACTGTGGACATTGGGGGGTGTATCGCCAGTTCGGGGGGGGGGGGGTTATGTGGTGACCCACTTCCCAGCGCACTCGAACCGGCTCACAAAGAGGCGCGCACAGGCATTGAGGCCGGTCCCAAAGAGGGCGCCAAGCCTGCTTCACCAGCAAGGGGAAAAGCCCGCGCACGGGACAGGACTGTGAATACACACCCCCTACAGCATTCCTGCCCGGGGAAGGTTGGATCAGGAAGGCTTTAAAGCGAGGCCGCAAAGTTTGAATAAACCTCTTTTGTAACTGCAGCTCACCGACTCCGTGTCGTTATTGCAGCGCTGCGTGTAGCACACCGCTACAGTAGAGTGAACAGGCACCTTGAGATTTAACCCCCATACTTTCCATGCAATAGGATTGGGGGTTATGTCCCTAAAACTGCATATCAAACAATTAAAATTACGTGAACTGATACAGGCTTCTCTGTGCCTGCACTTCAGATGCTTGAACACGGCTGATGTTGCAAAAGAATTAATGCAATTTGAGATACTGCAATATCAGCAGGGATTCTGTTTTTGCAGGTTCACTGAAGTAAGCCCTCTGTCTCCCTCAATTTACTCCCCTCTATTCACCCCACTCTTTGATTTCCCTTATCCCTCTTGCCTCTTTTCCTCTTTAATTCCCCTCCCCTGCACTCATGGCTTGACAGCCACCTACCCCTCCTTCCCTCTGGTTCCCCACCCCCTAGCTTTTATTCCATGGTTACTGTCCTATAGTGTCAGATTCCTTGTTCTTCTGCCCTTTCCCTCTTCTATCTACCAACTCCGAGCTTCTCACATCATTCCCACATCCCCCACCTTCCTACCTCCCCCTTTACCTGGATTCACCTATCACACACCAGCCCATGTGCCTCCCCACACCCCCCCCCCCCATTTCTGCCCTCTTTCTTTCCAGTACTGATGAAAGGTCCCAGCCTAAAATGTTAACTGTTCTTTTCCCTCCATGGATGCTGCCCGTCCTGCTAAGTTCCTCAAACTTCTTGTGTGTGTTGCTGCAAGACCACGATGTCATGGTGTTTAATGTTAAACAGGGACAAGTGACAAAGAAAAGGCAAATATTTGTATGTAGCCCATCCCTAAATCTCAACATCCAAAGGCACTGCACTGTAAATCATGTACTTTACAGATGACTACTGTTGGAATATAGCAAGTAGCGAAGTTCTGTAACGAGATGTATTTGCTTAGAAAATACTCAAGTATTATAATTCATTTTCATAGGTGGATCATGGAGCAGTTTGAACGACAGAGTACATTGAACTGATGTGATCTGGGGAAACTTAGCAACTAGGCTTCATGTGGTTTCCAGGTTAGAAATGCATTACAGATCTACTGATCAGACCCCACAAATTCTGATTCTCTCTTCCATTGATGACTATTTTGGATAATATTTTTTCTGCAGTTTTGCTGTGTCTGTTAGCTGTTATTCCTTCCATGCATTCACACCCATGTCAAAGACTTCAGTTGTTTAAATCCTCAAGCTATAGTCAGTTACAGAGCAAACAAAAGCTCTTTTTTACACTATCGTGTATGTGTTGCTTTCATATTGTCTAAGCTCATACCTCTTGAAGTGGGTGTGGTTTTCCAGGGGTAACCTGAATATATGGCTAGTGTACGTTTCAATACCAGTACCTTAAGCTGTACAGAAACCCAACTGCATGTTTTCTGTGTCCAAGTGAATAACCTAATAAATTTATGTACAGTAATATACGAAAAATGCTGGAGGAACTCAGCAGGCCAGGCGGCCTCTTATGGAAAAGTGTAAACAGTCGATGTTTCAGGCTGAAACCCTTCAGCGGGACTAGGAAAAAACAGAGATTAGAAGTCAGGGTAAGAAGGTGGGGGTAGGAGAGGAAGACAAACAAGGTAGTAGGTGACAGGTGAAATGGGGAGGGGGAGAGGGGTGAAGTAAAGAGCTGGGAAGCTGATTGGTGAGAGAGCTAAAGGGCTGGAGAAGGAGGAATCTGAGAGGAGGACAGAAGACCATGGAAGAAAGGGAAGTGGGAAGAGCACCAGGGAGAGCTGATGGGCAGGTAAGGAGATAAGGTGAGAGAGGGAAATGGGAATGGGAAATGGTGAGGGGAGGGGCAATTACCGGAAGTTTGTGAAATCGATGTTCATGCCATCAGATTGGAGGCCACCCAAGCTGAGTGCCTGAGTGTGGCCTCATCACAGCAGTGGAGGAGGCCATGGAATGACATGTCAGAATTGGAATGGGAAGTAGAATTGAAATGGGTGGCCACCGAGAGATCCCGCTTTTTCCTGGTGGACAGAGCATAGGTGTTCAGCGAAGTGGTCTCCCAATCTACATCTGGTCTCACCTATATACAGGAGGCCAGGCTGGGAGCAGCGGATGCAGGGAAATGAAATAGAGCCATTTAGTCAAAGCTGAAAGTCAGATGCAGTGTTCAACTTCAATTACCTTCCTGAAGTGAACAACATCAGGGAGTGCATTTCCAAATGATATTTCTAACCAATTGTATATTTACATTCAGACCTAAATTAGACCACAAGACTAGGAGCAGGATTAGGCCATTCTGCCCATTGAGTCTGCTCACCATTCCATCACGGCTGATTTATTATCCCTCTCAACCCCATTCTTCTGCCTTCCCTTCATAACTTTTCACACTTTTCACTCAGCCATCAGGCTCTTAAACCAGTGGGGATAACTTCACTCAACTTCGCCTGCCCATCACTGAACCGATCCACAACCTATGGACTCAATTTCAAAGACTTTTCATCGCGTGTCCTCTATTTATTGCTTATTTATTTAGTATTATTATTCTTTGAACTTTGAAGTGCATTCTGACCAATGCAATATAAAGCCTCAGCATTATATCCATGCTTTTATATTCTAGTCCTCTCAAAATGATTACTAAAATTGCATTTGTCTTCCTTACTATAGACTCAAGCTGCAAGTTAACCTTCAGGGACTTCGAAATCCTTTTTCACTCTGATTTCTGAATATGCTCCCCATTTAGAAAGTAGTCTGTGCTTTTATTCCTTCTACCGAAGTGCATGACCATACATTTCCGAACACCTTTATTCCCACTCTTTGCCTCCTGCCAGTCAGCCAGTGTTCTACCATGGCCTCTTAGTTAGCAGCCTCGTGTGCGACACCTTGTCAAAGGCCTTCTGAAAATCCAAGTATACAACATCCACTGACTCTCCTTTGTCTATCTTGCCTGCTATTTCCTGAGAGAATTACATGATATTTGTGAAGCATGACTTCCCCTTAAGGAAACCAGGTTGACTTCAATCTATTTTATCATGTGCCTCCAATTACTCTGAAACCTCATGCTTAATAATGGACTATAACATCTTGACAACCACTGAGGTCAGGCTAACTGGTGTATAATTTCCTCTTTGTTGCTCCCCCCCCCCCCTTCTTAAATAGTGGTGTGACATTTGCAAATTTCCACTCCTCTGGAAACATTCTAGAATCTAGTGATTCCTGAAAAATCCTTACTAATGCCTCTACAATCTCTTCAGCTACCTCTTATAACCCTGAAGTGTAGTGTTTTTAGATAATGTAGTGACTTATCTACGTTCAGGCCATTCAGTTGCACAAACACCTTCTCTTTAGTAATAGCAACTACATTCAGTTCTGTCCCCCTACATTCTCAAATTCCTTGCATGCAAGCAGGTGTCTTCCACAGTGAAGAATGACACAAAATATTTATTAAGTTCATCCACCATTTCTTTGTTCCCCATATCTACCACTTCAGCACCATTTCCTACAGTCTGGTATCCACTCTCATCTCTCTTTTACACTCTTCATATATCTGAAAAAAGGCATTCTCTTTTATATTATTAGCTAGCTTACCTTCATATTTTTCATCTTTTCTCTCCTTATTGCTTTTTTAGTTTTCTTCCATTGGTTTTTAAAAGCTTCCCAATCCTCTAGCTTTCTACTAATTTTTGCTTAATTGTATACCCTCTCTTCTGCTTTTATGGTGTCTTTGAATTCCCTTGTGAGCCACAGTTGCTTCATCCTCCCTTTTATATTACATTTTCGTCGGAATGAACCCATCTTACACCTTCTAATTGCTCCCAGAAACTCCAACCATCATCCCTCCTGGTATCTCCTTCCAATCAATTTTGGCCAGCTCATCTCATGCCTATTAGTTTCATTTCCTCCATTGTAATACAAATACATTTGATTTTAGATTCTCCCTCACCAACTGCAGGGTGAATTCTATCATATTGTGGTGACCCACTTTCTGCGCAGGGGAACCGGCTCACAAATAGCCAGCGCGCGGGGGGAGACTTTGGTAATACACCTCTGATGTCATTTCTGCCCGGAGAGGGCGGGCTCTAGGGATTAAATGCCAGCCCCACGAAATTTGAATAAACTAGTCTCGAAACGACTTACCGACTGCGTGTCATTATTTCAGCGCTGTGTGTAGCACATCGCTACATTGGTGACCCCGACAGTCCAAACGGGATTTGGACCAAAGATGACCGACTCTTCATCTGTTCACGCAGTTTCGCTAAAGCTGCCGACTTTCTGGACGCTGCGACCACGCGTGTGGTTTAGCCAAGCAGAAGCCCTGTTCCAGATTCAGCAGATATCTTCTGATTCCACGCGTTACTACCACGTGGTGAGCGCCCTTCACCAGGAGACGGCCGCCCAGGTTGCGGATTTCATACAGTCGCCCCTGGAAGAAGGCAAATATGAAGCATTCAAAGCGCTGCTCATTGGGACCTTTGGCCTCTCACGGCATGAGCGGGGTGCCTGCCTGCTTCACCTGGACGGTTTGGGAGACAGACTACCATCAGCATTGATGAACCAGATGCTGTCCCTGGCTGACGGACACAAGCCCTGCCTCATGTTCGAGCAAGCGGTCCTAGAGCAACTACCCAAGGACATACATCTGCTGCTGGCCGACGCAGATTTCAGCGACCCCTGGAAGGTGGTGGCCTGAGCAGACGTGCTGTGGAAAGCCAAGAGGGAGAGTGGACCAGACCAGGCCCAGCAGGGGGGCACACACAACACAGAGGCAGGAGTCAGGAGACCAGTGAACAGTGGTGTTTCTACCACCAGCGGTGGGGCACAAAAGCCCGCCGTGGTCACCCGCACAGCAAGGCCCAGGGCCAGCAGCCGCTAATGACAATGGCGGTTGGCCACCAGGACAGCCTCTTGTACGTCTGGGACAAACAGTCGGGACGCCGCTTCTTGGTCGACACTGGAGCGTAAATCAGTGTCTTGCCCCCGACGGGGTACGACACCCGCAACATGAAGCCAGGACCCATCCTGAGGGCCGCAAACGGCAGCACGATACGGACCTACGGCACTCGCACAGTGCAGCTGCAGTTCGGCGCCAGCTGGTTCACGTGGGACTTCACACTGGCCGCCGTGGCCCAACCACTCCTGGGGGCGGACTTCTTCCGAGCTCACAGCCTGCTGGTCGACTTGCAAGGGAAAAGACTGGTACATGCCGAGACTTTCCAGACTTTCTCCCTGGGTGAAGCCAAGTTGCCGGCCCCACACCTGGACTCCATCACGCTGTCAGACAACGAATTCACCAGAATCCTGGTGGACTTTCCATCGATTCTGGCACCGCAGTTCACGGCAGCCATGCCCAGACACTGGGTACAGCACCACATTCCGACCCAGGGACCACCCCTTCACGCCTGCGCACGAAGGCTCCCCCTGGAAAAGCTCCGCCTGGCAAAGGAGGAGTTCAAGAGGATGGAGGAATTGGGGATCGTACGGAGGTCCGACAGCCCATGGGCCTCCCTCCGCACATGGTGCCCAAAGCAGCCGGGGGTTGGTGACCATGCAGCGACTACTGCAGGCTGAACGAGGCTACAGACTGCTACCCCGTGCCGCACATAGGGGACTTTGCAGCAAACCTGCATGGGGCAAGAATATTTTCCAAAGTAGACCTCGTCCAGGGATACCATCAGATCCTGGTGCACCCTGAAGACATCCCCAAAACAGCACTTATCACCCCGTTCGGCCTGTTCGAGTTCCTCCAAATGCCGTTCGGCCTGAAGAATACTGCACAGACGTTCCAGCGGCTAATGGATGCGGTGAGACGCGACCTGGAGTTTGCGTTCATCTATTTGGACGACATCCTTATAGCCAGCAGTAGTCGCCAGGAGCATCTGTCCCACCTCCGCCAGCTCTACTTCCGCCTGAGTGATTTCAGCCTCACGATCAACCCGGCCAAATGCCAGTTCAGTCTCGATATCATCGACTTCCTGGGCCACAGGATTACCAAAGACGGGGCAACAACTCTGCCCGCCAAGGTAGATGCGATCTGCCACTTTGCCCGGCCCAACACAGTCAAAGGCCTGCAGGAGTTCGTTGGTATGGTGAACTTCTACCACTGTTTCCTCCCCTCAGCAGCCCGTATCATGCGCCCTTTGTACACCCTGATGTTGGGTAAAGGCAAGGACATTACTTGGGACGAGGAGGCCGCGGCCACTTTCGTTAAAGCCAAGGAAGCCTTGGCAGATGCCGTGATGCTGGTGCACCCCAGAACAGACGTTCCGACCACACTCACGGTGGACACATCTGACACAGCAGTCAGTGGGGTGCTGGGGCAGCTCATCGAGGGGCGCTGGCAACCCCTGACGTTCTTCAGCAAGCACCTACGACCACCCGAACTCAAGTACAGTGCTTTCAACCGGGAGCTGTTGGCACTGTATCTGGCAAAACGGCATTTCAGGTACTTCTTAGAAGGCAGGCATTCACCGTGTTCACGGACCCGAAACCATTGACCTTCACGTTCACGAAGGTGTCCTATCCCTGGTCGGCTCGCCAGCAGCGACATCTGTCCTACATCTCGGAGTACACGACGGACATCCAGCATGTCTCAGGAAAGGACAATGTCATGGCGGACGCACTCTCCTGACCAGCTGTCCAGGCCCTGTCCCTGGGGGTGGACTATGTAGCACTGGCGGAGGCGCAGCAGGCGGACGACGAGATGCCCAGCTACAGGACCGCAGTCTCGGGTTTGCAGCTGCAGGACTTTCTCATAGGCCCAGGTGAGAGGACCTTCCCGTGCGACGTGTCTACCGGCCAACCTCGCCCCATCGTCCTGGCAGCCTGGAGGCGGCGAGTTTTCAACTCCATACACGGTTTGGCGCACCCATCTATCAGGACAACCACAGGGTCTCCAGCAAGTTTGCGTGGCATGGACTTCGCAAGCAGGTCAGTGAATGGGCCAGAACGTGCACGCAGTGCCAAACAGCCAAGGTGCAGTGGCACACTAAAGCCCCGCCGCAGCAGTTCAAACCCACCCACTGGAGGTTCGACCACATTCATGTGGACATCGTGGGCCCCCTACCAGTGTCCTGAGGAGCGCGGTACCTCCTAACTATGGTAGACCGGTTTATGAGGTGACCAGAGGTGGCCCCGCTCACCGACACATCTGCCGATTCCTGCGCCCGAGCACTGATTGCAACCTGGGTAGCACGCTTCGTGGTACCAGCCCACATTACCTCCAACAGAGGCGCCCAGTTCACCTCCAGCCTGTGGTCAGCTGTGGCCAGCCTGTTGGGAACGCAGCTACACCACACTACTGCCTACCACCCACAGTTGAATGGACTGGTGGAACGCTTCCACCGTCACTTGAAGTCGGCTCTCATGGCCCACCTGAGAGGACCTAACTGGATGGATGAGCTTCCCTGGGTCCTGCTCAGAATCCGCACGGCGCCCGAAGAGGATCTGCATGCCTCGTCGGCCGAGTTGGTGTACGACGCACCCCTGGCCATCCCAGGAGAGTTCATACCAGCCCCAAGGGGGCAAGAGGAAGAACTCGCAGCAGTCCTGGACAGACTACGTGAGAAGCTTGGCAACCTGGCCCCCGTACCGACTTCACAGCACGGACGGACCCCGACCCATGTACCTAAAGACCTGCAGAACTGTAAGTTTGTATTTGTACGAAGGGGCGGACACCGGGCACCGCTAAAGCGGCCGTACGAAGGGCTGTTCAGGGTGATCAACAACAACAGGTCCACGTATGTTCTGGACATTGGGGGGAGAGAGGAGGTTTTCACGGTGGATCGACTCAAACCAGCCCATGTGAACTTGGCGCAGCCGGTCGAGGTTCAGGCACCGCGGCGCAGAGGCAGACCTCCCAAACACAGGCTGATCCAGACTGTGGACATTGGGGGGTGTATCGCCGGTTCTGGGGGGTGGGGGGGGGGTTATGTGGTGACCCACTTTCTGCACAGGCGAACCAGCTCAGAAATAGCCAGCGCGCAGGGGGAGACTTTGGTAATGCACCTCTGACATCATTTCCGCCCAGAGAGGGCGGGCGCTAGGGATTAAATGCCAGCACCGTGAAGTTTGAATAAACTAGTCTCGAATCGACTTACCGACTGCGTGTCGTTATTTCAGCGCTGTGTGTAGCACATCGCTACAATATTATGATCACTGCCTCCTCAGGCTTTCTTTACTTTCAGCTCCTATCAGCTTCACATTAGGTACAATATGCACATCACCCAATCCAGAGTTATATTTTCCCCAGTGGCTGAGCCACAAGTTGCTGTTTTAAAATAAGTTCTTCTAGGTATTACTTCTCTTGGGATCCAGCACCAACCTGATTTTCTCAATCTACCTGACCTCCATATTGAAATCCCTCATGACCATTGTAACATTGTCCTTTTTTGATGCCTTTTCTATCCCATTGTAATTTGTATTCCACATCCTGGGTACTGTTCGGAGGCCTGTATATAACTCCCATCAATGTCTTTTACCCTTGCTGTTTGTTAACTCGACCCACAAGGATTCCACATCCTTCAGCCCTACGTCATCTCTTTCAAAGCATTTGATTTCATTTTTTACCAGCAGAACTACCCCACCCTCCCACCCACCTGCCTGTCCTTTTGATACGATGTGTATCCTTTCATGTTATGCTCCCAACTGTCATCTTCTTTCGTACATGACTCGTTAATTCCCACAATGTCATACAAGTTTAAGTTCAAGTTTAATTGTCAGTCAACCATACGTGAATACCCATGAATATAGCCAAATGAAACAGCATTCCTCCAGGGCCATGGTGCACAACATAGTACCAACAGTCATACATAGCACAAGACTCACATTGCACATATAAGACAGCAGTAATACGCAGTGACATAAAGGTATATATAGTCCAAGTTCCTGTGTTCATGAACGTTGCAGCAGTCTGCAGTGAAACACAGTGCATCTTGTCTTCTGCCGAGTGGAAAGCAGCACCGACTCCAGCATGAGCTCCATGGCACACTGCCTCTGGCACTCCGGTGGAGCACGCTGACCCCAACACCTCTCTCCTGGGCAGCTGCCACAGTTTGCCTCACTGCAGCCCTCCAGCTTTTCGCTAATAAAAGAGTGAATCGGACTTGCAGTATTCGAGGTTCTTGCGATCACAAGAAAAGCAACTGAAGTGATCACTTACTGGTAGTTTGCACACCACCATTGTGCACTGACTCTTCTCTCATAGGCAGCAGCACAATCTGCACCAAGCCCAACTCCTTCAATTTCTCCATCAACGAGTAACTCACTGATGGGTGACACATATAGTACTTTACGTTCTTAATGTCCAGCAGGGTCTTGCAGTCATAAATTATACAGTTAAAAAAAACAATTAAAACTTTGGTTGGTCCAGGAGAAGCTGCTGCATCTGAACATGCCACTATCCTACCAGATGCTTACTTGCTAATTTCTAACTGTGCTACAAGATCATCTAGCTTGTACCCCATACTGCTGCATTCAAGTGTAACACTTTCAGTCCTGTATTCATCATCTTTTTCTATTTTGTCTCCATGGAACCTGAAGTTAGAATCTAATCCTTTCCGAACTTTTTGTCTTTTCCAGACATCCCACCTCTCCCGGAAGTTCCGGGAGTCTCCTGCATATTGATAGTAGCTCCCTGAGGCCCACAATTTATATCAATATCTCAGAAATCAATTTTTCTGAGAATGAGCAGGGTTGGGGGGGAAGAGAGAGAGACGTAATGAGAGAGTGACAGAGAGAGCATCCTGATTGGTCTCTCTTTGTGCTAGGTAGACCTATCAGTTTTCTCTGTGGGTGGGCTTTACAGTCGACCTCTCTCTCTCTTTCATTGTCCATCAGTTCAGTTTAATGTCCTGCAGCGCCATGGCAGAGTGTTCCAAAAAAAAAATAAAACGTACTTCACCCCAGACTACACTAAATGTACCCCTGCCTAACAGGGGTCAAAAATAATGACAGTGTTACTCGCTGCACTGTTTGTAATCAGCATTGAGACTGTCAACAGAATACTCAATGAGGAATATATATGTGTGCGTGTGTATGTGTGTGTAAATAGTTTCAATATGTGATCAAATAAATTGTGTTCTTTCATAGTGAAATGTTCTGTATACATACACGCTTGAAGGTTGACCGGGGGGGTGGGGGGGAATATGGGGTTGCAGGAGACAGGGGTGGTGGTGCTACCTCCCTGAAATGAGTTTTTGCAGGGTGGGATGTCTGATTTTCACTTATTCTGAAGACTTTTGTAACCTCTCCTGCACTCTCCTTCCCTTTTAATTTATGCTCATTTTTCCAAACTGCAGAAACTCCAATCACAACCGCCGCACTATTTAAAGCCCTGTCTATTCCATAGCTTCAGTCTCACACACCATCAGTCTTTGTCAGTCAGGACTAGCAAATACATTCACAAACATGGCACTGTTGTATGTATCACACACACAGTACAGTACAATTTGTACATGCTAAGAGTTATTCCAGCCATTCACACAACCCAAACAGATTGCATGACACCCACCAGCTTGATTCCCTGTCTAGTTGGACAGGGAGATAAACAACTGGCAGCCAACTGCAACGGATAGATGGGTCCACCTTCATATCCAAACCTCATGAAGAAGTTTATGCTGGCAGTTGTTGCAGTGATCTTTGCTGAGACCATGGCCAGCATCAGTTTAAAACCATAGTTAAAGATGCATTCCTCATTGTTCTAATCATTGTTTACACACTCTGCCACTCCTTATTCCACTCACTCTAATAAGTTATAAGTTGCAATAGCATTAGCACTACATTTTTGTCTCACCACTCAAAAGATTATGTTAGTTTCTTTTTCATATTAGCCACATGCCATTTGTTTTCAGATATTCTACAGCAGCTGAAGCACTAAAACTGTTTCTAATGTATTGGATATATTGGAGATGTGATCTTCGTGGGTGGAGATACATTTGCTATGGGTTTGCAATCAGGATGGTAAAAAGAAGCTGAAGACTTCTGCTCTAGAGGACATGGGTGAGGACCGCGATAGGGCAATCTTTGTAAGTGGGCACAATGAACCACTTGGTGCTCTGGGAGTCATGTGATAATCCTGAATCCAATATCAAGAAACATGATTGAGCTCATCACCTACTTGGCTGGTGGTGAATGGGGAACCCATTGTGATTCAGCATTCATTAGCTGATGTTGCAGATTGTACTGCAGCACAAATGACAGCCATCCAGTGTTTATGTATTTATTGAGGTACAGTAGGGAACAGGCTGTTCTGGCCTTTCAAGCCACGCTGCCCAGCAACCCTGATTTAACTCTAGACTAATCACAGGACAACTTACAATGACCAATCAACCTACCAACCGTACATCTTTGGACTGCGGGAGAAAACTGGAACACCCAGAAGAAACCCATGCAGTCATGGGGAGAACGTACAAACTCCTTACAGACAGTGGCAGAATATGAACTTGCATCACTGGAACTGATAAAGCGTTGAGCTGACCACTTTTCTATTGTGCTGCCCTAACATCTAGGGTCTTGCATGACGAGCTCAGAAAATCATCATGCAAGATTAGTCTGTTGGTCTCAGGTTCAGAAACCAGCTGTTTGACTGTGAATTACACTGTGCAAGGAGATTTCCTGGTGTCACCATGGTCCAATAAGTGATGAGGTACCATATCGGACAAGAGTCATTGACTTACAATGTTTCTGATGTCCTTTCTTTGGAAGATGCTCTTCATGTTTCTATCACTGCAAGTCAACTAATGCCCTTTAGGTTATCTGGTAGCAGAATAACTTGCCCAAACTGCTACTGTTGATCCTTGTTACTCAACTGTCTCTATTTTATTCCCTGGTAGCCAGCTAACCAGTCAGCATTGACTGTAGCCCTTAGCCCTGTATGTTAAAGCTTGTCCTCCAAGGCATTTGTTGTCTTCACTGAACGTGAGCAGTTCTGTCACCACTGTGATAATACAACATCAGAACACAAAAGAAGGGCAAAAATCTAGTGAATAAGAGAGATTAACTCCACTTTGCACATTATTTCTTGGCTTGGAATGTTTGATTTATAAAAGCTATTTCTTACCATCCTAATGAAGCAACCATGGCAGTGTGGTGGCACTTTTTCTGCTAAGGTCTGGTCAGCTCACGCATAACAATGCTGTCTAGTTTGTCTCCTCTTTGCATAGCCACCTTCTCAATACAAGTTCAGTTCTTAGCTGCTCATAAAGACTATCTTTTCCTGTTGTTAAGATCACCACAGATCTTCACATCTACCAAGTACAACAACTTCCTTCCATGATGGTTCAGCTAGTAGAGAGTTTTTATTATACTATAATGGATTATTATATCACATTTCTTTTCAAAGACTTTCATTGCATGCCTCTTCGTTTCTTGTGCTTGTACATATCTGTGTAATGCAGCAAATTGCTGCAGGCTGCCATAATTCCAGTCATTGATCTGATTAGCTGGTTCTGGGTGCATATCAATTGAACATTGCAGCAATAGAAATTTCTTCGTTCCAGTACAGCGCAGAGCTGACATGTAACCCCTGCAAAGTAATAGTACTAGTAATTCTGGCAAAGCCTGCTGGTTTCTGGCCAGTGAATGAAATGTAGTAAGCTCACTTTGATTACAGCATCTCAGTGGTCCCTCTGTGTAAGAGTGGATGTCAATCTCTGAAATGTCATAAATATTTTTATGTCTATCCTGGAAGGAGCTGGATAAATAATGTTTATAATGATATATAATGTTTCATTGCTGAGATTGACTGACAGTTTTAATGCTGTTCTTGCTCAGAAATCATATTTGTAACATGAGCAGTTGACCATTTTCAGTGAGTTTATCTTGAATGAAAAGCAAAATCTTAATGTTCCTTGCAGAGGTTGGGTGGAGAGGCTCCCTGAATATTGTCGTTCTAATTTGGCCTCTTACAAAGTGGTATTCTTCTCCTTAACCATCTACAAATACCCTTTGCTTGGGCAATAAATCATGTCTTATTGCCAGGGCAATTTCACGGATTCATCTATACAAAATCAACAATGTATCCTTCAGTACTTGAGCCCACTCCATCTATTTCTTTGACTAGAAATGACTACAAGTTTAAATTCAGGTAGAAACATGGAATAGGCAGCATAACAATAAATGACAAATCAAGATGACCCCTTTGCATAGAGCTGGTGGTGAATGTATTGTCAGCTCTGTATGTTTAAAGTGTAACATGACGCTCAGCTGGTCAGCCAGCATCTGTGGAGGCAAAGGGATGGTTGACATTTCAGGTTGTGACCCTGCATCAGGACTGAGCGTGTAGTGGGCATATAGCCAGTACAGAGAGATGGGAGAGAGGGTTGGTAGGTGGAGCCAGAAAAAGGGGGAGATATCAGAGACACTGTGGGTGATAAGTAGGAACATAAGGGGAAAGAGACGGAATAAAGGGGTGTATGAAACCTGATAGGGATTGGGATGGAGGTGGAGACTGGATCATGATGAGTAGATGCTGGAATCAGGTAAGTAAGGAAGTTGATAAGTGGAACTAGATAAGGGAGGGGTCTTGGGCAGATGAAAGCAGTTGGAGAATGGGCTTTGCAGACCCATTTAGTATAATGTATAAATGGATAAATCCCCCAACACCAGCAATGTGTCAGTGTTGGAAACTGTACTGAGTTTACGGGTATATAATGGACAGGGAGGGTGAGAGAGGGCCAGTTCACAGGATAAATCCCCCACACCAGCAATGTGTCAGTGTTGGAAACTGGGCTGAGTTTACGGGTATATAATGCACAGAGAGGGCCAGTTCACAGGATAAATCCTGTGAACTGTAAGTACATGGTATAACCAGGTGGGGAAGGGGGAAAACTGAATGATGGGAAATTGTGCTTTGGAGAAATTTGCCAGATCCAGAGAGACAAATGAGTACAAGGAATGTGAGTTACATGAAGTCAGAATATTTAATGCCTGTGTCATTGGTTTGTGGACTGCCCCAGTGAAACCTGTGATGTTGTTCTCCTAGTTTGTGTTTGGCCTCCCCCAGCAGTGGGAAGAAGCCAAGGAGTGGCAGCTTGATGTGGGAATGGGAAAGGGAGTTGAAATGACTTGCAATAGGAGCTTGAAGTGGCCATTGCAGACAGAGAGCAGGTACTCTGCAAAACGGTGTGCCGTCTGCGCTTGGTCTCACCCTTGTAGAGGAGGCTGCATGGAGAGCACCAGAGTTGGTGCATGTGAGTCTTTGACTGACCTGGAAAGGCTGATTAGGCTCTTGAGGAAGCAGGCGTAAGGACAGGTTTTGATGCAGTACAAGTTTAGAGTTGGTGCATGTGAGTCTTTGACTGACCTGGAAAGGCTGATTAGGCTCTTGAGGAAGCAGGCGTAAGGACAGGTTTTGATGCAGTACAAGTTTAGAGTTGGTGCATGTGAGTCTTTGACTGACCTGGAAAGGCTGATTAGGCTCTTGAGGAAGCAGGCGTAAGGACAAGTTTTGCACCTTCATGTAACTATATGGAGAAGTGCCAGGGAGTGGAAAGGTATGGATGGGGTGGGATGGACAAAGCAGGAAGACATGGAGAGACTGGTTGCTGAGGGAAGTGCCAGAGGGGATGAGATGTGGTTGATGGTGGGATACTTTTGCAGCTGGCAGAAATGATGAAGGATGATGTGCTGGATGTGGAGGCTGATTGGATGAGAGGTGAGGATCAGAGGAACTCTTATCCCTGTTATATCTAGAGGAAGATAGGGTAAGACCATAAGACATAGGAGCAGAATTGGGCCATTCAGCCCATCGAGTCTGCTCCAACATTCCATCATGGCTGATCCTGGATCTCACTCAACCCCATACACCTGTCTTCTCGCCATATCCCTTAATGTCCTGACCGATCAGGAAACAATCAACTTCTGCCTTAAATACACCCTCGGACTTGGCCTTCACTGCAGTTTGTGGCAGAGCATTCAACAGATTCATTGCTCTCTAGCTAAAAAAAAAATTCCTCCTTACCTCTGTTTTAAAAAGTCACCCCTCAATTTTGAGGCTATGTCCTCTAGTTCTGGTGACCCTCACCATAGGAAACATCTCCTCTGCATCCACCCTAGCTAGTCATTTCACTACTCAGTAGGTTTCAATGAGATCCCCCACATTCTTCTAAATTCCAGTGAGTACAGGCCCAAAGCTGCCAAACACTCCTCATATGTTAACCCCTTCATTCCCGGAATCATCCTCGTGAACCTACTCTGGACTCTCTCCAATGACAACACATCCTTTCTGAGATATGGGGCCCAAAACTGTTGACAGTGCTCCAACTGCAGCCTGACTTGTGTCTTATAAAAGCTCAGCATTATCTCCTTGCTTTTATATTCTGTTCCCCTTGAAATAAATGCCAGCGTTGTACTAATGCCAACAAGAGCAGACGTCTGGAAAATGGACGATATGTAAATGAGGACTCCACCAGCTGCAGTAAAGGTGAAGCCATGTTCCCTGCAAGCAAACACTTCGGATCTCCTTGATAACAGCTGATGCAGGGTCGCAACCTGAAACATTGACTATCACTTTACTGCCACAGATGCTGCTTTGTCCCCTGAGCTCTTCTGGTGATTTCTTTCTTGCTTAAGAGTGAGGGGTGACTTCTTTACAAGAGGTTGAGTGGAAGGAGGTATTGTCAGGATAGCTGAGAGAGTCAGTGAGTTCATTCTATTTTAACTGTTAACAGATAATTTGCTTTCTGAGTCAGAAAGGACAGACAGGTATCAGAAATGGCCTGAGTGAAATCGAGGGCTGGTGGAAGTGATGAAATTGATGATTCTGCTTATGTGCAGGAAGCAGCACCAATGCAGTCATTGATATTGTGGAGAAAGAAGTAGGGAACGCTGCTAGAGTAGGTTTGGAGCAAGTAGCTATAAAGATAGATGTAGCTGTGGCAGTTGAGTGTTAGTGCAAGGGAGCTGCTGGATCTTTATTCCGGAAAGAAGTGGACAGCACCTGAAAGAGGATGAATGTGTATAATGGCTGGAATCACATTGGGAAGATGAGGCAATGGGGCTGTGATGGGAATGGAGAAGGGAAGACAGGATGGAATCAGGGTATGAGGAGATAAGTAGGGCAACCCCTAGGTATAAAAGAGTCTTTTTCTGATTTGTAGGTCGTAAGGGGTATCACAATAATGGGTGCTGAGGCTTCGCCTCTTTACAATTTATATAAATGACTTAGATAAAATGACCAAAGGTACAGTTATGAAATTTGTTGATGACACAGCAGGTAGGAAGGAAGGCAAGTTATGATGAAGACATATGGAGACTACAAAAGCAAATATATTAACTGAATGGAGTAGAATGTGGAAAACAAGAAATTATCAGTTTGGTAAGAAAGCTAAAACAAACTGTATATTATTTTTCACTGCATAAGAAGGTGTGAATTATACTAGAACCCTGATAGTGGAATTACAAAAAGAAGATTGACCAATGCCTAGGGAATTTGTCTCTGGAAATGAAAAGATTGACAAGTGTACCAAGATAACTCTTTAAGATTGCGAGCTAATTTGATGAGATGGGCAGAGCAAATGTACAGTATATTCTTAGTGACAAATCAGAGTGATCAGTGGGTGAGGTGAGGTGGTCAATTAGAAATGAAAGGGAATTTTTTGGAGACTAGGGTGGCATGATATGTATTAAGCAGGTATTGGAGATTAAGGATTCATCCACAGTTGGGGACATGGGTTGGATAGATTTGATAGTTCATGAGGTGGTGTTCTCCTGCTGTTTTGGCTGAGCTGCTGTCTGTTCTAGTTTCATGGCTTCAGGGATTTTTAGTATCATTCCAATATGTTCTTTTTGAGTCATCATGAGCAAGGGATTCCAGGAATTAGTGGGGATGATTTGAGGCACATCCTTGGATAGTTTCCTTTGTCTGCCAATAATTTTTCCCCCTTCTGAAAACTGGGTGGGCTATGTATGAATGACATTGCCCACCCAGTGTTGTCTACTTAGAATAACAATGGCCATAATACTGTGGCTATTTGTCTGGGAGAGGGCACTGTATGGTTGGTTTGGTTTTACAGTGAATCTGAAAGATTTTGATGAATTAGCATTCATGATATTTTTCCAGTGCCTCAAGATGCTGACTATAGTTAGCCCAGGTCTCAAAGCATTTTAGAAGGGAGGGATTACTGCTGTCGGAGTCCTTGATCCAGGTCTGAAGCTTTAATGTTCAAATAGCTTGCTCAATCAATCAAAGTCTTTGCTGGTGTTTTAAAGGAAATAATGCATTTCATCCTCAATGCATGCCTTCAGTGAGATATTGCTCCCAAAGTATTAGAAACAGACTACATTTATGCCATGAATCTTTTCTTATTGTCGGAAGACTATGATGCAGCAGAGGCAACTTGATAGGAAAAAAGTTTGTCTTTGGTAAGCTAAGTACAAGACCTAACCTACCATGTTTCAATGAGTGTTTTAGCAGGGGAATCAGCCTGAGTCTGTGCAAACTCAAGCATCATTGAGGCACTGCATCTTTACTGCAAAGTTGTGTTACCTTGGTTCTGGTGTGTAGATATTTTAACCAGAACAGCTTCCCACTAGTTCTGCAGATTAGCTTTATTATCAAGAGAGGTATATTGGAGGCAAGTTGTGACTTTGCAGCAAGAAAAATAACGTAGCCTTGCATGAATGTGAAATTTGTAACCATTAAGTCCTTGAGATATGGCAAAAAAAATGCATCTAAGGGGAAGGTAGATTTCTGGAAGATAGAAGAAGGAATAAAAGGAAATGGTGAAATGCTGAAGTGAGATGGGAGAACAGTTGGGCAGTGCAGAACTGAAAGCCTGTATCTGTTGAGTTGCATATCAGACAAGTGCCTACATGGATTATATGTTAACATGCATTTTTTTCTGTTTCTTTCCCTCTTCCTCATCCCATTCTGTTTCAAATTATGCAGGAGTTATGCCAGTTCCAGAGCAGCCATCTGCATCTGAGAAAAATAACTTGCTGAGCCCTATGCTGACTGCTTCCAATGGAGATGGCTCCGAGCCAGAGACCACTTCTGCTATTCTGGCTTCAGTCAAAGAACAGGTAGGTGCCCTTGCTTAACCCTCTTAAATATGCATCATGCCGACTGCCAGACTGTATGTGTGTCCTTGGAGTCATTCACCAGGAAAAATGAATAAGTGAATCCCACTCTTGAGGACTGTCTAATATGAAAGCTCTATTCAA
This sequence comes from Hemitrygon akajei, assembly GCF_048418815.1. NCBI lineage: Eukaryota > Metazoa > Chordata > Chondrichthyes > Myliobatiformes > Dasyatidae > Hemitrygon > Hemitrygon akajei. Next base: position 30,185,927 of record NC_133143.1, read on the forward strand.
AAACACTGAGAAGCGAGAGTCACCAACCCTCAGATTGTCTTGGAATATGCAGTAAATAAGGACCTAATGTTTAGGATACTACTGAATGTAAGATTTTATAAAACTGGAAGGACTTTAATTCTCTTTATATTCTTGGAGCTTATTTGCCTTAAGAATTTCAAAATTTTGGGAGTGGTGTGGTGGCAGGTGTTATCTGACTGATATTCAGAAGTATCCGATAGGACAAAGTACTGTCTGTTTGATTTCCAATTGGCATCGGAAGATGGCTCTTTGCGATGATGGATGTTTTGGACAGCTGATAATGGCTAGGGGCAGAACATTTGGAGACTAGAGCTCTCCAGGAATACATTGACACTCCTAAATATAGCAGATAAATGCTTTCATGTTGAGAAGTGATTGTTTGACTGGTAGTTTCAATCGGCAAGTATGAACAAAAGCTTATTTGATTTTACTTCAGAAATGTAGCAATGCATTTGGGTTGTCAGAATGAGCAGAACGATATTTATATCACAGAGTTTTCTTCTGAATTGTTATTTTGGTGTAAAACTACGCGAATAAAACCTCTGGATGTAATGTTTGTTTTGGATTTTGATGTTCTAGAAAAAGAAACAAATTATGTAGTTAAGATTTAGTTTTCTGAAACCAGTTTTTAGATTAATTTTTATGTTTGCCTGGATACAAAGCTCTGTAGTGTATTCTTCAAGAGCATGACTTGTTTTCAATTCATTTCTAAAATAACTATTATTTGTATTTTTGATGTCCTTCAGTTTAGCATGCCAAAATTCTAAAGAAACGTGGAAGGAACTAATCAACTTTTTGTCATGTTATGAAGATTCCATTGTCATTTTCTTCTGATCCAGTATTGCAGATCTTCCATGTAAAGGACATTTCAGTTGCAACCATAAGTGTTATACATTGTAAGATTTGATCTCCAATGCGCATATTATTGGTGACATCAAATCATGTCACTGAGATTGTCACCAAAGGACTGTTGTGTATTGGAATGAAGAATTGCTGGATTCTGAGTCAAATATCATGTAAGTGACAGTATCTGTAATTACAGTGCAGTGAGACTGTAATAATAAATCCTCTTGATTGACCAAAGCATGCAAATAGAAAGAAACACAGTTTAAAATGAAGAAAACACAGTGCAATATTTCAATAATTGATTTCAGAGTCGGTACTGGATAGTGTTTCACTAAATCACTGCATTTCATTTTTAATCTTGGTGTCTCTGACCTCTGCTATTGGAGATGTATGCTACTTTCAGAAAGGACCATAGATGATTGAAGAGTAACGAAGGGTAGCATGCACCTTGTATACAAAGATAACATGCCTTGTATCATATTAAAAGATTTCTTGAATATGTGTATTTAGTCTCTCAGAAAGAGTATAGTAAATTTCAACAAAGGGTATAGGAATGGACATAATCACTACAGACACCCTGTTTCCACAGTCAATAAGATGCTTTAAGGCCATGACACAAGGTCCATCTTCTTTGCTGCTGATCCACACTCAGGTTATCCATCTTTTTTGGGACAAGTAGTGCAACGGGCAATATTTGTAACCTATTTCTTGAAATTGTCTCTGCATGCCTTTGTTCCACTCCACCTTGGAGGCAGTGTGCAATCTGATTATCCAATGACTTAAACCTCACCTTGTGAACACCAGCATTGAGCAGATCATCTCTTGATGGTTACTGTAGGTATTGTTTTTCTTGTGTGTGCGTGCGTGTGTGTGGGGTGGGGGGAGGGGGAACGCATCGCCTTGTTCTGGAACCTAATTAATTAAGGCAGCTTTTCCTCACCCACCAGTATCTCAGCTGCTTCATGAGCAGTGAACAGGTTAGCAGTCGAATCATTGTGTCACTTGCTCCCCAGAAGACTGCCCTGTCTCCATAATGACGTTTTTACCACTTGCTGCTCCTTTGTTTCTTTCAGACAATAATTTTAAATAAATTCCTTTCCCACTCTCATAAGAGATTCTATAATGATGATTTGCAAGTTCAGACGTTATTTTCTGGCCTATGCCTTCTTTCATTCATAGAAAAAGGACATCTTCAAGGAGCAGTGTCTCAGAAAGGCATCGTCCATTATTAAGGACCTCCAGCACCCAGATCATGCTCTTTTCACACTGTTACCATCTGGGAGGAGGTACAGAAGCCTGAAGGCACACATTCAGAGATACAGGAAAGCTCCTTCCTCACTGCCATCCAATTCCTAAATGGACATTGAACCCTTGAACACCACCTCACTTTTTTATATTATTTTATTTTTTGCCTGATTTTTAATCTATTCATTATACATATACTGTAATTGATTTATTTATTAATTTTTTTCTTCTATATTATATATTGCATTGAACTGCTGCTGCTAAGTCAATAAATTTCATGATACATGCCGGTGATAATAAATCTGATTCTGAAAAGTTTGTCCGAAAAAGATTCCACTAACACGTGGGATCTTACTGTGCACACATTCACTGTTGTATAATCAACGTTCAATTTTATCTGTGGTCCTGAATTAGCTCAGAGCCCTAAAGTTTACAACTACAAAGCGATAAATTTTCTTCTTTTAAAATTAATAGGCAGCCAGTATCTACAAAACATACAAGAGCCCATTGAAAGAAATCACGAATACATTTTAAGGAAGAAATAAATTGGTACTTCAGCAAAACAGCAATAAACCAAACCCATTTTGATAAATCCATTAAATGGCCCAGTAGCTTGATAAACTTGTAGGAAGATGTTAATGTTACCTGCGCAATGGATTTCCACACATGAATGTGTCTTAATTACCAAAAAGAAATATGATTTTGAGATGAGGATTTACTCTCCATGAGCTTCAGTACACATTGCTAATACATATTCTTGAAGGTTTGTAATCATGCATCTTTCTATGCCTGCTTCCATTGGTGGTACCATTACTCAGTTTGTGGCAACAAAGCACAAGGTTCATCTCCTGGATGGAGCACTTTTTAGAATCAGAATCAGAATCAGGTTTATTATCACCGGCATGTGTCGTGAAATTTGTTAACTTAGCAGCAGCAGTTCAATGCAAAACGTAATAGAGAAGAGAAAATAAGTAAGTAAATCTATTACAGAATACTTATATTGAATAGATTAAAAAACAGAAACACTGTACATTAAAAAGTTGAGGTAGTGTCCAAGGCTTCAAAGTCCATTTAGGAATCAGATGGCAGAGGGGAAGAAGCTGTTCCTGAATCTTTTAAGTGTGTGCCTTCAGGCATCTGTATCTCCTAACTGATGGTAACAGTGAGAAAAGGTCATGCCCTGGGTGCTGGAGGTCCTTAGTAATGGACATTGCCTTTCTAAGACACTACTCCTTGAAGATGTCCTGGGTACTTTGTAGGCTACATGGAGCTGACTAAATTTACAACCTTCTGCAGCTTCTTTCAGACCTGTGCAGTAGCCACCCCATACCAGACAGTGATGCAGCCTGTCAGAATGCTCTCCACAGTGCATCTATAGAAGTTTTTTGAGTGTTCTTGTTAACATACAAAACCTCTTTAAACTCCTAATGAAGTATAGTTGCTGCCTTGCCTTCTCTATAGCGCATCAATAGGTTTAGTGCGCTTTGATAAGCGATAACAGGATGTGTGCATATTGGAGCAAACACCAACAGATGCATTTAATCAGCTGCCCTGATTAGCAAGTTTAATGTTATAATAAGAATTATTGGTTGCTGGGAGGAAGTGTGAAAATTAGAGCAACTTGTGTGTTTTCTTTTAGTAGTTGAGAACAGAATCAGAATCAGGTTTATTATCACCAGCATGTGACGTGAAACATGGCAACATATTAGAATCATTAGGAAATTATGATGAGTCTGGTAAAGTTGCATTTCCCTTTCCAAAAATTACTTGTCACTATTTTTCTTACTTTCCATTAATCTGGGAGATTTGGACTTTGTACTTGGAATGTAGCTATATGAGTACGGTTTCATCTATAGAAACTGACTCAACTGGCTATCATTTGTATGTTGAAGCCAATGCTCTCGTTTGTTGCTGATTAAATAAACTTGTGGTGGTTGTTTATCTAAGTATAATTAGATCTCAGTGAGCATGAATAATCTTGAATAACATAAGATAACTTTGTGATTTTTTTTTGCTATTCTTTAAGGGCAGTAATCTACACTGGTCAGCCATCACTAGACGATGTAACGCCTGGCTAAATTTCATTCCATTGAACACAAAGGCTGTCAGATTTTGCCTGACCATCATTGGATAATGGACTGAAATTGGCTGAGATCAAGTAAACCAGATTATTAGATCTGAAAGTGAATCATATAAAGGGGAATATTGCTGTAAAATTGACAAATTCCTGAGTAGTTGAGGACATATGCCAGGTGCTTCATTCTACGATTGAATTGGATACTCTGTGCCTTGACATTTATTACTTGCCTTGATTCTGTAACACTCGAAGTATTGGATTAACAAAATCTGTCAATCTTCTCTTAAATTTCTGTCAGGTGTTCCAGAATTCCAGGCCCTTTATGTGGAAAGAGTGGTCCTTACTATCTGTCCTGAAACAGAATCAGGTTTAATATCACTGGCATATATAGTGAAAGTTGTCATTATGTGGCATCAGCACATTGCAATACATAATAATAAAAAAACTAAATTACAGTAAGATATGTATATTTATCTTTGAAAATGCTGAACTAAATACATAGTGCAAAAAACAAAATACTGAGGTAGTGTTCATGGGATTATGAGATCATTATGAGATCAGATGACAAAGGGGAAGAAGCTGTTCCCGAATCCTTGTGTATGCGACTTCAGGCTCCTGTATCTCCTCCCTGATAGTAGCAATGAGAAGAGGGTATGTCCTGGGTGATGGGGATCCTTAACGATGGCTGCTGCCTTTTTTGTGGCATTGATGTGGTTTCTAATTGTAAAATTTCCTCTCTTTTTCTTGACTTCCCTTGCCTTCCCTATTGCTTTGGAGTCAAGTTCAATTAGGTTAGTCCCTTGTTTTTTTTTACAGTGAAGTGAATCTGCACTGTAGTAAGTTGTATTTTAACTTGTGTCCCGTTTAAGGTACAATAGCTTGTGTTTGAAACTTGCTTGATGGGAGCCCTCTACTGAGAAGCAGAATGGTTTCATTTATTTCAATTACATATCCTGGGCAGTGATAACAAGGCAGAATTATTGTATTGTCTGCATTGCTGGTTTAGAAAGATGCAACCATAAGCAATCTACAGGACCACATAATTTTAGAATATCTTTGTGGTTAAGGCCTGTGAAAACACTTTTAATTAGAAGCCAAAGGAAAGCATTATTGAAAAAGCAGTACATAACTAGAAGTGGCGATTAGGAAGGTTGTGACAGAATAATAGGTTATCCATCAATATAACAGGAGACTGCTGGGACTATTTTAAGAATGTACATAGAGGATTTTTACAGTGCACACTTTAATGATGTGTAAAGTGAGGAATGTACTCCAAGTAATAAAGGAGGAATGGATTGTTCTAAAGAACTGTAGTATATGGAGTTGCCAAAATGCTTACTGAGCATTTTGATTTGAAGTTGATTGGTGGAAATTGGGTGTATATTTCCCTATGACATAGAAAAGGGCCATTTCAATCCATGGGAGCTAAGCAATCCTGTTCCCCACTAATTTCCTTTGTCATCTATTCTGGCCATCAACTCTCCCAAATTCTACCACTCACCCTCACTCTAGGGATACTTATAAAGGCAAATTAACAACCAGCCTGCATATTTTGTGGCTTGGGGCAAAACAAGAGCATCCAGGGAAATCCCAAGTTGTCACGGGATGAATTTGTGAACTCTGTACAGAGAACATCCAAGGTCAGAATTGGACATGGACTGCTGGAACTGTGAGGAAGCAACTCTATCAACTGTGTCCAAAAATAGAACTGTAGAAGTGTTACTCATATTAAGTCTCCATCGGCACTTACTGGAGCAATCCCATTGGTTAATTCCCTCATTCGTTCCCCACAACAGTGTCAATTATTCCCTCACAAGTGCTTCTCTAATATCAATTTGAAGCAGTGTTTTGTTTCTGCTTTCACTGCCCTTGCAACATGACAGGCAATGAATTCCAGATCTTAACTGATCTGAACAAAATAAGTCTTCTCATCTCCCTTGTATATTTTGTTTAGATTGGTAAATCTGTGTACCTATCTAAGCCAACTATAGCTTCTCCAGTCTAACTTTATTCTTGAAATCCCTCAATTCTTTGCTATTCTAATAAGTCTTCATAGCATCCTCTCTAGGACCTTCTCGTGCTTCCTAAGTGTAATGACCAGAATTGGACGCAGCACTCCATTTTTGAGTGAAATGTCATTTTCTCCAGACTTCATAGTTTGGGTCACTATTTATGCATCCAAGAATCCAAACTCAAAATCAGGTTTAATATCATTGGCATATGTCATGAAATATGTTGATCTGCAGTAGCAGTACTTTACAATACATAATAATAAAAACTATAAATTATGGGAAGAAGTAAATATTTTTAAAAATTAAATAAGTAGTGCAAAAAGAGATACTAAGATAGTGTTTATGGATTCATTGTCCATTCAGAAATCTGATGTTGGAGGGGAAGAAGGTTGTTGCTGTGAGACCACTCAACCAGCTGATCTATCTTGCTCCTTGACAGTATTAATGGATGATCGGGGTCCTAGAACTGAGGGTATGATTGTGTTGAACTCTGATCTGGAGTCAATATGCTCTATGGACCACTTTCTCAATGTGCTCTTTCATTTTACATGCCCCTCTGTCATTGCATACCCTTTAGAGTTATCAAGTCTGTATTGTCTCTCATTGTTTGTGCTTTACGCTCCTCGATAATAAATGTAATTTATTACCTGTCCATTCAGTTTCCTGTCCACTGACCATGCTTCTGAGGTTTATGCCATCCACAGATTTTACTATTCACATCTATTGTGGCCCTAACACTGACCCCTAGCAAACTTTCTGTGCTGCTTTCCTCCAGCCTAGAAAGCAATCATTTACCACTACTGTCTGCTTTCTGCTTTCTGCCTTGAAGCCATTATCCTGTCCATATTTCTACTGGTACTGAAGTTCTATGGGCTCAGCTTTACTCACCAGATGTTTGTGTGTGACCATAGCAAAACCTTCTGAAAGTCAATCTTGATATTATTTAATTGCTCACCCTGTCTATCATTTCATTAAAAAACTCTTTCAAGTTAGTCAAATATGATTTACCTTTAACAAATCATTATTGGTTCTCACATATCAACTCAACCTTTCCAGATGCCTATTAATGCTCTCTCTGAATATTGTTTTGATTATCCTTGAGCCCATTGAAATCTTTCAGGCAGATTTCTTCAAGGTTAACCACAAGCATCATCCTTTCAGTGCAGTCCAGAAAACTCAGGCCATTGAATTCCTAGATAAGGTAGTTTTCCAGCACAAAATATTTTGGAGCTCACAAAAATGTTACATGAAACTCATTTGTAGGTGAAACATTTAACTTATTTAATAATTTGACTGTGAGGTAATATGTTACAAATACAGATCGTGCTATGACTGCTGAAAAAAGACTTGAAGAAAGGAGAGCTATAATCAAGATTTTAAACTTAACTGTGATATGTGTCGAAGTGTAGCTGAATGTTATGCTGCAGCTGTGTCTTCAGGTATCTTCTCCTACATACTGGTCAGCAATTTCTTCCAAATGTTCAGCAGATTAAGAGCATCGCTTTCACTTCCAGCACAAATGTGATGCTCTGTCTACAAAATCTATTCCTCTCTCAGGGACATACTTATGCAATGCAGCAGAATATTTTCATACTCACATATCATCATATAGCAATTGCTCAGAATGTTGGTTACACCCTCAGTTAAGTAGTTTTTTTTTAAGCAAAGCCTATGCCATTACATCAAATTATGCCACCAAGACCAGAAGCAGAAAAATAACCAGGAAATGATCATCTGCCTCTAAGAGACCTAGAGCAATGATAGCAGAGAGGCCAAGCAAAGTTGTATGCCTGGGGAAATGTGAATAGTGTAAAGAATTGCAAGAGTCATTGGCAAAGTTCTTTAGCATACAGAATGCAGCACACCCAGCTCTGTAGGTTCATCTATCTTCAAAGATAGGTCAAATTTAGAAAAGACTAATTGGTTCAATATATGGGGCATCAACTATATAAAAAAAGGAAGATAGACACACCATTGCTGGCATCTCATTATAGGTAAGCCACAAGATCAATGGATTAGAAAACATGAGAGGCTGAGAGATTATTGATATGACAACTGGATTACAAAATTGAGGCTTTTTTCAATAGAACAAAGAAGGTTTGAAGTCTTTGAAGAGGTAGCAAATAGACTACCAGTAGTTCAAGGATCTTTCGTTTTTGAGGCAACATTATCCAATTATGATTTTAAGCAAGTTAAGTGTTAGAGAATTTAAGTCTAAAATTCGTGGTAAGAAAAATGAAATTTAATTATGTGAGTAAGGATGACTTGTGATAGAATTGTAGTGCAGGTTAATAAACTGATAATGTGGAAGCATTAACCCATGATTCCAGTTGGCCAATGGAAGCAACTCTGGATCTTCAGTCCGTGTTTGGCAAACGTGGAAGTCTCAAGTATATTGACGGATGAAAAATGGTGAGATCTGATTCAGGGCTTGAGACCATATTGATTTCAATAGGAATTGTGTGACTCCCAACAGTAACAAGAAACACAAGTTACTTTTTTCTTAAATATGTTTGGTCAAATTTAATGTTTGTAATTTTAGCTGTTTTCATCTAATTTTATTTTTGTTTCTTACTTTTAAAAATGAACTGTTTACCTCATTTTTGTTAATATTTCTGAATGCCAGAAATATTTGTTAACATTTCTAAATGTTAATATCTTTTGCAGCTTTTGGGGGAGAGGTGGAGGGAGGGGACTTTATCCACTTCTAAAAGTTACAATTATACTTGGAGAATGGTGGTTGCATGGAATGCAGAGATAGCAAAGGTGGTAGAGGCGGATACAATAGGGTCATTTAGGAGATTCTTAGATTGGTCATGGAGCTTAGAAAAGTAGAGGGTTATTTGGTAGAGAAATTCTAGGCAGATTCTAGAGTAGGTTACATGGTCAGCACAGCATTGTGGGCTGAAGGGCCTGTAATGTGCTGTAGATTTCTATGTTTCTATGTAAAAAGGGCTTCTTCACCCCACTGATGGAGTCCTGCTACTACATGGACCACACTACTAAAGTCCAGCACACTGCAGGCTCGGGATATAGTGTTTCCATCTCTGGATCACTAAGTCTAGATGTACAATGACTGGAAAACCTGTGCTAGTAAGGTCCTGTCCAATATCTGTGATCACCAGTTGAACGAATAAGGGAGATTTCTGATGAACTCCCCATAAAGGATATTCTGCTATGAAAAGGGAAGTCAGTAAATACCTTGTAAAGTTTGTAAAGAGATATGGAAAATGTTATTGAAATGGAGTTACAGTACATAAATTTCATTGAGTTGAGACCTGTTCTGGAGTTTAACTGTTTTAATTCTATTAGATCTACCACTACTTTGATTTTTTTGCTTATTTTGGCCTTCTGCATCTGATCAGCTTGGATGTTCAAACCACTAAGGTAACAACGTGATTGCATTTCAAATGCGGTGAGACTGGTAAAGTTGGACTCGATGTATACACTTTCATGTGGCTTATTACATATTTCAATCCACAGGGTTGTCAGGCAGAGAGACAACTGTAAAACCAAACAAACCTTGGGGCAATGGATTGCTGATTTAATTGGAATCCCATTTCCATCTCAAGTAACTTCTGCTCAGCAGTATTGTTCAGGATATACAGCTCTGCACAGCCAGATTTTTTTTTTTGAAAAATATGGAATGTCATAGTTCACAGAAGTCACAGCTTGAATATATCACTTCAAAATGTTCTTCATAAGTGGAGCGAATTTAGTAACACATCTTGACCTGTGCAATATTCGTACTCAAAAATAAATACATGTGGCAGATGCTGTTTCATCATTTTGTTTGCACTGTAATATCAGCAAGGTTTTAGGATTTCCCCATTACTTGCATTCCTTCATTCATATGACACCAATGTGCAGAGCAATACTCACAGTTGTCTAAGTAATTACAATTTTTATATTTTTTTATTAACTGGGCACTTGACATTTACAACGCATGATCATATTTAAGAGTTCTGGGACCAGACAATGAGAAAGCCCATAGATGTTTGCAGATTGGAGGGCATGGTTTATCTTCACAGAAATTAGGCAAATTGGGGAGAAGGTTATCAGAACCATGGTTTAGGTGTGAAATAATACTGTTGGAGTTGAATCAATGAGAGTGTTCTAATGAAGTTTAATCGTGATTAGTTACAGCATCCTTACTGGATTTCCTAAACTGAGTTTGTGGAATTCCACATAAACACTAGTTGTTATGGTTACATCACTGAACCAAGCTGTCTGGTCAAGACTTCCGCAATGGTCTTGGTTTTTGCAGTCCTCCTGCCACACTAAATGGATTATTTGAAATACCACTGAGGGTTGATTTGGTTCTCATTTTTGCCTTACTAAATCTGTATTCCTGGATCCAGCTTGATGCCAGAAAGGTTATACTTTCAAATTCCACAGTAGGTGTAATTAGTTATCAAACTGGAAGAAGTGATGGCAGTACTGAGCAGCTGAGACAACATTTAATGTTAATAGCCAATGAACAATCTTTCACTTAAGACAAGGTAGGAGTTGGGAGCTCTTGGAAAATAGGCCACCATAACCAGAGCTTTTCTTCCCCTCTTCCCTGAATTAAGATACCCTTTCTCACAAAACTTATCTTCTTTAGGAATCAGAACCTTGCTCCTTAAATGCTCCCCTGTTCTTAATTTGTTGAAACCCACAAATTTAAAAAAAAAGCTTCATCTGAGCAGAGATTGAAAGTCATCTCTTCAATTGCACCTCCCTGCACAGCATCATCCAGTTGATTCAGATGGTATTTCCTCCATTTGAAACCTCAATAAAGCTAAAAGTAACAAAAAATCCTTTGATATAACAAACCACCTAGTGTTGTATACTGTTCAGACTAGCTATTCTGTGTACTGCCCACATTTTACAAGTTGCAAATACTGTACATATACTAATTTAATGGGGAAGGCACCAAATCTTCACAGTGTAACAATTAATGTCACTGCAGCATACAGGGCTTTGAACATGTGCAGTTGACACAAATAGAACTGCAATCCAAACTTTTGATGCGTAGAGCACACTTCTATTGAACAATTTGGATCCAGCCCAAATTCACCTCCTCCCTGGTTGCTCTGGTCTCCACTCTGACCTTTCACTTCTCACCTACCTATTACCTCACCCTGGGTCCTCTCCTCCTGCCCTTTCTCCTATTATCGTTTGACCAGTCCTATCAGATTCCATCTTCTCCAGTCCTTGACCTTTCCCACCCACCTGGCTTCACCTATCACTTTCCAGCCAGCCTCTTTCCCCTCCCCCACCCCCAGCTTTCTATTCTCGCATCTTCCCCCTTCCTTTCTGGTCCAGAAGAATGGCCTTGGCCTGAAACGTTGACTGTTTACTCTTTTCCATAGATGCTGCCTGACCTGCTGAGTTCCTCCAGTATTTTGAGTGTGCTAATTTGGATCCTGTGTAGTTTTTAGCTCTGAAGGGAATCTCTCATACCAAAAGGTTTGCACTGTGTGATAGCCTTCCAGACTGCCTTTTTTCAGTCATGATGACACATCTGTGTCAGACACTTCACATTAAATCTAAAGGTGGGCCTGATAATTCAGTATTTTCTATCAAATGTAGCATTGCCCAGCCTTTTTAGAAATGTCTATAATAGAAACTCTAGGTCCAGTCCTGTGGAGCACATCACCACTGAAGCTTTTTAAAAAAAGGGTGATAAAATTCTGCCTTGCTTGCTTATCTCAAACACTGAGGCATTCATTATCTATGTATTATCATGTTCTTCTGGTTGAAGCAATGACACCAGTTGACTTATGCAGTGACACTGCTCTTCAAAGTATGTGAGTTACATTCAGATGCTGTTAGCAACGTGTCATGATAAACGCATGCATCTGTTTTCTTTGTATATTTTTGTTTTGTATACACAATGTGAGCCTATAGAGGTGGGGTGTAGAGGTTCTGCTGGCTGCTCACTGTGCAGAACCTACACTCTCCTGGGCATTACAGGAGCTGTAGAGGAAAGAGCCACTGGGGCATTCACAGAGGCTGCTGAGCGAGCCTCCAGATGGCTGTGGATCAAGAGGCGTGACCTGTGGACCAGTACTGCTGGCACACGAGACAGGACCTGATCAACCTCGGCTGGGTCGCCTGGGCGAGGTTGTCTGATGTTGAAATGCATGAAACACCCGATGACCCCAGGTTATATCATTGATGATGTGTCCCAGCGCACCCTACAATGCAGCTCAGCATCACACTCAACTTATTAACTCATCACTGATGCATGACCAGTACCAGCCTAAAGATTTAAAAATAATAAGGTTAGCTTTATTTATCACATACATTGAAATGCGTTGTTTGTGTTATTGATGAACGCAGTTTGATGATGGGCTGGGGGCAGCCCCTAAGTGTCGTCATGCATCTGGCCCTGACATAGCATGCCTGCTTCTTACTAACCTCCCCTATATGACTTCTTTTGGAATTAGGGATGAAACTCATGCAGTTTTGAGAGGAATGTACAAACTCCTTACAGGCAGCAGCAGGAATTTGACCCTGATCAGTGATATCTGGTGCTAACCCTATGCTACCATGCTGCCATTGACTCATTGCAAACTTTGGAGCAAAAATGAGGAAGAAGATTGTAAATACATTTTCCCTCTCAGCCCTATTCTCCTACCTTCTCACCGTAGCCTTTATTGTTCTGACTAATCAAGGAAATATCAACCTCCGCCTTAAGTATACCCAAAGACCTGGCCTCCACAGCTACCTGTGGCATCGAATTCCACAGATTCAGCATTCCTCCTTATCTCTGTTTTAAATGGACATCCCTCTCTTCGCAGGCTATGACCTCTGGTCCTGGACTCCCCCACTACAGGAAACATCCTCTCCACATCCTTCAACATTTCAACATTTGATAGGTTTCAATGAGCCCTTCATTCTTCAAACTCTTGGCCAACGTAATTATTTGTGAATACTCCAGCACTGAACAATGCTGAAAGTGTTATACAAAAACTCATTGAAAGGAACATCGGCTTTAGTGTTTTGAGTCAAATTGGATTTGCAAAAGGCACATCAGATACTGTATAATAGAATTGCTCGTAAGTCAACTTTACATCGAAGGAAAGCAATTTTTTTCATAGTTATTTTATTGATGATTAGGAAAGGCAAAAAAGTATCCATTCATATGTAGCGGGGCAGCTAAAACATTTAACTTTTGTAATCAAGGTCCAAAAGTTGGTCTTTGTCTGAAGAGCTTGGAATTTGATGAAGGATTTTTTCCCCCAATAGGACAATTTGGAAAATAGAGTGAGAATCTTAAAGTTCACTTTATGCTATTTAAAAATAGAATCTGGAAGTTTATTTTCAGACACATTGGAAGTCCAGTATGCTCTCCCTACTGCTGCTTTGCACACTAGGTCATTCAGTGCTTTTGTGACTGAGATGTGTATTGGGTAAAGGTATAGGTAAGGCAGCATTAGAGAAACTAACAGAATCGCCCGTTATCATGCATTGAGACAGGGCAATTGACTTGAAAGATGAGTGGCCTCAGGAATTTTCAATTTAACTGCAATGCTCAATGATTCATTAATGTTTCCCATTGCGCACAAAGCCCAAGCGGATTATGGACGTTTTTAACTTGCACATCTGTGACTTTGCGTAGTTTGCTTAGTTCTCCCACAAACACAAGAGAATCTGCAGATGCTAGAAATCCAAGCAACACACACAAAAATGCTAGAGGATCTCAGCAGGCCAGGCAACATCTATCATGAAGAGTAAACAGTTGACGTTTCGGGCTGAGACCCTTCATCAGGATTTGACAAAAAAAGATAAGAAGTCAGAGTAAGAAGGTGGGGGAGGGGAGGAAGAAGTACAACGTTAGTTCTTAGTTGCTTAGTTGTTATCAACTTTGAGTAAATAGTAATTAATCTGAATACAATAAAAATTGCTTCATAAAGAATGACCATGAGTTTTAATGACCCTGGATGGTTAGGATGTACTGTGCAAAGGAGAATTGGTTGTACTCCATTGTATAAACATAGTTATGCAAAAAAGCACACAAATAGTCCAAGACCCTGAGCAAAATATTCCGCAGACTGATGGTACAGTTCCTGGGAGAGCGCAGCTACTGCAATCCAGCCTGTCATTCCACCAATCAAACGCTGGAGGGCAGCACTGTCAGGAGTGTTCAGGCCCCAACTGAGGATGAACACCATACTGCACCGCCTCTGGCATCTCCTCTCCTGGACAGTAGGAGCACGCAAACCTGTGGCTAGAGGCCAAGACCTCATTACAACTGAGGCCACACAGCTCCCATTCCACTTGTCAATCACAAGAGAAGTGTCCAAGACAATCACCCACGGTGACACTGCACACCACCTTTGCGCACCAGCTCTGAGGCCTTTGGGTAGCAGACAGCAATAGGTTCTGCACCCAGGGGTGCTCCTCCAACTCCCTGGTCAGTTCCTCCGATCAACGAGCAGCTCACTGATGGGGTAGACCCACACTACCAGAAGCTCTTGGAGCCCAGCACCATCTTGTAATTGTAAAAGACAAAGAAAATTGCACCTTTGGTTAGCCCCCAAGAGGCCACTGTGTCTGATTTGTACTGCCATCTTGCTGGTAGTACCGTATCAATGCTTGTGAGATTAAAGGAAGTGCAAATGACTGATAGAATACAGTGGAGTGATCCATTGCATGAAGTATAAAGTGCATTAGCACATCGTGCTAATACGGCATGTACGGCCTCTGTATATCCATCTAAATGCTCAAATAATTCACTCCTGGAATGCATGCCTTTTGGCAAGGTTGGTATTTATTGCTTATTATATATTGTCATGCAAACTTTGTTAAACCAAAGAAAGCTAAGAACCATTGAATGTCACTCATGTCTAGACAGGATCTTCCAGTGGCCAGCCATTTTTTTTCGCTTTCCCCTTCCCACAGTGACCTGTCTCTCCACAGCCACCTCTACTGCCAAGATGAGGCTAGACCCAGATGAGAGGAACAATGCCTATTCTTTGTGTGAATGGTGTATATGTATATGTAATAAATCAATCTAAATCTGGACCTGACAACAGCAACATCAATTTTTCTAAATTACGGTTACCACTCCCCACTGTTTCCTCACCCACTTTTTATTTTCCATTATTCCTCTGAACTGAGGCCACACAGCTCCCATCCCACCCCTTCGCTTTCCCCCTCCCCTGCCTTCATGACCTGCCCACACCCACTCCTTCCTCCCTCTGGTTTCCCACACGCTTTCCTTTATTCTATGGTCTGCGGTCCTCTCTATCAAGTTCTATCTTGTTCAGTACTTTGCCTCTCCTATCTAAGTCCCAACTTCTCACATCATTCCCCTTTCAACACCCCCTCCCCTGCCCTCCTTTCAACACCATTAGACCACAAGATACAGGAGTAGGATTAGGTCATTTGCACCATTGAGTCTGTTCCACCATTTCTTCATGACTGGTCCAATTTTCCTCTCAGCACTAATCTCCAGCCTTCTCCCCATATCCTTTCATGCCCTGACCAATCAAGAACCTGTCAACCTCTGCCTTAACTGTATGTAAAGACTTGGCCTCCACAGCTGTCTGTGGCAAAGAATTCCACAAAATGCCCACCCTCTGCCTAAAGAAATTCCTCCTCATCTCCATTCTAAAAGGGCAGCCCTCTATTCTGAGGCTGTGTCCTTAGACTCTACAACCACAGGAAACTTCCTCTCCACATCCATTCAATCAAGGTCTTTCACATTTGATAGGTTTCAATGAGGTCACCTTCTTCTGAATTCCAGTGAATACAGGCCCTGAGCTATCAAACGCTCTTCATATGACAAGCTATTCAATCCTGGAATCTTTTCTGTGAAACTCCTTTGAACCCTCTCCAGTTTCAGCACATCCTTTCTAAGATAATGGGCCCAGACCTACTCACAATACTCCAAGTGAGGCCTCACCAGTGTTCTATAAAGTTTCAACATTATATCCTTGTTTTTATATTCTAGTCCTTGTGAAATGAATGCTAAAATTCCATTTGCCTTCCTCACCACAGACTCAACCTGCAAATTAAACTTTAGGGAATCCTGTACAAGGACTCCCAAGCCCCTTTGCATCTCAGTATATTGTATTTTCTCTCCATTTAGTAAATGGTCAATGCTCTAATTTCTTCGAACAAACTGCATGACCATCCACTTCCCAACACTGTATTCCATCTGCCATTTCTTTCTCCTATCTATCTGTCCTTCTGTAGCCTCTCTACTTCCTCAAAACTACCTGCCCGTCCAGCTATCTTCATATTGTCTTTCAACTTTGCAACAAAACTATCAGTTCCATCATCCAAATCATTGGCATAAGCATTAACTTAAAAAAACTCAGTCCAACACAGACCCCTGTGGAACACCACTAGTCACCAGTAGCCAACCAGAAAAGGCTCTCTTTATTCCTGCTCTTTGCCTCCTGTCAATCAGCCACTGCTTTATCCATGCTGAAACCTTTACTGTAGTACCATGGGCTCATAGCTTGTTAAGCAGTTTCATATATGACGCCTTGTCAAAGGCCTTCTGAAAATCCAAGTCCACAACATCACCCGATTCTCCTTTGTCTATCCTGCTTGTTACTTCTTCAAAGAATTCCAACAGACATGTCAGGCAAGATTTTCTTTTGAGGAAACCATGATGACTACAGCCTATTTTATCATGTACGTCCAAGTACCCTAAGATCTCATCCTTAATAATCAACTCCAAAATCTTCCCAGGCACTGAGATCAGAATAACTGGCCTATAGTTTCCTTTCTTCTGTTTCTCTCCCTTCTTGGAGTGTCATTTTCAATTTTACAGTTCTTCTTGAACTATTCCAGAATCTAGTGATTCTTGAAAGATCATTACTAATGCCTCCATGACCTCTTCAGCCACCTCTTTCAGGACCCTGTTGTGTACACCATCTGGTCCAGGTGACTTTATCTACCTTCAGACCTTTCAGTTTCCAAAGAACCTTCTCTTTATTTATGGTACCTTCATACACTTCACAACCCCTGACACCTGGAACCTCCGCCATACTGCTCGTGTCATCCACAGTGAAGACTGATGCAAAATACTTATTCAGTTCATCCACCATTTTGTTCTCCCCCATTACTACCTCTTCAGCATAGTTTTCCAGTGGTCCAACATCATTCTTACAGGGGTACTCTGCAATGGCTCCTTAACCCTTTCCCCCTTCTTGACTTTCACCCCGGTTCCTCTGTCCTGCATCTTGGGTGTAACTACCTGACTGTATGTTCTATCTATCTCCCCTTCAGCCTCCCGAATGATCCGGAGTTCATCCAGCTCCAGCTCCAGCTCCCTAACGCAGTTTGTTGGAAGCTGCAGCTGGAAGTACTTCTCGCAGTTGTAGTGGTCAGGGACACTGGAGGTCTCCCTGCCTTCCCACATCCCGCAAGTGGAGCATTACACTATCCTGCAGAGCAGGTATAAAGAAGAGAAGGGATAAAAAATTGAGCTTTGCTTTCTCTGAGCAAAGACTTCCCCTTCCACCTGGATTCACATATAACTGGCCCACTTACGCTCCTCCTCCTTGCCCCAACCCCCATCATTTTATTGTGGCTACTGCCCTCTTTCTTTCTAGTCCTGATGAAGGGTTTTGGACCGAAATGCTTGTTCATTTCTCTCCATAGATGCTGTCTGGGCTGCTGAGTTCTTCCCAGAAATTTGTGTGGTTTAATCCTGAATTTCAGCACCTCTCTTGTATCTAGTCGGTCATTTACTGCCTGACTAGCCAAAGGATGCAGATTTCCTCCGCAAAAAGGCATTAGTGATTAGTTGGGTTTTCATTCCAACACCTTCTTGAGCACTTCTAGTGGTCTTATTTCCTGTTTTTACTTAAAGACCTAAATACAATTTTTATCCTGTCATGCTGAGGTTTGAGTTTGATCTTTTGTTCAAGCCATGGCATTACTAGGGAATGAAAATGTTACCTGTGTGGATTGTCTGATAATTTGTCCTAAAGCTCTGCTTTTAATGGGCTGGGGCTTCTGTCAGCAATGCTCTATGATGTGTGAATGCAGAAGTCCTGAGTGTTTGGATCATTGCAATTCAGTGATTCTGCTTTTCATGGAAGTTAGTTTTGGCACATGAACTTCTGCATCTGCAAAACAGAGTTCAGATTGTTTGCATTGATTTAATTTCAATGTGATTAATTGTTTTGAAATGTTCTAAATGTTTAAATATAACCATATAAGAAGTTTTTCATGAACTTTTGCCATTAGCAAGTTTAAGAGACAAGAGATTCCAGATGTTGGAATATAAATCCCTTTGCCTCTGCAGATGCTGCTTGGCCTGCTGAGATCTTCCAGCAGTTTGTTGTCTGCAGCAGACAGGCGTGCATTGCACAGTCAATCTCATATCTGCCCTTTGAAACATAGAATGGGAGGAAAGGAAGATCAAGAGCTTGCCATTTAATTAAACTTAACACTTAGTTTTGTGAAGGCATAAAAGTTCTCTGTTTACAGAAGGAAAACTTTGGAAGTTTTCTTAACAAGAACCTTTCTGAATTAAAGTTGACATTTCAGAATCAGAGAGCTGAAGCAGGTGTTCAATAAAAGGTTTTCTACATTGAAGTAATTACTTCCTTTAAAAGCCAACCTAAAGTGGCTATGGCTGAGAAGCAAACCATTCCATCATAATGAGCTTGCTCAGTCCCCATGGATTTGTAGGCATCTTTTGCAAGCTCTAATGAGCTTATTCAAAGTTAGTCGGGAAACCTCCCAAGCTGATAAGATTCACCAGGAAAACAGCATGGAAATATTCACATCATGGAACAGAGCTCACCAAAACATTTGTGTGCAGGTCCAACTCGGAAGGTATTATCTTGAAAGGCACGATAGTATACAGTATTCTAGACATGCCAAGATGTGGAATGAAGTTGTTGGTTCGTTAACAATGGCTGACTTGATATTGGGAGCAAAATGTAGGGATGCTATTCAGTTAAGATTGTTAGTAGAATTATTTGGAGATTAATTCTTTCAGAAACCATTGACCATTAAAGGGAAATGTTTATGTTTCTTCATTTTCATAGAAAGCTTTTAATTATTAAAAAAAAGCAATAGAGAGGTAGTAAGGGTTGTTTTCATTGGATAATAGAGTTACCTCTCCAATCAGCTGTGTGTCTGGATATGGTAGGGCAGTAGAGCACTGTGGTTCAGTGTCAGAGCCCATATGAAAAAATCTCAGGAAAACATCCAAATCAGAGTTTACACCCTACACCGTAGCAGGGCAGATGAAATGTAGCATGAATCAGCAGCTATTAATAACACAGTGCTGCTAAAATTTCAAGGGAAGTTAGCAGGTGCCACATTAACCATGAGTCAAGCAGGTTGCATCAAGGCTAGATGATCACAATCACTTAGTCTCTTTTCCAACATTAGATCCCAACTCTGCTTTCGATCTCTCTGCAACAATAAGGTCACACAGAATATAGATGATGAATCCGTTATCAGTTGATTTCTGGAAATGTGGATGTGATGAGCAGGAGGCCTGGTCTCAAATGTGAACTGAGCATTTGGTACAAGATAAATTTAACTTACTAAAAATCTCAAAGACAGAGAATGGAAGCCTTTCATTTCAATGGCATCTGTTCTGACCTTGAGATACTAAAAGCACTTTGCTCCCTATGGAATACATTGGAAGGGTAGTCATGATTATAACCTAGAAAAACAGCGCTCTAAGATCTTTGGAGCAATGATGTGATTAAGATTAACTTTTATTTATTCGATAAAAGTTAACCAGGACACTTGGAAGTAATGCAATGGGGCCCTGATTTAATATGTGAAACGGGATGCTCCTAACACTGAGGTGCTCCTCAGTTCTTAAGTGAAGAGCCAACCATTTTATTTTGTTTATTTAGAGATAGGGTGTAGAACAAGCCCTTTTTCCCAATGAGCAGTGCACCCAGCAACCCACCTATTTAAGGCCAGCCTAATCACAGGACAATTTACAAAGACCCTTTAACCTACTAACTGGTACATCTTTGGGAGGAAATCCAAGCAGCTCACAGGGAGAATGTACAAACTCCTTCCAGACAGTGCTAGAATTAAACTCAGCTCAGGAAAGCCCTAAGCTGTAATAGTGTTGCGTCAACCGCTATTTTGTTTTGTGCTTGAGTAGCTGAAGTGAGATTTAAACCACACCCGCTGAAACAAAGACCAGGTTGCTACATCTGCAACGTTGAAGGTGCTCTGAGGTTCTTTCATCAACTAATGTCCAACTGGTTCACCCCGAAGAACATTTTGTGGCTTTCAGTTTTCCGACTACCAACTTCCATTGGTTGCTGGCTGATTATGAAGCAGCATGAGTGGGCATTTAACTACATTTCATTTAGGCAGGTTTCCCCTCTTTCATGTGCAAAGTACTTTCGAAAATTTGCCATTTTTGATCAACCAGACACACAGTTTACAGGTTATCCCTATAAATCCACTTTTTAATAGTGTAAAGCTTGTTTTGGAAATGTTGCATGACAAGGGAGAAGAGTATGAGCCTGTGCTTATTATTCTTTATCTGATCCAGGTGTTGACCCTCTGGAGTCTTTTTGTCCTAAACGGGTTTTGCCCTTGTGCATTATGTGCATGTGGTACTCCCATAATAAGGTTCAAAGTACATTTATTATCGAAGTATGTATACTATATACAGCCTTGAAATTTGTCTTCTTATAGGCAGCCACAAAAACAAAGAAACCCAGTAAAAAAGATTGTCAAACACTCAATGTGTGAAAAAAAAAACAGATCGTGCAAAGAATAAAAAGTAAAGTTAATGAAAGTGAATCTGCAGCTATGAAGCCAGTTCATCGCTACAAATGGTCCAGGAGTCTGTTAGTTGAAAGCCACAGCCTCAATTCAGCACAGAGAGTCTGTTAGTTGAAGGCCACAGCCTCAATTCAGCACAGAGACGAGTAGATCTCATGGAGCTGCTAGCTGAACTCTAGCCCGTCCCTTGCCTCTGGCCCCGACACCTTTTCAATCTAGCCCTGCCATCAAATCAGCAAAACATCAGCTCATCCCTCACTTTCAGGCCTGGGCCCTGCTGTGCCACCAGAGCCACACTGCACCTTCAAGACTCCAGTTCACAGAATCCCTCAGAACACTGTAAAAATGTCACGTTGCACAGGTAGTACAAAAGCAGAACTCCGAAAGGCAATTTACAGGCTATTGATGGCAGTGATAATTGCCCATAAAATGTGTAATTAATACAGTAGTTAGCAGATTTGTTTGCTGCCAGTAAAGTGTTGCAGTGTTCCACCAGCACCAACTTAAACTGGGACTCTAAAATTCCTGGACATTAATTTGGTAGTAATAGGGATGGTTACTTCAGGAATATTCATACTTTAGATGAGGCTTAAATCTGCAGGCAGAAGGTACTTTCATAACAGATATGAAGTGCATGAAAAATTTAAGTGAAGTAAAAGTGAAGCAGATGCTTAAAGACTTAAGATGGAAACTAAGTGCTGGAAATGCACAGCAGGTCAAGTGGCATTTCTTGAAACAGAAAATACTATAATTTCAGCACTGATTGAAGGAACATCAATCTGCTGAGCTAATGTTACTTCTTTAGTCACTGATGCTGCCTGATCTGCTGAATATTTCCAATTAATCTCAGGCTTCACCTTTTTTGAGATAGGATAAAAATTGCACTGATAGAAGAACAAAATAAGTGGTTTTAATTTTTTAGCTCTCTTTAATATATTAATAAAATCTCTCAAAAGTGAGCCAATTTATTTGCTGCTGTTGTGACTGAGTGTTAGGAGTTGTACTGTGGAATTCATGTAAACCCAGATCACGACTCTCTATTTTATTGTAACCACCTTTAAACTGTGCACCAATTCTTTAAATCTTGATTGTGTCCATCAGGCAGCTGAATGCTATACTTATCCAAACAGACGGTTGTGTTGAATGTGTGCTATGATCCTATTCACATGACTGAATACAATTGCAAACTGAAGCAATGAAAATATATTGTTATTTCTGTCACTCCTCAGCAGCAAATCTTCAGTGTAAGAAAGCAACCAATGGTTTTGGAAAAATGAACAAGTAACTCTCTTCCTTGATATTTCTTCTGCATTGGTCACTATATTTTGGTTTAGATTTTGACTGCATTTTCATTTTGTTTCTCAACAGTAGTCGAAGACTGTATGCTACCTAGGAGGAATCACAACTTGTCCATACTTGGTTCAATTTAATATTGGAGAACATATACAGTATACAACCTGAAATTTTTCTCTCTGCAGACATTCCACAATAGTGAAGGAAACCCCCAAGGAATGAATGACAAGAAAACATTAGAACCCCAAAGCCTCCTCACACATAAGCAACAGCAAATGCATCAACACTCCCACTCCCTCTACTTGCATCAGCAAAAGCATAAGCCCCAACACATATCCTGCAATAGCAAAGCCCCCAGTGATCATGGTCTAAAGTCCATCAAAAACCAACTATCCCTCAAAGTCCATCAAAAACTGATATCCCAAAGGCTCTCCCTCTGACTAATGAGGGCGGGAGAAGGGTGCCACAGTCAGAGGGGTGCAAACAACTCGCTGTTTCGATGTTACAGTCTGCAGCTTCGCTCACTTCGACTGCAGCATACACTACCGTCTTGATATTTCAATCTCCTGCAACGCTTCTGACGGCGACACTAGCGAGGAATCTGCCCATCCATGGGCCACACCCCAAAGTGCACGTCTTCCTGGCAGCTTCTGAAGATGTCGGGGAAGCTTGGTGAGCTCTGAGAGCGAGAACCCGCCACCGTGAAGAACCGCAGTTTGCGTGCAGCTGTAGATCACGGACTCCAACAGGTCCCCAGCCACCTTGAAAAGGAAAAAAAAGTGATTATAGAGAACTGGATGAAGTAACTCTCTGGGACCATCTTTAGCTCCTCCTCCTGGTGTGTACAAAAGTATCTGGAATTGGAATCAGTAGATGACTGACAGAAGTAAGAAATCATGGGATTTCTTTAGTTTCCCCAGAAATAATCCCCCACTCCAACTGGACACTGGCCCTGCTGTTCTTCTTGAGGCTTTTAAATTATGGGATTACTTAATTAAGTAAAACAATAGCAGTAAACTTTTTGAACCAAGGTGACATAATTTCAAAAGAGAATTGGAATATTTTTGCATTCCTTTTTGTTTGAACCATGTTGATAATTATCCCATTTACATTGCGACTTCTGTCCCTTCCGCATACTCTAGATACAGAATAGTCCTGTGTAAAATTATTTTAAGAAGCACTCGTTTGGAAATCTGTAATTAAATTTTTCTGTATACTTGAGTTCAGAGTGTGGAAGAGAGAATTGACCCTTGCGAGATGTTTTAAAGTTTTGTCTAATGCATTGAAGTTTTAACTGCCAATACTACAGAAGCTGTTGTTTTCTTTTAGCTTTTTTTTAATGGCAGATTTTGAGGAATTGAAAAGTTTTGGTGTTCAAAGGGTTATCCTTTTATACAAACCAATGTAGCTGATTCTGGGTATTGAAGCCTTCAATATTTGGGATGGTGACCTGAAAGAAAATGGTGGGGTTGGTTCACTTGCCCTTCTAGGGAACTTGGAAGATTTTGTGGCAGCAGCATTGGTGGTAATTTTCCAAGTGTCTTGAGATGCTATATTTCTGAAACACACAGGGACACAGGAATAATTGTTGCCCAGCAATCCATGAGCTTTGAGTCAAATCGAAGATTTTGATCTTCAAATATTATTTTCCTCAAATAGCCAAAGACTCAGCCTGCGCATTGAAGTTGGTTTTGAATTTCTCTATTGATGTCTACCTTCAGTGAGAGGTAGTTCCCAAGATATAAGGGGTCCATGCTTTCCAAAGTTACCATGAAACCTGTATTGCCAATGTGGTTCAACAGGGTCAGCCTCGAGGAGGATTTGGTCATAAGGATATTGAGTGCTTCAGTGACTAGCCAGCAACCTCTTGGAGTCTTATCAATACTTCCTCACTCAGTCAGCACTGACGTTAGCGACCAGGAGGAGATCAATGATGCACCCGCCCTGAAGCTACTGAGCTCCAAATTGCTTGACTCCACTTGGTAAAGTCCAAAATAATGCAAAAGGTGGGGTTGCAGTTGAAAAGTAAAGATATGAGAATAGGAGTGGCCTAATTGATCTGCTCCTCTCTGCTATGCTTATGGGACAATATTTGTGTCAAAGTATCAGCTTGTCAAATTTGTTTCCCTGTGCTCTGACAGGTTAACACTTCTGAAGTGTTCCATTTGCTATGTTCTTTGTACTGAGACAGAGGGCCAAGGAGGTGGAATGGCAATTAACCATATTACAAGGGAATTGTCCTTATTCCTTCCAAACAATAATTGTTTGCATAGGTTGCTTATTTTTCTGGCATTTTCCATTGGTAAAGCAATACTTTGACTCTTACAGTTTATGTTTTTTTCTTAGAAAGTGTTACATTAAGTGAGCCAACATAAAAACCCTCAATATACCTCTCCACCTCAGAGCCAGTCTGTCTCCAAAGGGTAGCATTGAGTCTTTGAGGGTCAGTTCCCTCTCCTGCTTTCTGCATCCAACTTTTTCCCAATTATTTATCATATTCTCTGCTCACAGAAGTACTTTGATCTACTTTTTCTGCAGTAGCTGCTGGCACTTCATAACCTTATTCTGCATTTTCATCCAATGAGTATTTCAAATTTTTATCACTAGAAGAGTTTCAAGTTTCTGTCCTGGAACAGCTCCAAGAACAGATCACATGACCTAAATGGAACAATGTGAAGAAATGGGGTGCAATGGTAGTGGAGCGGTTGGTGTAACACGATTACAGCACCTGCGACCCAGGTTCGATTCCTACCGCTGCCTACATATAAGGAGTTTATGCATTCTCCCCGTGATCCCATGGGTTTCCTCCAGATGCTCTGGTTTCCTCTCATGTTGCAAAGACATACAAGTCAGCAGTTAATTGGTTACATGGGTGTAATTGGGCAGTGATGGCTCTTTGGACTGGAAGGGCCTGTTACCAGCTGTCTCTCTTAATAAAACATAAATGAAAAATAAAAATGAATGATGTGACAGAGAACGTAGTGCAAGTTAGGTATCAGAATTTGCTAGTGGGATCTCAAGTTGTCATTGCTTCATTAACATAAGAATTGATCAGGCCAATACGTATGGCAAGTAACCATGGTGATGGATTGAGGAATGTGAAGATAAAATGAGTGATTTTGGTGACAATTTGAACAGCAATGGAAAAATGTTATAACATTCATCAAAGTTAAAGAAATAAATATTAATTTCAAATGCAAAATTAAATTAAACATGACAATATGGGCTAAAGGGGAAAAGTAAAGGAAAGGAAGTTAATACTGAGTACATGAGCACAGGGGATGAAATCAACTTAGTACACACCTCTAAAGATTTGCTTGCAGATTAAATAGTGCGATGGAGCGTAGGTGTATAGTGCACTGATTGTTCAAGTTCAAGGCTATTATGTAGCTGTGGTCTGATCTGGTGAATTGAGAGTGTGAAAGGGTCAATAGAAAAGTGCAGATTGGGCCTTGGGGATGGGGGTGCTCAGCAGGAGCTCACTATTTTCATGGCAGGTACCCCGGAATCAGGACCTCACTTGGTGATTTGGGCTTAGGAGGAGGGATGATGCTGGTGAGGTGGGTTTTACAGAGGTTATCAGTGTCTCAGGGTTGACACCGTGCTGGGGAAGTAAGGTAAAATAAAATAAAAGAGAGCCTACATACCTTGATTACAATGCTAATCAGTACTGGGCTAGGAGCTATTGTTGGAAGCTTCCTTTAAATAGCACTGTTACAGAAGGAACTGTTCTGTGAGTGTTCAACAACTAACTACAAAGTGACATACTGTAATTCCACAAAGAGCGTTCAATGTGGAAAGGCATGATTTGACCTGAAACTGCTGCCAATCATGCACAGTTTGGGGAAAGGGGTGTTTTTTCAGCTTCTAACTCTCATAACTGCTTGCTGCATATCAAAATCTCTTGGCCAAATAGAATGTGAGATGTAATTCTTTAAGAAAAGTGGAAAATGAATTTATATTTTAAGTAGTCATAGATCAATATTAGTTATTTTATATGAATTCATAAAGAGCAGGTTTGGTTTAGGGCCACATCATAATGAAAAGGTTACAATATGAGATGTGTCAGAATCAGAATCAGAATCGGATTTATTATCACCGGCATATGATGTGAAAGTTGTTAACTTAGCAGCAGCAGTTCAATGCAATACATAATCTAGCAGAGAAAAAATAATATATAAAATAAAAATAATAATAATAATAATAAATAAACAAGTAAATCAATTACATATATTGAATGGATTTTTTAAAGTGCAAAAATAGAAATACTGTACATTTTTTTAAAAAGTGAGGTAGTGTCCAAAGATTCAAAGTCCATTTAGGAATCGGATGGTGGAGGGGCAGAAACTGTTCCTGAATCGCTGAGTGTGTGTCTTCAGACTTCTGTACCTCCTACCTGAGAGTAACAGTGAGAAAAGGGCATGCCCTGAGTGCTGAGAGTCATTAATAGTGGACACTGCCTTTCTGAGACACCGCTCCCTAACAATGTCCTGGGTCCTTTGTAGGCTAGTACCCAAGATGGAGCTGACTAGATTTGGAACATTCTGCAGCTTCTTTCGGCCCTGTGCTGTAGCCCCTCCATTATAGACAGTGATACAGCCTGTCAGAATGCTCTCCACAGTACAACTATAGGAATTTGTAAGTGTATTTGTTGACATGCTAAATCTCTTCGAACTCCTAATAAAGTATCGATGCCTTCTTTATAACTACATCAATATGTTGGGACCAGGTTAGATCCTCAGAGATCTTGACACCAAGGAACTTAAAGCTGCTCACTCTCTCAACTTCTGATCCTCCTATGAGGATTGGTATGTGTTCCTTCATCTTACCCTTCCTGAAGTCCACAATCAGCTCTTTCGTCTTACTGACGTTGAGTGCCAGGTTGCTGCTACGGCACCACTCCACTAGTTGGCATATCTCACTCCTGTATGCACTCTTGTCTCCATCTGAGATTCTACCAACAATGGTTGTATCGTCAGCAAATTTATAGTTAATTTTTTGAGCTATGCTTAGCCACATAGTCATGTGTATATAGAGAGTAGAGCAGTGGGCTAAGCACACACCCCTGTGGTGCACCAGCATTGTTTGTCAGCGAAGAGGAGATAATATCACCAATCCACACAGACTTTGATCTTCTGGTTAGGAAGTCAAGGATCCAATTGCAGAGGGAGGTACAGAGGCCCAGGTTCTGCAACTTCTCAATCAGGATTGTGTGAATGATGGGAATGATGTTTAAACAAAAATGAACCAGGAAGGCTTTAGAATATGTGATTTGGAGTAATAATAACCATATTTAAGGTAAAAAGGAGAAATATTAAGTGAACTAATCAGATTGAAGGTGGATAAATCTCTTAGCCTGGGCATTTTGTTCCTGTGCAAAAGAATTGAAAAAAAAGGGCAGCAGAAGTGTTAATTAATGTTAAATATTTTGTTGGGAAAGAGTGCAAAGGCAAATGAAAGAAGTTTAACCAATATCAGGAACAGGATGAATGTTTTTGTTTCTCATGAACGGAGAGGGTAAGGATATTTTATTTAAGCTCAGGATTTAAATTTATGTACCACACGGACATCGAAACATACCGTAAAATACACCGTTTGCATTAACAGCCAATGCACCCTAGGGTGTGATGAGGACAGACCACAAGTGTCATCACACATTCCAGTGCCAGCAGAGCATGCTCGCAATGCTCGACAGAATATTATGGAATGTTTTCCAATTTCTTAGGAACAGCTCAAGTGTTTCAATCCTCCTCACTGCCTCAGAGAAAGATTGGTGTAAATAGAAAAGATGCGAGAAAAAGGGAGAAATGGTGATGTTAGTAAAGTTGGATAAGGGGAGATTAGGAGAGACTTGAATGGGTATGCACTGATTGGCTGAATAGCCTTTCTCAGAAGTATGTGTTCTAGGTGGTATATTTCTGCTTGTTTGAAACTGAACTGGTGGAAAGCACTAGAAATCAGATGCTTGGCCTTGTGTGCAGTTCAGTAATGCATGATGCAAGTTGGATTAACGTAGTCAGACGTCACAGTTGTTATGGATAAGATGGTCTGAAAAGGCCCATTTCCATGTTATGCATTTCTATGATGCTACCTGTCCAATGTTGTAGAGGCTTTCTGTGTCTAGGTCATGAATAAAACATTGGTTTTATTCCCTGGAGCCTAGAAGAATGAGAGGTATATAAAATTTTGATGGGTATAGATACAGTGAATGCAAGCAGGCTTATTCCACTGAGGTTAGGGAAGAAAAAAACCAGAGGACATGGTTTAAGGGTGAAGGGGGAAAAGTTTAAAGGGAACATTGGGGGGGGGGGGCTTCTTCACACAGAGAGTGGTGGGAGTGTGGAATGAACTGCCAGATGAAGTGGTGAATGCGGTCTCACTTTTAACATTTAAGAAAAACTTGGACAGGTACATGGATGAGAGGTGTATGGAAGGATATGGTCCAGGTGCAGGTCAGTGGGACTAGGCAGAAAAATGGTTCGGCACAGCCAAGAAGGGCCAAAAGGCCTGTTTCTGTGCTGTAATGTTCTATGGTTCTATGGTTGCCCCACCATGAGGAATGCTCATCTTTTGGGACATTGACCAATTTTCCAACATGAGCACCATTTGCAAGATCTGAACCCATAAGGCCTAAATCAACTGGTGACAGCTTAAAAACAAAAAAATAGATTGATCAGGGACATATGTTTTATGGAGATGTGCACAGTTTTTGCAGGCATGCAGTTTAACCTATCTCCGTCCATGCAGAATAGCAGAGCCTAGTTTAAAAGAACGGTAGCTTTATGCAAACACTAATGTTCTGGAGACACCTACAAGAGTATTTCCCATTTTTCTGCCACTTCTCCCAGTAGGGAGTCTGGACAATACATATTTATTCTAAGTGAGAAGTGGCTGCATACCATATGGTTTTAACC
Organism: Hemitrygon akajei; assembly: GCF_048418815.1. Taxonomy (NCBI): domain Eukaryota; kingdom Metazoa; phylum Chordata; class Chondrichthyes; order Myliobatiformes; family Dasyatidae; genus Hemitrygon; species Hemitrygon akajei. The sequence continues at coordinate 30,215,071 of NC_133143.1, forward strand.
ATAAAAAGCAGATTGGCATCCAGTACTTGTGTCTGAACCAGATGCAGGTATTTGTCATGTGGAACTTAGTGCTATTCCCAAAGTTATTTCTATGTGCATCCTTCCATATGTTCAGCAGTAAATTGTCTATAATAATACAACGGTTAATCATCATTAACAGGAATACTCACGTTCTGATGCATCTACAGGCTCTATAGGTGAACAGACGTCCTTAAACAAACATACCTGACTTAGAATTTATACTCATAATTTGAAGTAATGTTATTTGCACCTTACAAGTAAATTAATTTCTCACGACCACTTCAAAAATTATCTTCCAAGTACTACCTATAATCGCTATTATTTTGTACTCCCCAAGCACCCATTTAAAAAGTTCTGGCTTTTACACTGTGTAACACTACCTCAAAAAATACATGCTGTTCTGCTGAGTAATTTGCTAATGGACTAGAGTGTCTTGTGTTCATTTGCCCATGAATTTCATTCCTTTCAGCTGCAAGTTTATCCAGTCATAACTCAGTACATCCAAACTTGTGCCAGAATAAGGGTGCTAACCCGTGCCCTCCTAATGTGGGTTAATAATATGCTGCTTTAGTCTGCCTCCATCATATTGTCTGTAGACACTTTATTGCATTCAGAATAAATAGAAGTATATTTATATAGGGCAAGGTACATAATTAGTCAGCTGTTTTCATTATAGTAAAGACGCATGGGCTCCAATGTCTACTTGAGTTCTGATGAGAGATGGAGGAATTGTGTGAGTGGAGATATTTTGGAGACTGGTAGGCATCAGAACAGCTAGGAGACCATAGCAAATTGTTGAGGTGATCAGGAGGCATTGTAGATTCAGAAATACTACAATGTGAGAGGGTGTAAAGGGAGCCTAAGATTACAGTGTTTGTGTCAGATATGTGTTATGATCTTAGCTAAAGTGTTGGCTCATAGATTAGAAACCGTTATTCCCTCCATTATCTCTGATGACCAAACAGGCTTTATTAAAAACCATCTCCCTTTTTTTAACATTCGGCGTCTATTTAATATTTTATACTCAGTTCTAACTGGGACTCCTGAATGTGTTATCTCCCTTGATGCGGAGAAAGCATTTGACCGTATAGAGTGGAACTACCTTTTTGCAGTCTTAGAAAAATTTGACCTCGGCCAAAGTTTCATCTCTTGGATCCAATTGCTGTACCTGTGTCCTACTGCTTCTGTTCTAACTAATTTTCAGAAATCCCAAGTATTTAATCTCAAACGTGGCACCCGTCAGGGATGCCCCTTAAGTCCCTTTCTCTTTGATTTGGCTATAGAACCTCTAGCGATAGCATTTCGAAATTGTCCTGAATTGACCGGGATTTGGAGAGGGGGTGTTCAGCATAAAGTTTCTCTCTATGCTGATGACTTATTACTCTTTCTCTCAAATCCGTCTACATCCTTACCTCTAATGTTTTCACTTCTTGACCAGTTTAGCCAGATCTCTGGCTATAAACTCAACTTACATAAGAGTGAACTTTTCCCAATTAATAAAGAAGCACAAGAACTAATATTTCGTGATCTCCCTTTTAAAGTAGTCCATAATCAATTTACTTATCTTGGAATTACAATCACAAGGAAGTTTAAAGATCTCTTTCGTGAAAACTTTGTCAATCTTTCATATGCTATAAAACAGAGTCTGGTACAATGGTCACCTCTATCTATGTCCTTGGTAGGTCGTATTAATGTTGTTAAAATGTATGTTCTTCCCAAATTTTTATACTTATTTCAATCTATCCCAATTTTTATTCCTAAATCTTTTTTTGATTCCTTAGACTCTATTATTTTGTCATATCTGTGGCAGAATAAGCGCTCTAGAATTAATAAAATCCACCTCCAAAAATCTAAAAAAGAGGGTGGCATGGCTTTACCTAACTTTCGCTTATATTACTGGGCAGCTAATATACGTTGTGCTGCCTTCTGGTCTTTCTTCCACGGTCAACCCGAGTGCCCTAACTGGGTGGCAATGGAGTTGAGCTCCACTAAAGAATTATCTATATCTGCACTTCTTGGCTCTGCACTCCCTAGCAGTCTGCCCAGATCAATAGCTAATCCTCTGGTCAGACACACTTTGCGTATATGGGCTCAGTTCAGGAAATGCTATGGTTTCCAGGGGTTTTCCATTTCTAGCCCTGTCGCACATAATCACCTTTTTTTACCTACTACGTACGATTCAGCATTCCATGTTTGGTACAGGAAGGGCATTAGACATTTTGAAGATCTCTTCATTAATAATCGCTTCGCTTCTTTTCAGCAGCTCTCCGTTAAGTTCAACCTGCCTAACGCTGACTTTTTCAGATATCTCCAAATCCGACACTTTACTGCTCCTTTAATTCCTAACTTTCCTGAAATGCCTGCGAAAAATGCTATGGACCTATTTCTTTCCATTAATTCACTAGGTAAAGGTTTAATTTCAATTATCCAAGATAAACTAGCAGCCTTACGACGGGCCCCTGTGGATAAAATTAAAATGGCCTGGGAGCAGGATTTAAATATCTCCTTATCCGAGGAGAGCTGGGACTCAGTTCTCAAATCGGTCAACTCAACCTCCCTTTGTGCTCGCCATTGCCTCTTACAGTTTAAGATTGTTCATAGAGCCCATATGTCTAAATCTAAACTGTCTCGATTCTACCCTGGCATTAGTCCGCTCTGTGATAAATGCAAGAGGGGCGTGGCCTCTCTCATCCACATGTACTGGTTCTGTCCTAGCTTGGAGAAATTCTGGAAGGATGTCTTCACTACATTATCGGGTATTCTGAATCAGCACCTAGAACCTAACCCCTTAATTGCTCTGTTCGGTTTTTGGGGCGAGACAGATTTATGTCTGGGTCCGACCAAATGCCGAATACTATCCTTTGCCTCTCTTCTGGCGAGACGCTTGATCCTCCTCAGATGGAGAGATGTTGCCCCGCCCACTCATGCGCAATGGCTTAATGATATTATGGCCTGCTTGGACCTCGAAAAAATTCATTATTCAGTTCTTAATTCGGATCTAAAGTTCCATAAGGTCTGGGGACCTTTTATCGAGTACTTTCATAGCCTTCCTCTTGACTAGGGTTTTTTTTTTCTTTTTTTTTTCTTCTTTTCCCTTGCTTTCAGCTCCCTTTTTCTTTTTTTTCTGGTAGTAGGCATTATTATCCTCTGTTACTAAGTGTATTCACAGTCTGGAGTTTGACTGTCCTGACTTATACTCTCTATATTGTGTGGTGGTTAGTCTGGAGTTGTTGTTGTTTTTTTCTTGTGTTGTGGGGATTGGAGAGGACACTAAGCTCACGTCTTTAATTTAGGTGCTTTTTTGTTAAATTCTCTTCGTTTGTAGCATATTGTTATTGTATGCTTAATCTTGCACTGTATTAATGCTCCCCACTGGGATTTGGGGTTTTTAATTTTGTAAAATGTTTTGAAAAACCAATAAAAAATAAAAAATAAAAATATGTGTTATGCTGTACAATGGTAAAAAATGTCATTCTGACCCATAAAACAGTGTTGCGAGTTTTCTTCCTGGATAGGTTCTGCTCTTTGACCTGTGAATTTTATGAATCCCAAAAATCCAGCCTCCATGGGTTTAAAAAAAACATGATTTTTTTCTCTTGTAAGTGGATTAGTTGCCTGGCCACTCAAACAACCGTGTAAGATAAAAATATGGGGGGAAATGGTCAAGAATGAAAATTCTTTTTTCACTTCTGTCCGGGAAGCAACTCTCCTTGAAGTTAAAACCCTCCTTACCCCACCCACAGCATAGGTTTCCAGTTTTAACAATTCACAGTGAATTGTCTGGCCCTTAATGTGATGTTGCAAAAGGACATGGCCTCTTCATTGTAGAGGAGAGAATTGTCTTGTCATGAGTCCATCTGCATCTGTAAAGGAAAATATAGAATTGGGCAAAATTGTAAATGATTTAGACCCGAACACATAAGACATTTGAAATGTAGGCATTCATGAGGTGATCTGCACTGGAGATGAAGGTGATAGAATGATGAAAGTCTACAAATACTGGTGACAAGAGATATATAATACAATGCACAGCTGTACTATTGGACTAATTGGTACTTCTCCACACAAGGAAACATTCCTTTCATGGCTTTTGAACTTTGCAGTATTTTACAGACACTAGAATAACCTGAAGGATAGACTGATGAGTGCCCTTCAATGTTATGAACCATCTGTCTTATCACAGTGTTGTCCATGGTTTTCAGAGTAACATAATTAATTAAGACTCATCAGTTTTGCTAAAGCCGGCATATTACACCCTTTTAAAGATGCCAGAAAATGGAATGGCCTTGAGCCTGCGAGGATTTAATAGAGGGCAGAATAGTGATGATTTTTCTTCCAATGATTTTTACCTAATATGTGCAAATCCTGACCTTTGCTCTGATTCTCCATGTAGTGATGCAATGGAAATAAGGGGTAAATGTCTTACTGTGCTGGTTCTGGCATTTCATTGGAAGCACTGATCCGACAATTACAATCTCGCTGCCCGTATTTGTGCATCCATTAATCATCTTAGTATTACAAGCTGGGAATACATGCAGTTCCAGATTTGTCATGGTAAAATATTTAGTTCTTATATATTAAGACATTTGTGGCAACTTTGCATGAATTACAGTAAGTTAGGGGTAAGATTGAATTCTACACGTATTTCACTAATACTCTACAATATTGGAATATTTAGAAAAGAACTGAAGAATTTAAGAAATCATTAAGTAATGCATTTTAATAACACTGTAGTCCATTTGTGGCCCTTTATAAGTAATAGCAGAAACAAAATAATGTCTCTGTGATAGTGTTCATAGTATATTATCTTTTTAGAAACATAGAAACCTACAGCACAATACAGGCCCTTCAGCCCACAAAGTTGTGCCAAATAATGTCCCCACCTTAGAAATTACTAGGCTTATCCATAGCCCTCTATTTCTCCAAGCTTCATGTACCTATCCAAAAGTCTCTTAAAAGACCCTATCATATCCGCCTCCACTACTGTTGCCGGCAGTCCGTTCCACACACTCACCACTCTCTGTGTAAAAAAACTTACCCCTGACATCTCCTCTGTACCTACTCCCCAGCACCTTAAACTTGTGTCCTCTTGTGGCAGCCATTTCAGCCCTGGGAAAAAGCCTCTGACTATCCACACGATCAATGCCTCTCATCATCTTATACACCTCTATCAGGTCACCTCTTATCCTCTGTCACTCCAAGGAGAAAAGGACAACTTCACTCAAGCTGTTTTCATAAGGTGTGCTCCCCAATCCAAGCAACATCCTTGTAAATCTCCTCTGCACCCTTTCTATGGCTTCGAGATCCTTCCTGTAGTGAGGTGACCAGAACTGAACACAATACTCCAAGTGGGGTCTGACCAGGGTCCTATGTAGCTGCAACATTATCTCTCAGCTCTTAAATTCAATACCACGATTGATGAAGGCCAATACACCATATGCCTTCTTAACCACAGAGTCAACCTGCGCAGCTGTTTTGAACGTCCTATGGACTCGGACCCCAAGATCCTTCTGATCCTCCACACTGCCAAGAATCTTACCATTAATACTAATTCTGCCATCATATTTGCCCTACCAAAATTAACCACCTCACACTTATCTGGGTTGAACTCCATCTGCCACTTCTCAGTCCAGTTTTGCATCCTACCATTGTCCCACTCTAACCTCTGACAGCCCTCCACACTATCCACAACACCTCCAATCTTTGTGTCATCAGCAAACTTATTAACCCATCCCTCCACTTCCTCATCCAGGTCATTTATAAAAATCACAAAGAGTAAGGGTCCCACAACAGATCCCTAAGGCACTCCACTGGTCACTGACCTCCATGCAGAATATGACCCATCTACAAACACTCTTTACCTTCTGTGGGCAAGCCAATTCAGGATCCACAAAGCAATGTCCCATTGGATCCCATGCCTCCTTACTTTCTCAATAAGCCTTGCATGGGGTACCTTATCAAATACCTTGCTGAAATCCATATACACTACATCTACTGCTCTTCCTTCATCAATGTGTTTAGTTAAAAAATTCAATCAGGCTTGTAAGGCATGACCTGCCTTTGACAAAGCCATGCTGACTATTCCTAATCATATTATACCTCTTCAAATGTTCATAAATCCTGCCTCTCAGGATCTTCTCCATCAACTTACCAACCACTGAAGTAAGACTCACTGGTCTATAATTTCCTGGGCTATCTCTACTCCCTTTCTTGAATAAAGGAACAACATTCACAACCCTCCAATCCTCTGGAACCTCTCCTGTCCCCATTGATGATGCAAAGATCATCACCAGAGGCTCAGCCATCTCCTCCCTTGCCTCCCACAGTAGCCTGGGGTTCATCTTATCTTCTCCTTGCAACTTATCCAACTTGATGCTTTCCAAAAGCTCCAGCACATCCTCTTTCTTAAAAATCTACATGCTCAAGCTTTTTAGTCTGCTGCAAGTCATCACTACAATCACCAAAATCCTTTTCCATAGTGAATACTGAAGTACAGTATACATTAAATACCTGGGCTATTTCCTCCAGTTCCATACTGTCACACTTTTAGAGGTCCTATTATTTCACATCTTATCCTCTTGCTCTTCACATACTTGTAGAATGCCTTGGGGTTTTCCTTAATCCTGCGTGCCAAGGCCTTCTCATGGCCCCTTCTGGCTCTCTTAATTTCTTTCTTAAGCTTCTTTCTGTTAGCCTTATAATCTTCTAGATCTCTAACATTACCTAGCTCTCTGAACCTTTTGTAAGCTTTTCTTTTCTAACTTTTTTCCTGGTCTTCTATTATAGAATGGGTACTTAATCAAAAATGGTAAATCATAGCTTTCCAGGCGATGCAGAGGAGGTTCACCAGGTTGATTCCAGAGACAAGGGGATTAGATTATGAGGAGAGATCGAGTCGCCTGGGACTGTACTCACTGGAATTCAGAAAGTTGAGAGGAGATCTTGTAGAAAAATATAAAATTATGAAAGGGATAGTTAAGATAGAGGCAGGAAAGTTGTTTCCACTGGTAAGTGAGACTAGAACTAGGGAACATAGCCTCAAGATTCAGGGGAGTAGTTTTAGAATAGAAATGAGGAGGAACTGCTTTTCCCAAAGAGTGGTGAGTCTGTGGACTTCTCTGCCCAGTGAAGCAGTAGAGGCTACCTCAGTAAATATATTTAAGACAAGGTTAGATAGATTTTTGCCTGGTATGGAAATTAAGGGTTATGGGGAAAAGACAAGTAGGTGGAGATGACTCCATCGACAGATCAGCCATGATCTTATCGAATGGTGGAGCAGGTTCGACAGGTCAGATGGCCTACTCCTGTTCCTATTTCTTCTGTTTCTATGTTTGTTTTTCTGTGGTCTCCCAAGGATTACATCACTATATTTTAATAAGGATACATCTCTGAACTTCATCTATATGAACTAAGTGTTACACTTAGGAGCAGGCTGGTGTACCACATAAATATTCCTCCACTGCTGATACCAAGGATACTGTGGTCATCTTTACAGTATGGGCAATGATGGGGTCAATCCATTGATTCAAGACTAGATAAAGAGTCATGCAATGTTGAAATGGACTCTTCAGCACACTGTCTCCCTGATGCAAATCAAGCACCCAGCTACAGTAATCCCATTTACAGCATTTAGTTCATAGTCTCCTGTGTCTTAGCAGTTCATTCACTTGTCTAATTGATATGAAATACTTTACTCCAGCACCACCTCAGGTAGTGCATTCCAGATTCCAACCAACCTCTCAGTGAAAATTTTTTTACCTGAGTTCTTTCTAAATCTTTTAACTCTACCTTAACCCCCTGTCATCTAGTTTTAGACATATCTCTCATGGAGAATAGTATTTTACTCTCTAGTCCTTCTGTACCCCTCCTAATTTTCTACATCTCAGACATTTTCCTTTTAGCCTTGTCTGCTCCAAGGAAAATATATCCAACTTATCAAGTAATAAACACAAGAGATTCCAAAGATGCTGGAAATCTGGAGCAATACACACAAAATGCTAGAGGAACTCAGCAGGTCAGGCAGCATCTATTGGAACTAAATAAGCAGTCAGTGTTTCAAGCTGAGACCTTTCATCAGGACTGGAAAGGAAGGGGAAGGAGTATAAGCTAGAAGGTGATAGGTGAATCCAGGTGGGTGTGTAAGTAGTAAGAGGTGATATGCGGAAATGGTAAAAGGCTGGAAAAGAAGGAATCTGATGGGGAGGTTAGTGGACCATGGAAGAAAGGGATGTGGACCATGAGGCTAATAGACCGTGGGGAATGTGATAGGCTGATGAGAAAAAGAGGAAAGGTGAGAGAGGTGCCAGGGTGGGGAATGGAAGAAGGGGGGAGGGGCAGGGGGAAAAGTTACCAGTAGTTTGAGAAATCAATGTGCATGCCATCAGGTTGGAGGCTACCCAGATGGAATATGACGTGTTGCTCCTCCAACCTGAGTGTGGCCTCATTGTATCAGTGGAGGAGGCCATGGACTGACAATGAAAAAGTTGACCACTGGAAACCCTGCTTTTTGCAGCTGGAGCAAAAGTGCTCAATAAAACAGTCCTCTAATTACATCAGATCTCACCAATGTTGAGGAGGCCATATCCAGAGCAACAGTTACAGAAGATGACACCAACAGATTCACAGGTGAAGTGTTGCCTCACCTGGAAGGACTATTTGGGATCTTAGGAGGAGGTGAATGGGCAGGTGTAGCTCTTCTGCTTGCAGGGGTAAGTTCCCCAGGAGGGAAATTAGTGGGGAGGCTTGAAAGGGCAAGGGAATTACAGAGGGAGTGATCCTTCAGAAAGTAGAGATGGTTGCGTTTGTGGGGGGGAGTGCGGTTTAAAGATGTGTTTGGTGGTCGTATCCTATTGAAGATGGTGCAAGTTGCAGAGGTTGATGTACTGAATGCAAAGGCTCATGGTGTGGTAGGTGAAGACAGGAGGAACTCTATCCCTGTCAGGGTGCTGGAACGATGGCATGAGGGTGGATGCCTGGTAAATGGAGGAGATGCGGGTGCGCGTAATGCCAACATCAATGGTGGAGGAATTGAAACCCTGTTCTTTAAAGAAGTCCTCACCTTGTATTTTATGATACAGAGACATGCAATAACTTGATGTAGAAACAGAAAAAGCTTGGTGGGTGGGCCAGCATTGGTGGAGGGAGAAACACAGCTGAATTATCTGATTTTTTTTATCAGTACTAGGATGAGGAATATTAAGCGTTATTAATCCTGCATGTGTCAAAATGTATCTCAGAGGCAAATTCTGTTGAAAGACCATCAATCTGAAACACTGATTGTTTCACTCTCCACAGATGCTACCTGGCTCCCTGTGACCTCCAGCATTCCCTATTTTTAGCTAAAATGCCTAAGATATGTCAATTTTTTGCCTTTTGATTTGTGCATTAAATTAACCTTTATTAAAATAATCTTACTGGAGAATCCTAGCAACAAATTTGCCACTATTCAAAATATTAGAATCTTTTCTGTCATCTGCAACTGCACTGGTATTGCTGCAAATGATTGGGATAGTATTGCATTACATTTCACTGTCACAGTGGGGTTGCAGATTAAATTCATAGTGTGCTATGTATATTCTTTTTAACCTCTGCCTCTCTCTCTAAACAACAAGATCAAAGAAACAAAAATGTGTATTATATTTCACCTTTTATCTTCAAAGGCTTAATGGCCTGTCTGTCAAAAATGTTGTGTAACACATGGCTTTATAACCTAAAGGCCAGATCATTGTGTTCCGGGTCACTCTGGTGCATAAATAGACTTGTGTAATAAAGGTTTACAAAATGTGCAAACTTTTTTTAGTGGTTCATTGCACATCCCTCTTGCAATCCCTGCAGAAGGCAATTAGTCTGTCCTGTGGTAACACAGGTGCTATTGGTTTAGTCTAATTATAAGAGGAGGTTGTGCTGTCATGTGCCTAGATCTTGGCAATAAAAATATTCTGTCATCTCTCGATATAAAGGATAAAAGATTCACTAATGGAAAGGTCCAGGAAGTCTGGATTGTGCAAAATATTGAGAACAGGTGGAAGATTTGCAGCCATTACAATAAAAATAGTAATACATTTTTAAAATGTTTGTTTTCTAGCTAAAAGTAAAAGTAATTTCTGAAGCTTTCCATTTACTTCAGTTTATCAGTAGTAAGATCATATTTTGTCCAGAGAGGTTTTCATTGACCAGCTTGCATCTTGGTTGGATGATCCAATCCCCCAGATCATTTTTCACTGTTCATTTTAGTAGCCTGCATCCAAAAGTGGAAATAATTTGATCAGCTTTAGTCTTTAATTAAAGGTAAGAAAAATCCATCCCAGTTTGAACTGTAAATTTTACAGCACTTCACCCTTCAATTGCCTTCAATGTCCTTGGTCTTTCAACAGCAATACATCAGTCATTTAACCACCTGGCCTGTGTCTGCATCTCACAGCATCAAGATATGTTTAGGAGCATTTTGCTCATCATATGAATCATTTTAGTAATCAGTCTTTCAGATTTGTGATGAAATTTATGAGTTTCACTAATTTAACCTGTCATATGTGCAATGGGTATCTCCCCAGTGAAGACAAAAATAGAACCACCAGAAACCATTTTACACTGATATGGGGAGTAAAGCTCATTGTAGAGCTTCAGTATAGATTGGCGATCAGATCAACATTGAACAAAATTGAAGACAGTGAAAAAGGACAACACTTGTGCTTGCTTGACTTTTACAAACTTTACTTCACCTCATAGGCATTTATTGGAATCAATAAATGTCTGCTGACTTCTGCAGGGTTTCTCTTCAGTCGATGTCATTCTTTATCTCTCACTCTGTTCTGACTGACTCCATTTCCTGAACTGAGATTGCAACCAATTTTGTCTTTCTTGTCCCTTTTTCCCTGTTTTCAATTCTGATAAATACCCTACAATCAGAATATTAAATTCTGCTTTCTCTTCTCAGATGTTAACTGACCTTTTGTACAGTTCCACTGTGATCTACAGCAATGGCAGTTATCATTTTTCATGCTTTTCCAACCAAATGGATAATGGCCACTTTCAACTCAATCACTGGTTGCAGCCTTATTTTCATGAATCTGTCAAACTAAAATTTGTGGTGGAATCATGTGTGGAAAATGTGCAGTCTCTTCTTTATAGTGGTTCATTGTGGAGGGTAATTCGCCAGTTCTCTAGTAGCGCAAGATGCTATTGGTTTAATCTATTTATAAAAGAAGATGTAATATCCACTGACTACACCTTGGCAATACGATAGATCTGTAAAGATAAAAGGTCTATTTATTGAAAGGACCAGGAAGCCTGAATTCTGAGAAATGTTGAGAACAGATGGGAAACTTGTAATTGCTTGAATTAAAATAACAATACTAACAATGCCCGGTGTTTGTTATGAGGATTCTTTTCGGAAGTTTTCCAATGACTTTAATTAGAGTCATAGAGCACTACAGCACAGTAACAAGCCCTTTGGCCCTGCAGTTCATGCTGGACTGTTACTCTGCCTAGCCCCATTAACCAGCTCTTGTACCATCGCCCTCCCTACCATTCCCATCCATGCATATGCCTATCCAAACTACTCTTAAATGTTGAAATTTACTCCACATTCCTCAACCATCTCCCCACCCTTCAACATTTCACCATTTCCACACTCTAACCAGCCTCCTTTTGCCAGTGGCATAATTGTATTTTTATGTAAAGGTTTTAATTTGGAGCAACCATGTAATTTGGTTAGATGGTCCACTCCCTTATGTTCATTTTAGTAACCTGCATCTAAAAGTGAACGTGATTTCTGAACAAATAAATTAGGTACAGAAACAATCTGCTTGATCTCTTCAGCCAGCTCTGCCATTTAATGAGATCATTCCTGTACTGATTATAACCTCAACTCCACATTCCTGCCTCCCCCAGTATCTTTTAACCCTGTAGTTTATCAAGACCTCCTACATCTTCCTTAAAAACATTCTAAGATTCTGCTTTCATAATCCTCTAAGGAAGAGAGTTCCAAGGACATAATGCCAGTTTGACAATGTTTCCATTCATCTTTGTCTTGAATGGGTAAACACTGATTTTTAAAGATGATTTTCCCCAGTTCTCCCATAGTCCTCTCCACATCCACACAATGATAGGATCATAGAATGGTTAGAACATTGGAAGAGACCATCCAGCCTATCGTGTGATAATCGCTGTCTCTCAGAACAGCTCACTGGTTCCAAGCCTGGCTCCATCTCTGTAACCTTGCAAGTATTTTTCAGCTATTTATTGATACAATTCCCATTTGAAAGCCACAGCGTGCTTCACATCTGCAGGCAGTGCATTTCACCAGATCGGAGAGATCACTAAGAGAGAAGAAAGACAAATTGCACCATTTGAAGGTGCTGTGCAATTTATTCAGCAATGTGTCTGATTGGCTGCTTTACAAAATATCTTTATTCTGACCCAAGTTGTTATCAGTTCCTCTCTTGGCAGACCTTGGCATCTGTCAGAGCTTTCATACAGAGAGGAGATTTTTAGCAATCCTTAAGCATTTCTGCCTTTGTAATATAATCAAAAAACAACTAAATATATAATCTTGTATGTATAGTATATACATTCACATCTAAGTTATTATATATATAACAAAAAACAAAGTCCTGGAAATAACCCGTGGGGTAGACATGGTCACAGAATTACAACAGTGACTCTCCACCATCCTCTCTGTCTCCTACACCTACCAATGTTAGATCCAGTTTGCTTTGGATCTCCTAGACTGATGGGCTGTATCCTTTTGAGCCAGGCTTTCGTGTGGGACCTTGGCATCCAGCACTTGCTGTCTGCATCTTTGTGCCCTAAACTTTTACCATTTCACTTCTGAAGTCTCTCACTTCCAAAATGTAGGCCTGCTGCAGGAAATTTGTGATCAGCAGCAAGCAAACAAAGGTTAATGTGAAATTAGTCTTCCCTTTAGATAGCCTACCAGCAGAATCTTTGAGAAGCTCCACCAGAAGGTCGTGTGCAACATGTGGCCCTGAAGGCTGAAAATGTTTTAATGTGCTACAGCTCAAAATGTCATTGTTATCTCAAAACATGATCTTTGAATGTTTCAGAGACATTCAAAAACCCTTCAAATCTTTGTAAAATGTTAAGTAAACTTTAATACGAACAAACGACTGTTTTTTTTTCTTAAACTTATCAAGGCTGAATTTTTAAAGGTTTGGAAAGATTGAAACAAGTATTTTTAAAAATAAATAATCTAGCTGAATTCCTTCTAGATTCATAAAGTTGTTTTTCTAAGTCTCATAGAAATGTTTCCATCCATTGAAATCATGAAGTAAATGCACCTATTTGGGCCTAGAACAAAATTGTCTGGAAAAGTTGTAACTTGAACAATGAACCCAAGATCTCCCTCTGTTGCTGAGATAGATCCAGTGTTGGAACGTAGTCTGTTGACTGCTGACAAATTGCTAACGGCAATTTTCTTATTTCTGTGTAAAGTTCCTCACATTTGGAACTGCGGAAGCTGCTGTCAATTTTGTGGGAACTGACGCTGAATCTTTCACCGGTATTCTCTGCAAAGTGCAGGTTGTTAATTTCCTTAAAAAGTAGATTAGTTTAATCTAAAGTTGAATGGAAAATAAATAAATGGAAATTATGTAGGGCATGGTGGGGAGCAGCCATCAAGCTATTTATGGATATTTGAAAAATGATTGTTTCTCCGTGAATTACAGTTGTTAAGTGTATATCCAATTTTGGTCTGAAGTAGCTTTTAAATTTTCCAACTTGTCATGCATCATAATAGCTTGTTGAGTGAAAGTATCATCTTCTTCCTTTTTCCCATTCACATTGAATTTAGTATAAATGAATGTTGCTTATTAGTTTATTGTTTAAAAAAATGAAAATAATCTTAATGTATGCCAGCTTGTTACTTGTGGGTGGGTGACCTTAAGAAGAAAGACACATTTGTATAGCACCTTACACAGCCTTCTGATATCGTAAAGGGATTAGAGCTATTGAACTACTTAAGGACAATCTGAAAAGCAGGAAGGATGGCAGCCAATGTTGTGCAATAATTGATACAAACAGCCAGATATTCTGGTTCACAGATGTTGATTGAGGGATGCTGAGATGCATACTGGGACACTTCATCAGTGATGTAACCTCGAGGCCAGGGTTGACAAAGCTCTGGCTTGTGTCCCAACAGCATTGGTTCCCGGGTCACTTCTCCTGATCCACAGCCATCTGGAGGCTCACTCAGCAGCCTCTGTGACAGTCTTGATGGCTCTTTTCTTTGCAGCCCCCGTAAAGCCAAGGAGGAATTAGGTTTTGCACAGCAAGCAGCCAGCAATATTTCTACATCCCTACATCCTGCCTCTAAAGGCTTGCTTCATGCCTTCCAGCCCTGTCTAGGGCCCTGCTCTACCAACTCACAGTCTGAATATTGAGATGGATCCTGAGGAAATACAGGATAGAATAATCAGGTGAAATAATTTAAGAATTGATATTCCTTGTCCTCTGTTTACTTTGCTTAAACTTACCTGCACTGTGGAGCAAACATAAAGATGCCAAGACCATGGAGAGCGAGAGAGTGAGAGCTTACAAAGCAACAATATGTAAAGATTTAAATTTACTAAAGACATGGAAAGGTGAAAGGAAAAGGGGAAAGCAAAGATTTGTGATTTCTGCTCGTGGATAGATAGCAAACCATAGGGTGAATGTGTAAGATATTTTGCAATGAGTAAAAACTAATCAAATATTAATGTTGATTGATAATAAAAAAAACAAAACAGGAAATGTAAAATTTATCTAGCTATCAGGCAGAGGTTACTTTAGAGAAATAAGCAGCACAGCAAAGCTTGGAGCAGAGAGGGCAGTTGCAGAGAATTGAAGTGTGAAGTGGATTTGGAAAAAAAAGGATATGCAATAATGCGAAGAATTAAAAAGAAACATATCACCAAGAGACAAATCATTACAAAAGATTTACTGATAGTGTTAACTCCTAGCTAAGTACTTTTCATTGTCTGCAGATAGACTTAAATACCCAACTTAATTAGCCAGGTTAATTTAAAGGGTTTATTGTAAAGATTGCCAGGACTTTCAAGCAGTGGGGCATAATAGACAAGCCAGATAGTGTCTGTACACAGGCTACCCAAACAGCAGTTACTGGATAGCTGAAGGAACAAGGGAGCAAGCTAATTAACTGTTACACCAGCTGTGATCAAGTAACCCTGCACCAGGCAGAGACGAAGACATGGACTGTACGAGACTGGTTGATATAACAGAGGCTAACTTGAATAACCCTGAAAATGAAGCAACAATTAACTCAAACATTAAAATTTAGGCAAAATCTCATGTTTGGGGAGCTGTTGTGTGTATAATTTCTGCGTGCAGTATCAACTTAAAGAGAACTAATTGCTGGAAGAACTTAGTGGGCAGGCATCATTTGTGGAGGGAAGCGGACAGTTAGCATTTTCAGAAAAGACTTCATCATCTGATCAAAATGTTGACTGCCCTATTTCTGTTCATAGATGCTATCTGTCCAACTGTGTTTCTCCAGCAATTATTTCTTTCCCATATTTCAGTACTTGCTGTCTCCACTGTATGCACTGTTCATTGGCTGAGTTCAGCCTACAGTCTAACCTTCCAGCTTAGAGTAAGTCTGCGCTGCGTAAAGCTAGAGGAGATGGTACTAGAAGGTTTGGTCGCAATGAACTTGACATGTGAAACAATGAAGAGGCAAAGCATTGAAAGCAGAGAGACCCAAGTTTTCAGAGGATGTTATGATAGAGGAGGCAGAAAGGAAGAGAGATTCCTGGTGTTAGCAGTGGTCTCAAAGCACTTGGGCACAAACCAATCCAAATCAGGAAGTTCTGGGTATTGCTGATTGAGGTCATAGGAAATCACAAAAGGCCATTGGTTCTAAACTGGAATTAAACACTGAAGGGTTTTAGCCTGAAACATCAACTGTACTCTTTTCCTAGATGCTGCCTGGCCTGCTGAGTTCCTCCAGCATTTAGTGTGTGTTGCTGGAAGTAAATGAATACCATTGCCTGTATAGCAGCTACTGAGGTAATATTGCTGAGAGGCACTAGAATGGAAAAAGACACTAGTGTCTTTGTTATTATCACAAGTTAGGTTTGTTAGCCCATAATAGTTACACTGTTGGTTCTGATGGTTTAGTGTTTCTTGTGCTCAATTAGTACTGTAAATATTGGTAACAATGGAATATAGAAAGTACTGATAATGAATTTTGTTGGAATCTGGAAGGAAGCTAACACTTCAAAAATGAAACAGATGGATTCACTTGTCCTCTTTCAGGAAAATAACTTCAATTCAGCATACACTTCTCAGCCCACTACGCATTAGTGTTACCCAAGATCAAATTAAGATGGAAGTCATAAAGGATAACGTAAAATTGACAGTGGAGATACCTATCCTCTAGAAAACACCCCAAGGTTAAATTTCACTTGACTTATTTAAAATATTTTTGTTTATTCAATGTATTTTAAAAACTGAGTTCCCACTTTAATGTTACACAACTTCAGAGAAGTTGCAGCAGGAGTCAATATTTTGAACATTAAATAAATTGTGAGCGTATTTTGCTTATTATTCAAGGAATATGATGTGACTGCACTTTTTATCTATCCCTTACTGCTGCTGAACTGAGGAAGCCATTAAGAGCTGACCATATTGGTGGACAGGAGTCTCACAGAAGGTAAATACAGTAGATTACCTTCAAAGATGGTCATGAGAAAACCAGATGATTTTTTTAAACAACAATCTGGCAGTATCATGTTTACTGTTATTAAAATTAGTTTTTTTTAACATAGCCAGCTCTATATAATTACTTAAATTTAAAATTCTGCAGGTATCACGGGGAATTAAAGCTCATGATATTGGTTCAATGATGCAGGACTTTGGCAACTTGCTCACTAACTTCATGATTTTGCTGTTTTATCCCACTGTTCTTTGTGTCAATTTTTATTTAAGAAAGGCAAATTAGAACAGGAACCAGGTTTAATATCACGACATATGTTGTGAAATTTGTTGCTAAGCAGCAGCAGTACATAGTAAAAAAAACTATAAATTACAATAAGAAGTATAAATAAAAATAAATTAAATAAGTAGTGCAGAAGTGAGGGGGGAAACTGAGTAAGTGCTCATGGGTTTGCTGACCATTCAGAAATCTGATGGTGAAGGGGAAGAAGCTGTTTCAGAAACATCAAGAGTGTGTCTTCAAGCTCCTGTACCTCCCCCTTGATGGTAGCAGTGAGAAGAGGGCATCTCCTGGAAGATGGGGGACCTTAAGAACAGATGCCACCTTTTTGAAGAATTGCCGTACTGTATCACCCACAGCACGACTGTGCCACACCACATCTCTGACTACCTCGGGTAACCCCAGAGCACTTTGCAGACATAAGTCATTTTAAACTATTTTAATTGCAGCAGCCCATTTTGTACAGAGCAAGCCCTCATGAACAAAATTTGGATAGGACAGATGATTTGTTTTAATTGGCTGTTTTAAGAATAGATGTTGCTTTTTCTTTGCCAATGAGGAAAACTCGCCCAATTTCTTCAAAAATCATGCCCTGGGATTTTAATTATCATCTGAAATAATTAATAGGATATCATTTTAATAACTAATTTTATATTACTACAGTGGAATATCATCTGAACATTTGGTCACTTTGGTTGGAGTGGAAGTTGAACCAACAACCACAATGCTAGTCTCTGAGCCACAGCTAAAACCACTCTGCTGTGTATATGACCTTTCCAAAGGAGTCTGACAAAGTACCAATGATAGATAGTTATGACTCAGGTCTTTCAGTGGTTTCAGATATGGGAACTCTTTCTTGGCTTCCAGAGTCCTTTGTAGACCAACAATTGACTAAAAGAGTCGAGGCTTCACCCTCACCTGCAAGACAGAATTTCACTGTCAACAGTGGTCTCAAATAATTTGGAGCCCTTGCATGCATTCCACCTTCAGTTGGTGTATATGCAAGAAGGGTAATTGATTGCAGGCCTACTGTCTAGAAGTAAAATCCCTACTTATTTCAGTTGAATATTTCTAGCAGATTTTGTTTCCAATAAAAAAAAGAGTAGCAGACCCAAAGCATTGATTGCTTCTCTGCTGCCTGACTGTAATAGGCTGGGATGATCAGACCAACAATTCAAGTGTCCAGGAGATGTTCTAATAAACATATAAGCACATCAAAGATTAATTTATTATCATTAAATAGAAAGCACAATTAAACCACACAAAATACAAATTAGCAAGTCACAAAGATTTCTGGGCTCACAATTCTTCGTGACCACTCAATTGTTGTCGTTGGGGGAATGCCGATTTCTGACTTGCTTGTGAAACCACCCCTGGCACCAATTCTAATTACTGGCCCTTGGTAAAATCCAAAAGAAATCAGGAAAGAGCAGCCCAATATATTTACAAGCTTCACAAGGCAAAGCAACCACAAGACAGATAAAGTCTTTGGTCTTTTGTCTCAATACAACCTGTATTTTTTCAAACACATCCTGTGTCCATTAACACAATCCTCATTAATCAATAAGACATTTTAATTGTCACTCTCCTTTGCTAGTCCCCCAATGTCAGGACACAAAATATTTCTTGGGTTTACAGAAGGGCATTAATGTTTACATATAAACAATAAGCCCTAATGCTGACAAACATTCACATTTAATGGTGCCTGAGACTAAGAATACCAATTCTTTCTACTGATAAGTATTTACCAATACTCTACAGACAGTAACAGTGTCTAATCGCTAACAAACATTATTCACCAACGGTCTCTACTTACAACAAGATCAGAAAGAGCTAAATTGTCATTTGACCTGCTAGACATTCAAAGTTTTATCAAGTCTTGTATGACATACAAATTAGCTGAAGTTTCTATTTTTATTTAAGATTTCCAGTATCAACAGTTTTCTTGATTTTCAATATATATACAGTGCAAAAGTTTTAGATGCATATATATAGCTAGGTGGCCTAAGACTTTTGCACAGTTCTGTATTTGTCAATGTGGAGCAGAGAGCAAGTTTGTAATTCTTATGGGAGCAAAGGATGTTGGGTATGGCAAAGGTGAAGCGCTGTGGAAGGGGTGTGGGACGGGGGCAGGGGATGGTGCAGGTACAGACACACACAGCCCTGTGACACCAGGAAAGGTCATTTGATTCCAGACTGGTTTATTGATTATTACAGAATGTCTCTCTGCTGCTTCCCACTTCCTCTCCCTTCCCCTATTCCCAACCATGGTTCCCCTCTCCCTGTCCCCTTCCCACTCTCAGTCCACAATAGAGAACCATTTCAGAATCAGGCTTAGCATCACTTACGTATGTCATGAATTTTTTTCTGTGTGGCAGCAGTACAGTGCAATACATAAAACCACTACAGTACTGTCTTAGGCACCCCTGCTATATATATATATATGTGCTTAAGTCTTTTGCATATTACTGTATAACATTCTCTTAATGTAGTAAAATATTCTGAGATATTCTGTAAGAGTATAAACAAGCACTGACAAAGATGATAAAAACATTAAATGCTGCAAATTCTCAGCAGGTCAGACAGCAGCTGTGGAAAGAGAAACACTTGATGTTTCCAGTTGACCTTTTCATAAGAAATAGGAAAAAAAGAAAACAAATTGATTTTAGTTGGCCAAAAACAACTTTATTTCTCTCTCACAGGCCAATAAAAGTTTTAATATTTATTTTCAGAAAGAGGAGAGACAAGGGACTAGGGAGAAGCTTCAAGCAGCATGAAAGATGAGTATATGATTGTATGTTGTGAGATGCTGACAATTTAATTCTTAAACTCTTGGCTGTAAGGCAGACCAGAATGATATATTTTGCTACACCTCCAGATACAGTCACACATTATGTATCTCAATCCATCTGACAGCCCCATTGACATTTGGAGCTGTGTTGTGAATTAAAGGTGTTGGTACTCCCACTATTGAGTCTATATGAAGTGTACCTTGCCTTTTTTGACAAAATAAGAGAGTTCTCTGTAATATTTAAAGAACATTTATTTGTTCTTAAAAGTATGAAAGATGGTATTTTGAAAACAAAGTAAAAATTCTTTATTAGTCATTTGAAGATGCAGGAGTTACTGGCTAAGACTGCACTTTTTGTCCACCTCTGGGTATATTTGCTGATGATTGCATCACCATTTGCAACTTTTAAGTAAATGAGACCGGTTATACCGGCAAACAATTCAGGCATGTGTGAATAATATTTGTGTCACCGAAATATCAGGCAATGATTGTATTCAACCTTGAAGCCTTTATATTCAGTGCTGTTGAGAATGGTTTAATAGTATTGGTTTATTATTCTCAGAAGTACCAAGATACAGTGAGAGCTGGTCTTGTTTACTGTTTATACAAATCAAATCATTACACGGTGCATTGAGCTAAAATAAGGTAAAACAATAACAATGCAGAACAAAGTGTAAAACTGCTGAAAAGGTGTGGTGCAGGGAAACAATGAAGTGCAAGATTATAACAAGGTAGATTGAGAGGCCAAGTCCATCTTTTCAAACAAGCAGTCCATTCAAGAGTCTGGTATCAGTGGGGAAGACGCTGTCCTTGAATGTGTTCTGGACAGAATGAAAAGTGGTAAGAGTCAACGGGAAAATGCCAAACTTCTTTAGCCTCTGAGGAAGTGGAGGCATTGGTGAGCTTTCTTGGTCGTGACATCAACATAGTTGGACAAGGACTGGCCATTGGTGATGTCCACATCTAGGAATTTGAAGCTCTCAACCTCAACACCATTGACATAGACAGGAGCATGTGTACAACCCTCCTTTCTGAAGTCCATGACCAGCTTTTTTGTTGGCATTGAGGATAAGGCTGTCATCATGACACTATGTTACTAAACTCTCTACCTCCTTTATGTACAGAGGCTCATCATTGTTTGAGGTGTGGCCCATGATAGTGATCTCATCTGCAAACTTGTATATGGAGTAAAAGCAGAATCTGGCCATGCAGTCGAGTATGTACCTGGAGTAGAGTTGAGGGCTGAGGATGCAACCTTGTGGAGCACCGGTGTTTAGAATAATCATGGCAGAGGAGTTGCTGCCTATCCATACTGATTGCAGTCTGCTGCTCAGAAAGTCATAGATCCAGTTACAGACGGAGACATTAATTCCTAGGGTCCAGAGTTTGGTGATGGGTTTGTTTCAACAAATTGTATTGAAGGAAAAACTGTGGTCAATTAACAGTCATCTGACATAGGTGTCTTTACTAGTGTGCACCCCAGATCAGTTGTATTGGTAGACAAATAGTAGTGGGTTGAAGTTGTTTGGAAAGTTGGAGTTGATGGCTGCCATGACCAACCTCTCATTTGCAACCCTGAGAGTCCTGAATCACTATCCTGGAGGTCACTGAGCAGACACTTGATCAGACTAGCCACATATGAAGAGCTGTTGCAAGAGTGGCTTTGAGGCAAATGGCTCTTCTCCTGGCATACGTTTCCACCACACAAGACATGTCAGGAGTCTGATGGGGTAGTCTACTCTTGCCTGGCTGAGTGCCGTGCTAGCAACATTTGATTCCGTCCGAGACAAAGCGACCACTCAGTTGGCAATCCAACAGCTACTTTAAACATGTTTCCTCCTCCACCAATGAACGTACTACTGCAGCTATTCACCCAGTCTACTCTGACAAGATCTCCCAAACCCACACCTCTACTGCCAAGGGCGACATATGCAGGGGATCAACAAGCATCTGCAGATTCCCCATCAAGTTGCATGTCATCCTGATTTGAAAATGTACCACAGTTCTTTGTCGATGGTTCTAAATCCTGCAATTCCTTACCCAGTATTTTAGCTGGAGTACTATCACCAGAAAGACTGCAACAATTAGGAATGAGCAAAAAAACTGCTAGCCTTGCTAGTGAAGACTGAATCCTGAAAATTGATCTTAAGAAAACTATTGATCAGAAGTGGGTACAACTACTGCTGGAGTGGAATTATGCAGTACTGCATTTGGAATGTTATCTTGGCTGTTGACTATGATGTATCCAATGCTCTCTGCCACTTCTTGACATCATGTGGGGTGAATCAGATTGGCTGAAGATTTGCTCGTGAGATTCTCAGGAGAAAGCCAAGATGCATCATCCTCTCAGCACTTCTGGCTAAGAATAGTTGTGAATGCTCCAGGCTTGACTCTGATACGCAAATGAAAGGTCCTGCCTTCGGTAAGTGTACTGGTACCATTTGTTTCCATTAGGTTTAATTATCCACCAGCCATTCACAACTAAATATGACAAGAAGTCAGAACACTCAACTGTCTATGCATTTAACCATTTAGCATGCTTGTAGGAATGATTTGAAGCTTCACTAGGCTGACACCTCAGTTTTAGGTACTTTTGACACTGCAGTCAACATGTTCTTTCAAAATCAAAGATCTAGTTTGATTCTCAAGCTGAAAGGTGAGGAATATGCCAGACCATGAAGTTACAAGCTACATCATTGTGGCTTTCCGTTGCTGCTAATGGCCACTTGAGCTGTCAGTTCTATCCCATTCTGAATCTGTCGTTTTATTCAGTTTTGGGCTTTACAGAATAGGCATTTATTGCTCATATCTAATTGGCTTTGAAAAGGTGATTGTGTGTCAGTGCCTTGAACTACTGCAACCTTTCTGGTGAAGGTACACCCACAATGTGGTTAGGTTAAGGAGCTTGGAGCCAGTCTCAAAGAGGGACCTGAGATATACAAGATATTAAGCGGAATAGATAGAGTAGACAGCCTGCGTCTCTTCCCCAGGGCACCACTGCTCAATACAAGAGGACATGGCTTTAAGGTAAGGGGTGGAAAGTTCAAGGGGATATTAGAGGAAGGTTTTTTACTCAGAGAGTGGTTGGTGCGTGGAATGCACTGCCTGAGTCAGTGGTGGAGGCAGATACACTAGTGATGAGCTACAACTAACCAATAGAGCATTTGGATTGTTCACAAAACACACAAAAAGGATATCAAGTATTTAGCTTGTTAAATTGAGCGGTGCTCACAATAGATAGTGTGTTGTCAAGGATTATTGTGATCAGTCTTTCAAAGGTGGTAACACAGATGACTCTCACATTATAACCTTTCAGGTGATAGAAATCCACCATTATGGAACTCACAAATTTCAAAAATCTGAGGCGCAGAGTAAAAAATTACTCTCTTAAAAATTAGGCAAAAAAATTACTTTTTTTTTCAGCTCTCAATTCTTGATACATGCACAGGTGTAGCTACACATTACAGACAATTTTCTAGTAAGGCGACATCTCCCTTCCCCTGGAATGAGGGGGCTGCCTGTATATGAAGATTGAAGTCCTTTCAAAGAATCAGACTCAGGGAGAAAGAAATATATCATGACACTTTCTTGACACCCTGTATTCAGATACCACTGTACCTATTAAGTATAATTGCTATTGTAAGATAGATAGTAAGGCAGTCAACAGAAAAACATTAATGGTGATAAGAAACAGCTATTCCTTTTACATGCCATTGAGCTAAAGGATAAACACTACACAAAACACATAGAATAATTCCTCTGATCTCCCTTGAACTGAATGTTTTGCCTTCGCCAGCAATGATAGACTTGTTTTAAAATTTCATTGAAAATATCGGTAATTCCAATTAGAGAAACATGGAATAGAAAAAAGAAGAAACAACAGAAAGTCTGCAATTGTTGGAAATCCAAGCAACACTCACAAAATGCAGAAGGAACTCAGCAGGCCAGGCAGCATCGATGGAAAAGAGTACAGTTGACGTTTCAGGCCGAGACCCTTCGTCAGGACTGGAAACAGTGGGAAGGTGGAGGGAGGGGAGAAGGATACACAAGGTGATTGGTGAGGGGGGGAGGGGTGGAATAAAGAGCTGAGATGTTGCTTGATGAAAGAAATACAGGGCGGGAGGAGGGGGAATCTGCTAGGAGAGGACCGTAAGGCCATGGAAGAAAGAAAAGGGGGAAGAGAGCCAGAGGGAGGTGCTGGGCAGGTAAGGAGATAAGGAGAGAGAGGAAGAATGGGAATGGGTAATAGTGAAAGGGGGGGGCATTACCAAAAGTTTGAGAAATCGATGGTCATGCTTTCAGGTTGGAAGCTACCCAAGTGGAATGTAAGGTACAGTTCTTCCAACCTGAGCGTGGCCTCATCATGACAGTAGAGGAGGCCATGAACTGACATGTCAGAATGGGAATGGGAAGTGGAATTAAAATAGGTAGCCACTGGGAGATTCTGCTTTTACTGGCAGACATAGCACAGGTGCTCGGCAAAGTGGTCTCCCCACGTCAGGTCTCACCAATATACAGGAGGCCACACCGGGAGCATCGGATACAGTAGATGGCCCCAACAGGTGAACTGTTGCCTCATCTGGAAGGACTGTTTGGGTTCCCGAATGGTAGTGAGGGAGGAGGTGTAGCACTCGTTCTGCTTGCAAGGATAAATGCCAGGAGGGAGGTCAGTGGAGAGGGATAAATGGACAAGGAAGTCACATGGGGAGCAATCCCTGCAGAGAGCAGAAAGTGGGGGTTAGGGAAAGATGTGCTTGGTGGTGGGATCCCGTTGGAGATGGCAGAAGTTACAGAGAATTATGTGCTGGACACGAAGACTGGTGAGGCCTTATGTGAGGACAAGAGGATCCCCGTTCCTGGTGGGGTGACGAGAGGATGGGGTGAAGGCAGAAGTGCGCGAAATGGAAGAGTTGCTGTTGAGGGCAACGTTGATGGTGGAGGAAGGGAAGCCTCTTTCTTTGAAGAAGGATGACCAATGCGGGGGAGATGGAGGAATTGAGAGAAGGGGGTTGTATTTTTACAAGTAACAGGTAGGAAGAGGTATAGTCCAGGTAGATGTGAGAGTCAGTGGGTTTATAATCCCACTGTAGATAAGCAGTCTCCAGAGATAGAGTCAGAGAGATCAAGAAAAGGGGGGGAGGTGTCAAAAATGGACCAGGTAAATTTGAGGTCAGGGGGGAAGTTGAGGGCAAAGTGGATGAAGTCAACGAGCTTGGCATGGGTGCAGGAAGCAGCAGCAATGCAGTCGTTGAAGTAGCATAGGAAACGTTGCAGAGTGATACCAGTGTAGACTTGAAACATAGACTGCTGCACATAGCCAACAAGCGGGAAGGAATAGCTGTGACCCATGCGAGTGCCCATGGCTACACCTTTTGTTTAAAGGAAGTGGGAGGAGTCAAAGGAGAAACAAGGTTGGAGGAGCAACACCAATATTCCATATAGGTAGCCTCCAACCTGATGGCATGAACATTGATTTCTCAGGAATGCCACACTCCCCACCCCCCCCACCCACCTTCATCATTCCCCATTACCATTTTTCCTCTCACCTTATCTTCTTACCTGCCCATCACCTCCCTCTGGTGTTCCTCCCCCTTTTCTTTCTTCCATTGCCTTCAGTCCTCTCCTATGAGATTCCTCCTTCTCCAGCCCTGTATCTCTTTCACCAATCAACTTACCAGCTCTCTACTTCACCCCTCCCCCTCCCAGTTTCACCAATCACCTTGTGTTTCTTCCTCCCCTCTCCCTCCTTACGCTGACTCCTCAACTTTCTTTCACCAGTCCTGATGAAGGTTCTTAGCCTGAAATGTCACCTGTACTCTTTTCCATAGATGCTGCCTAGCCTGCTGAGTTCCTCCAGCATTTTGTGTGTGTTGATAGGAAAAAGAAGAGATGATTGAAAAGCAGATTGTATACCAGACTATAAAGCACCCCTGCACTGAAGCAAGTGGATAACACTTTGCTGGTTTGGGGATACAGACGCTGATGCAGGTTATTCAGATATCTCCAGATGCATGCTGAGAATAACATCAGCTGATCACTTAACTGAATAAAATTGGTAAAATGCTTGTGCTTTTTAAGCTGTGCTACTTGAAAATCTATCAATTATTAAAAATGTAGGTTTTTTTTGTTTTCCATTTCTCGGAGCAGTCAAGAACAAAAATTTTTCACACACAAGAACAAAGGGGCCTGGAGAGCAAATAGAGTTGACAGATGGATCTTTCTGTGGGAATGGTAGTTCAATTAAAAAGGCATATCTGCAAACAGGAGCATATCTCATGCATTATCTCATAAGAGCACATTCTAGTGTTCTATTCTTCAGTAAAGTAATATCTTGTGTGTTCTAACTATGATCTGGACCAATTGTTTAATAATTTATGAGATCCTGCATCTACTGAGGCACAAGATGGTGGTCACTGTTTTGATGTTATTCTTCTCAGATTTCAGCATAAAGCTTGCCAGCAGTAGTCAATGATTGTTATTTTTATCCAACCGTAAACTTCAGTAGTGGCTCTTCATTAGTTGGATTTCTGAACACGTTTTCCAGCATGATGCTTTCATGTTGCCAGCACACCAGGTGAATCTGATTACCTTTCAGATCAGATTCTTTAGCAGCCTAGTATTTCTGTAAAATGACCTTTTTACAAGCTCATTGTCAGCAATAGAACTTCCACTCGCTGGGGCGGTATGTTATTTCCCAGTCCAACATTAATCGATTAAAGTGGGCCTCATCTTACACCCCTCCTGCCTATGGAACTCAAGGCTTTCCGTTATGTTATGCATTGGGAGTCATTAGATTTTGAAGCTGTATTTTGTACAGCGATTTTATAACAAAACCGTAACTTTGAGGTGAAATTGAATCTGTTGGCATGTCCGTGTAACACACATAAAATGCTGGAGGAACTCAGCAAGCCAGGCAGCATCTATGGAAAAACGTACGATTGACATCTCGGGCCGAAACCCTTCAGCAGGACTGGAGAAAAACAACTGGGGAGTTGATTTAAAAGGTGGGGGGGAGGGGAGAGAGAATCACCAAGTGATAGGTGAAACCTGGAGGGGTGCCTCCTGACCTCATACTTTTAAGTGATGAAAAGTGTGCTTTGGTGGTGCTGCCAAAAAAAAAAGGCAAACACAAGGAAATCTGCAGATGCTGGAAATTCAAGCAACACACACAAAATACTGGTGGAACGCAGCAGGCCAGGCAGCATCTATAGGGAGAAGCGCTGTCGATGTTTCGGGCCGAGACCCTTCATCAGGACTAACTGAAAGGAAAGATAGTAAGAGATTTGAAAGTAGGAGGGGGAGGGGGGAATGAACATTGACTTCTCTAACTTCCATTAATGCCCCTCCTGCCCTTCTTACCCCATCCCTGATATATTTAGTTTTTTTCCCCTCCTTTTTTTTCTTTCTCTGCCCATCACTCTGCCTGTTCTCCATCTCCCTCTGGTGGCTCCCCACCCCCTTTCTTTCTCCCTAGGCCTCCCGTCCCATGATCCTTTCCCTTCTCCAGCTCTGTATACCTTTTGCCAATCACCTTTCCAGCTCTTAGCTTCGTCCCACCCCCTCCGGTCTTCTCCTATCATTTCGCATTCTCCCCTCCCCCCACTACTTTCAAATCTCTTAGTATCTTTCCTTTCAGTTAGTCCTGACGAAGGGTCCCGGCCCGAAACGTTGACAGCGCTTCTCCCTATAGATGCTGCCTGGCCTGCTGCGTTCCACCAGTATTTTGTGTGTGCTGCCAAAAAAAAACCTCGTTTGATGCTGTAAAACTACTGTATGATGTTTGTAGTTCCTTATGATCAAATATTATTTATCCAAGTGCTTTATTTTACTGTCTCCTGCCAGAGCACACTAAGTGAACTTGAGAATAACCAACGTAATCTATTTGATAAAGGTGTGCCTTTGCATTACATATTTTCTACTATTATTTAAATGAAAACCAATGCAAACATTCAAGTACCTCATTCAAAGCTTCACCAGCATATGTCCAACAGTTGGGTTACTTCTTTAGGATAAATGAAGGCTAACAGCCTTTGCTCTTTGATACGTGTATTAACAAGGAGCAAGGCTATTAGCTCTCAGTGTAATGGAATTAGTCCCAAGTGAAAAATGGAATAGCTAGAAAAGAACTGTGAAATTTTGGATGGGCAATTTTATGTGAATTATACTGTATATGGCTCACTCTTAGAAATTTTTTACTACCAGCTTTCAGAGTACATCAGAAAATAAAGAAAAAAATTCAAGCTTTTACCCAGTTTGAAACAATTTCTTTAAAAGAGGTGAGCCGGTGAATTCTCGAAGTACAACAAATCACATGGAGGGTTGTGAAATTGGGTGGACAACAAGCCACATTTAGTTGACCTGTTTTCCAAATTGCATTCATGCCTGCACAGACTGCACTATTTTTATCACATAAACACTCTGTTTGGAACTTACTTACTAGTGAGTATTGTATTATTAGAGCTTTACAGTGCCAGCAATCAGAAAGTTGGTGCTCAATTCCTGTCACTGTCTGTAAAGGGTTTGTACGTTCTCCCCATGACTAAATGCTCCAATTTTTTCCCACATTCGAAAAAACTTAGGGTTTAGAGTCAGTAAGTTGTGGGCATGCTATGTTGGCGCCAGACATACAATGGTGCTAGAAAGTTCGTGAACCCTGTAGAATTTTCTCTATTTCTGCATAAATATGACCTAAAATGTGATCAGATCTTCACGTAAGTCCTAAAACTAGATAAAGAGAACCTCTATAACCCACACTTCTAATCCCATCTGATTGATTGGAACATCTGACTCCAGATAGCTTTTGTAGAAGGCATTACCCCAGAGATTCACATACTTTTTCCAACAAATATATGTAGTATTGGATCATTTTTCTCTATAAATAAATGAACAAGTATAATGTTTATTGTGTTATTTATCTTATTGGGTTCTCTTCTCTAACTTTAGGACTTACCTGAAGATATGATCATATTTTAGGTCACATTTATACAGAAACAGAGGAAGTTCTACAGGGTTCAGAAACTTTCTAACACCACTGTATACTGACATTTATGGGTTTCGCCCCAGGACATCATGAAACAATGACACAAACAGCATACTTCACTGTATTTTTCAATGTTTCGATGTACTGTACATGTGACAAATAAATCTAATCTAATCTAATATTTAAGTAATCACAGTCTCAAAGACTAGGGTGTGAAGTTTCTCATGACAATCTCTCAGCCTGTCTGTTGGTTCCATAGTGATTTGTTTATCAGAGTGACCCAAATCTATCACTTAGTGTATATCTATCATACTTTAATGTTTATTGTTGGCATTAGCATTCAGAATACGTCCTTTATCTGGATTTCAATAGCCCATTTCATGTTAATGTGACACACCTGCTGATCATCTCTTTCTCTTCCCAGCCAGTTCATTGGTGTTGTAGAATTCCTGTTTTCACAACAGGTTATGGGACTTCTAGGGCTTCCAACATTGAGTCTTAGCAGGAGTTACTCAATTCATTTGATTAGACTTGAGCTGAGATTCTCAGGTTGAGGCTGTTGCATTTTTACAAAGAGACTTTGAGAGCATCCATATTTGTTCTCAAAATTGTTTGCCACAGAACTTGGAGTAAAGTGTTTAATTTGAACTTGGAGTAGAGTGTTTGATTTGTAACTCTCCTGCCTTGTGTGTGGACAATGTGGCCTTTGCACTAGAACTGGCTGAGCAAAATCAGAGCTCAGACACATTGGATATTGGTTTAGGAGGGAATGCTGACTTTAAAAGTTATCCTTCATAATCTCTTTCAAAAATTGGCATGTAGAGAGAAAGTTGATATAATTTTCTGTAATATTGCTGGATTACTTGTGGAGTAAAGGTCCTAACCTTTATGCTTCTTGATGGGCAGAACTGAAATCTGCTATGAGATTTCCAGCCAGTGAAAGTAACACCCATGCAATGGCATTCCCTGTGGAAGATGACAGGGTGGATCCTCCACAGTTACTGAAATTGCTGATCCTTTTTCTTGTGAACAATAATGACACCTAAAATGAAAGATCAAACCATCCCAAATAAATGAAAGAAAGATTTCATTTCCAGGCTATAAATATCCATCCCTCAAAAGAGCCCCTAAGAATACATTCTTTATATGGCATTGATGAAGGTAGAGCAGTAGATGTAATGTATATGGATTTCAGCAAGATATTTGACAAGGTACCCCATGCAAGGCTTTTTGAGAAAGTAAGGAGGCATGGGATCCAAAGGGACATTGCTTTGTGGATCCAGAACTGGCTTGCCCACAGAAGGCAAAGAGTGGTTGTAGATGGGTCAGTGACCAGTGGTGTGCCTCAGGAATCTGTTTTGGGACCCCTATTCTTTGTGATTTTTATAAATGACCTGGATGAGGAAGTGGAGGGATGAGTTAGTAAATTTGTTGATGACGCAAAGGTTGGGGGTGTTTTGGAAAGTGTGGAGGGCTGTCATAGATTAGAGCAAGACATTGATAGGATGCAAAACTGGGCTGAGAAGCGGCAGATGAAGTTCAACCCAGATAAGTGTGAGGAGGTTCATTTTGGTAGGTCAAATATGATGGCAGAATATAGTATTAATGGGTAAGACTCTTGGCAGTGTGGAGGATCAAAGGGATTTTGGGGTCCAAGTCCACAGGACACTCAAAGCCGCTGTGCAGGTTGACTCTGTGGCTAAGAAAGCATACGGTGCATTGGCCTTCATCAGTTGTGAGATTGAGTCTAGAAGCCGAGAGGTAATGCTGCAGCTATATAGGACCCTGGTCAGACCCCACTTGGAGTACTGTGCTCAGTTCTGGTCACCTCATTACAGGAAGGGTGTGCAAACCATAGAAAGAGTGCAGAGGAGATTTACAAGGATGTTGCCCGGATTGGGGTGCATGCCTCATGAGAAAAGGTTGAGTGAACTTGGCCTTTTTTCCTTGGAGCGACGGGGGATGAGAGATGACCTGATAGAACTGTATAAGATGATGAGAGGCATTGATTGTGTGGATTTTACCCAGGGCTGAAATGGCTAGCACAAGAGGGCACAGTTTTAAGGTGTTTGGAAGTAGGTACAGCGGAGATGCCAGGGGTACGTTTTTTACTCAGAGAGTGGTGAATGCGTGGACTGGGCTGCCGGCAGCAGTAATGGAGGTGGAAACAGTAGGGTCTTTTAAGAGACTCCCGACAGGTACATGGAGCTCAGAAAAATAAAGGGCTATGGGTAACCCTAGGTAATTTCTCAGTTAAGGACATGTTCCGCACAGCTTTGTGGGCTGAAGGGCCTGTATTGTGCTGTAGGTTTTCTATGTTCCTATATTTTCCCCAGCTTAAATAGATAACAGATACAATTATTTTGAAGGAAATAAGGAGAGCCAATACATGTTTGTATGGGTGCAATCGTGTTTTCAGGACGGTACATTGTCTCCCTGGTGCCAGTATTGTGATTATCACTGAGCAACTGCAGAACGTTTTGGTGGGAAGGTGATCAGCTATAGACTGGTGTTTGAATTGGTATTAATGGCATCGGTAGGAAAAAATCAAGGACCTGTAGACAGATTTCGCAGTAATCTCTTAATTACTCCTGCCGTGTGCTAGTGAATGTAGACTAGGGGAGGTGGAACTTTTACAGGCCTGACATATAGCATGCCAACAGAGTTCAGGACAAATGTCCACGTGGTCATGTTTGCTGATGTTACGGGGGAGGTTTTAAAATATCTTGACGGGGTGGGCACAGTATCAGTAGAGGTAAGTAGTACCAGATCTAGTATCTGATCTAAGCCTGATGAAGGGCCTCAGCTCGAATTGACAACTGTTTTTCCCTCTCTATAGACGCTGCCTGACCTGCTGAGTTCTTCTAGTATTTTGTATGTGTTGCTCTGGATTTCTGGGGTCTCCAGAATCTCTTGTGTTTAAGATCAAGGAAATTAAGCTTTTTGACAGCTTCATTCACTTAGATGAAGCTAAGAGATTGATAGACTGCACGTGTATATATGTAAGAAGCATATTAAAGAAGGTTGATTAGCTACAGGCTCAATTAATTCAATGGGATTATGACATTGTGGCAAGAACAGAGACATGACAATTTAAGAAAAGGCGTGAATGAACGTTAAGAAATAATCAGGGTGCAGTTATGTGACAGGGTCTTCTGTCTTCAAGGATGTTGAAGAACAAATATGCTTAGAGATGTGAAAGCAATGAAGGAGGGCCAGAATAATGAGCATGAACCGAAGTGAATTTATTTTAAGGAAAATTTGTCATATGGGGAAAGACTGAGCAAGCTAGGGCTTTTCTTCTTTGGAGTGAAGGAAGATATCAGGTGACTTTGTAGAGATGTATACAAGAGGCATAGATAGAATGGACAGTCTGCAGCTTTTTCCCAGAGCAGCAATGGCTACTAAGAGAGGGCATACTTTTAAAATGATTGGAGGAGAGAATGGGGGGGTGGTGGATGTCAGAGGAAGGTTTTTTAAACAGAGGGTGGTAAGTGCATGGAATGTATTGCTGGGAATTGTTGTAGAGGCAGGCACATTAGAAACGTTAAAGAGATTCTTAGATGGGCACATGGATAAGGGTAAGATTGCGACTTGGGTAAGTGCTAACCTGGCATAAGGTTAATTACAATGGTATTAGATGGGATCTGCAGAAAATAGAGTAAATCCACATTAGATATCTGAGAGTCTTTTAAAGGTTATCTGGTTACCATTCATGACCTGTGAGGATGAAAGACAAGGATGACAATATTCAGGAACATTGGATGATCAGTTATTGCAAGTTTCATCAAAAAGGAAAAGGAAGCAAATCAAGATTTGGGAAGCTGGAATCGGACAAGGTGCTTGAGAAATATAATGGAAGCAGGAAACAATTTAAACACGGAAGGAAGAGGTCTGGAGGAAGCTATTAAATGCCCTTGGCAAATAGAACTAAAGGGAGTCCCAGGCATTTTTATTTGTACATATATTAGGAAACGGGAGGTTACTCAAGGACAAGCGAGAATTTTATGTGTAGAGCCTGAGGAAGTAAGTGAGGTTGTTAATGAGTACTTTGCATCAGCATTTACCAATGAGATGGACATGGATGAATGTGAGAGGATGGCAGTGTTAATATTCTGGGGTATGACTCTGAAGAAGGAGGTGTTTTGTGTATTGACAGCATTAAAGCAGCCTGATGCAATCCGTTCCAAGATTCTGAGGAAACCAAGAGAGAATTGTGCTGGGCCCTCAACAGAGATCTTTGTATCCTATTTAGTCACATGTGAGTTGCTAAAGACTGGAGATTAACTAAAGGTGTTCCTTGGTTTAAGAAGGGAAATAAGGACAAGCTAGGAAATTATTGGCTTATGAGGCTTAATATAAGGAAGATTCTTTAAATCAAGATTAACTCACATTTGGAAAAGCATGGGCCTCTAGGGATAATCAACATGGCTTTGGGCAGGAGATGCCCTATTTCACAAATCTTGCTGAGATTTTTTAAGGAGGTACATGATTGCAGAAGGTAGGGCTGTGGATCTTGTCTGCAAGGACTTTAGTAAAGCATTTGATAAGGTCCCTCAGGATAGCACGGTCCAGATGATGAAGTCACATGTGATCTACAGTGAGTTGTTAAATTGTTATCCAAGCTTGACTTGATCACAGAAGATGAAAGGTGGTGGTAGAGGAGGTAGTGACATTCCATAAGGATCAGTTCTGGGACAACAGTTATTTGTAATGTATATCAGTGATAGAGATAACAATCCAGGTCTTCTGATTAGTAAGTCTGCAGAAGGCATAAAAATTGGCAGAGTAGTTCTAAGTAAGATCAACACGTACAAACAGGCTGGATGAACTCAGCAGGTCAGTCAGCATCCGTTGAAATGAGAAGTCAACGTTTCGGGCCAAGACCCTTCGTCAGGACTGAAGAACGGTCTTGGCCCGAAATGTTGACTTCTCATTTAACGGATGCTGACCGACCTGCTGAGTTCATCCAGCTTGTTTGTACGTGTTGATTTGACCACAGCATCTGCAGTGTACTTTGTGTGTAGTTCTAAGTCAGGAAGCTTCTCAAAAGATGTAGCTGGATATACCATAGATCGGTTGGAAGTTTGGTCGGAGAAATGGCAGATATAAGTTTATAAAGAAACTGTAAGAGAGATATGGATTTGTTTTCTCTCAGAAGCTCGGAGGCTGTCCTGTGATCTGATGAAAGATATAAAATTGGGAGGCAGGAATAACATAGAGATTTAGTGTCTTTTCCCAAGGTTAAACTGTCAAAATACTGGAAGTAATAGGTTTAAGGTGAGAAGGGGGAAGTTTAAAGGAGTTTTATGAGGCAGTTTATTTTACAGACGGAGAGGTGCCAGGGATTGTGGTGGAAGCAGATACAATAGCAATGTTTAAGAAGCATTTAGACAGAAACACAAACAGGCAAAGAACAGAGGGATATGGGCCATGTGTAGGTAGATGTGATTAGTTCAATTTTGCATCATAAGTTGGCACAGCCACAGTGGGCTGAATGGCCTGTTCCTCTGCTGCTCAGTTCTAGGCTTTATACAGTATTTTTAAGAGCAGAGATTTTCAAAGTTCATAGTAAAATTTATAATCAGAGTATGTATATGTAACCATATACTACCTTGAGGTTAATTTCCTTGCCAACGTTTACAGGAAAGTAAAGAAATGCAATAGAATTTATGAAAATCTTAACATAAACAGGGACTGGCAAACAACCGATTTGTAAAGAAGACAAATTATGCAAATAAAAATAATGCTTAGAACATGAGTTGTAAATAGTCCTTGAAAGTGAGTCTGCAGATTGTAAAATCAGTTCAGAGTTTTGGTGAGTGAAGTTATCTATGCTGGTTCAGAAGCCTGATGGTTGTAGAGTGATAAATGTTTTTTTGTGGTAATGCTCCATGTAAATGTGCTCAGTAGTCAAGACGGCTTTGCCTTGTGATGGACTAGTCTATATCCACCACTCTCTGTAATCTTTGCCATTCCTGGCCATTGGTGTTTCCATACCAGGCTGTGATCTATTCCAATTAGGATATTCTCCACTGTGCATCTATAGAAATTTGTAGCTGGTGCTGATCAGAGGAAAGAAGGACATTTACTCATAGGAGACCAGGAGCGTGATTGCACGACCAAAAGCCTTTTGCTAGGACGATAATGTTTCTGGCATCTGAACAATGGAAAATGTAGAGGATGTTCTGAATGGGCAAAAGAAGAAGCTGCATTTAAAGTGGATACATGACATGGTCCAGATGGGATACTTCCGAAGTTGCTGGGGGAAGGTAAGAGGAAACATTATGGAGGTTCTAGCCATCTGTAGATTCAGGGATGGTGCCTGAGGACTGGGGCATTATTCACTGAAAGTTATAGAGATAATCTGAGTAATTTCAGACTAATGAAGTCACATAAATTCGAGAAACAATAAACAGTAGTAATCTGGATTAACTCAACAGAATGGCATAGATTTGTTGAAGCCATATGCTGTTTGTTTTTTTAATTACCTGAAATGGAAATAGAGCCAATGGACTTTCAAAGGACATTGATTAAAGTGCCAGAAGAAAAGGTCTGCTGTTAAGACTGCAAACCATGAAATCAAAAGCATTATAGAGGCACAGATAAAAAGTTGGCCAAATAATAGGAAACTGAGTGGTTGCAAAAGCTTGTTTTTCAACTGGAAGGATTTGTATGGTGGAATTCTTCAAGAGCTGGTATTGAGATCATTGCCTCTCTTAATGTAAATTAATTACTTTAGACTTGAGTGTGCAGGGCACAATTTCTATATTTTTGGATAGTACAATAAGTTAAGGCGGAGTGGACTATGAAATGAATAGTAATAAACCTCAAGGAAATGTGTGGGCCGGCTGATAAAATATCTTGAATGGGCAGATTCAGACAATGCAGAGAGAAACATAAAATATTAAGTTTTAATACAAAGAATAAGAAAAGACAATAGAAAGACAAGACAAAATGTTAAAGAAGATGCAAGAAGAACGAAATTCAATTTGATTTATTACGGTCATATGTAACGTAGAAGCTTGTCTTGCAGACTCTTCAATCAGATCAAATCATTAAACAACACACACAAAATGCTGGTGGAACACAGCAGGCCAGGCAGCATCTATAGGAAGAAGCACTGTTGACGTTTTGGGCCAAGACCCTTTGTCAGGACTAATTGAAAGAAAAGATAGTAAAAGATTTGAAAGTAGGAGGGGGAGGCGGAAATCCGAAATGATAGGAGAAGACCGGAGGGGTTGGGGTGAAGCTGAGAGCTGGAAAGGTGATTGGCAAAAGGGATACAGAGCTGGAGAAGGGAAAGGATCATGGGACGCGAGGCCTAGGGAGAAAGAAAGGGGGAGGGGAGCACCAGAGAGAGATGAAGAACAGGCAAAAAGTGATGGGCAGAGAGAGAAAAAAAGGAGGGAATAAATAAATCAGGGATGGGGTAAGAAGGGGAGGAGGGGCATTAACAGAAGATAGAGAAATCAATGTTCATGACATCAGGTTGGAGGCTACCCAGCCGGTATATAAGGTGTTGTTCCTCCAACCTGAGTGTGGCTTCATCTTGACGGTAGAGGAGGCCATGGATAGACATATCAGAATGGGAATGGGACGTGGAAGTAAAATATGTGGCCACTGGGAGATCCTGCCTTCTCTGGCAGACAGAGCGTAGGTGTTCAGTGAAACGGTCTCCCAGTCTGCGTCGGGTCTCACCAATATATAAAAGGCCACACCGGGAGAACCGGACGCAGTATACCACACCAGCCGACTCACAGGCGAAGTGTCGCCTCACCTGGAAGGACTGTCTGGGGTCCCGAATAGTCGTGAGGGAGGAAGTGTAAGGGCAGGTGTAACACTTGTTCCACTTGGAAGGATAAGTGCCAGGAGGGAGATCAGTGGGAAGGGATGGGGGGGATGAATGGACAAGGGAGTCATGTAGGGAGCAATCCCTGCAGAAAGCAGAAAGAGGGGGTGGGAAGATGTGCTTTGTAGTGGGATCCCGTTAGAGGTGGCGAAAGTTATGGAGAATTATACGTTGGACCCAGAGGCTAGTGGGGTGGTAGGTGAGGACAAGAGGAACCCTATCCCTAGTGGGGTGGCAGGAAGATGGGGTGAGAGCAGATTTGCGTGAAATGGGAGAGATGCGTTTGAGAGCAGAGTTGATGGTGGAGGAAGGGAAGCCCCTTTCTTTAAAAAAGGAAGACATCTCCTTCACCCTGGAATGAAAAGCCTCATCCTGGGAACAAATGTGGCAGAGATGGAGGAACTGCGAGAAGGGAATGGCATTTTTGCAAGAGACAGGGTGGGAAGAGGAATAGTCCAGGTTAGCTGTGAAAGTCAGTACGCTTATAGCAGATAAGCCGTCTCCAGAGATGGAGACAGAAAGATCAAGAAAGGGGAGGGAGGTGTCGGAAATGGAACAGGTAAATTTGATGGCAGGGTGAAAGTTGGAGGCAAAGTTAATGAAGTCACTGAACTCAGCATGCGTGCAGGAGGCAGCGACAATGCAGTCATCGATGTAGTGAAGGAAAAGAGGGGGACGCATACTCATATAGGCTTGGAACATGGACAACAAAAAGGCAAGCATAGCTGGGACCCATACGGGTGCCCATGGCTACACCTTTGGTTTGGAGGAAGTGAGAGGAGCGAAAGGAAAAATTATTGATAGTGAGGACTAATTCCGCTATACGGAGGAGATTAATGGAAGAGGGGAACTGTTTAGGTCTGAATCCAAAAAGAAGCAGAGAGCTTTGAGACCTTCCAGGTGGGGGATGGAGGCATATAGGGACTGGACATCCATGGTGAAAATAAGGTGGTGGGGGCCAGGAAACTTAAAATCATTGAAAAAATTCAAAGTGTGAGAAGTGTCACGAACGTAAGTAGGAAGAGATTGAACAAGGGGGGAATAAAACAGTGTCAAGGTATGCAGAAATGAGTTGAGTGGGGCAGGAGCAGGCTGAGACAATGGGTTTACCTGGACAGGCAGGTTTGTGGATCGTGGGTAGGAGGTAAAAACGGGAAGTGCGGGGTGTGGGAACTATGAGGTTGGTGGCAGTGGATGGGAGATCCCCAGAGCTGATAAGGTTGGTGATGGTGTGGGAGACAGTGGCCTGGTGCTCCTTAGTGGGGTCATGATCGAGGGGTAAATAAAGAGAGGTATCAGTGAGTTGTCGCTGTGCCCTCGGCAAGGTAGAGGTCAGTACGCCAGACTATGACAGCTCCCCCCTTATCAGTAGGTTTTATAGTGAGGTTGGGATTGGTGCGGAGGGAGCGGAGAGCAAAGCGTTTGGAAGGAGGGAAGTTGGAATTGGGACAGGGTGTGGTGAAGTCAAGACAGTTGATGTCCCATCGGCAGTTAACAATAAAGAGATCCAGAGCAGGCAGAAGACCAGAGCAGGGTGTCCATGAAGAGGAGGAGGATTGAAGATGGGAAATGGGGTCATCGGTAGGGGTGGGAGAGTCCTTGCCGAAGAAGGAGACTCAAAGACAGAGCCAATGGAAGAAGAGTTCAGCATCATGGCGCACGCAGAACTCGCTGAGGTGTGGGTGAAGGGGGACAAAGGTGAGGCCCTTACTGAGGTCAGAGCGCTCTGCCTCAGAGAGTTGAAGGTCGGAGGGAATGGTAAAGACCCGGCACGGATGAAAGCTGGGATCAGAGGGGGGAGGGGAGAGGCTGGTGCTGTCGGTGGAGAGGGGAGGGTAGGGGTGAGAGGAAGATGGAGCCTCTGAGGCCCCAGGAGCTGATGATGGGATCTGAGGGAGAGGGGTTGCAGAGTGGTGGTGGGGGAAGGGGAGACGGGAGTCACAATCGCAGCATGTGAAGACCCGGTCTGGAGTTCAAGGCTGGAGCCGCAGTTGGAGGCTGCACAATTGCTTTGAAGGTGTCCATGGTCATTGGAACACGCATTGATGGTGCTGGAGTCCGGGTTTTGAATATGCCCTGGGTTGCTGGGGGAGCCGAGATCGACGGCTGGGGCAGCGATCCGAAGTTCATACCTGCTAGTGGTGGAGCCAGCAGGCTCTGGGGTCTGCAGATGGAAGATCTTGCGATCCTTGCAGGATGTGACAAAGTCAAGGAAACGGCGATTGCACGCATGGATGTGACGGAGGATGAAATAACGGACAGGTCCATTGCAAACAGAGAAAAAAGTGTCCCGGAGGCGTGGAAGGGATTGTGATAGGGACACCAAGCGGAGAGTGTCGCCCTCAGAGCTCGACAGGAGATCAAATCATTACCTAGGGCATAGAGCTAGAATAAGGTAAAACAATGTAGAGAAAAAACAATGCAGAACAAATTGTGTCAGTGACTGATAATGTGCGGTGCAGGTAAATAGGTGCAAGATCATAATGAGGTGGATTGTGAAGTCATGAGCCCATCTTATCACACCAGAGAACTATTTAATAATTTTATAACAGTGGGTTAGAGGCTGTTTTTGAGCCTGGTGGTACAGGCTTTTAAGTGTTTGTATCTTCTGCCCAATGAGTTTCTTGGAAGTGGCAGAAGAGATCGAGAAAGTACTTAAAGAAAAACTCCCGTATGTTATGAAGAACTGTTCAACATATGAGACAAAGTAAATTATGATGAACTTTTATAAAGCAACTAAATAATATTGTGTCTTGTACTTAGTGATTGGCAAAAGAGTTAAAGGTTACACAAGGAAAAGTGTGTTTACACTGGTGTTGGCAAGAGTGTAACATGCAATGCGAAGGGTACTGCTGGGCAAGAATTGGAAAGAAATGAATTTGCATGGTTATGGGGTGAGGATGAAGGTGTGGGACTAGCTGGGTTGCTGTTATAAATAAACAGTGTGCAGACTAGATATTCCAAGTGATCATTCATTACTAGTGATGTGAGTCACAAAACAGCTAAAAAGCCAAATTATTGGGGGAAGAAGTAAAAAATTGTTGCCCATCATTACTTGTGAAAGCTTTTTTTCTTCCCATTCCCCAAGATCTCGCCACCTCTCTGATTCTGCTGTTACACATGCCCCTAAAGTACACGGGGCTGTGTCTTCAGCTGCCTCGGTTCTCAGATCTGAGCTTTCCTCCCTAAACTGAACTCCCTCATTGCCCTTTTCAAAGTTTTTTTCAAAACTCTCCATTTGCCAAAGTCTTTGGTCACTTCCTTCATGTTTCAGTGAAAAATTTGTTTTATAACATTCCTGTCAAGGGTCTTGTTATGTTTTAAAAAGGTGCTGTCGATAAACTGACTAAGTGGCTTGCTCTTCGCCTCTTAATAATGCATCAAATTAAACTGCTATTAATTAAATAGTACAATTTGTGTCATTTTACTTGCATATGGTTGGAGAAAAGTTATTTTATTTTATTGAGATGTATCACAGAATAGGTCCTTCCAGCCCTTTGAGCTGCACTGTGCAGCAATCCCTGGATTTAATCCTAGCGTAACCACTGGACTATTTGCAATGTCAAATTCACCTGCCAACCTGTATGCTTTTGGAACGTGGGAGGAAACCAGAGAACCCAAAGGAGAATGCATTCACGGGGAAAACATACAAATTCCCGACATTTAGTGGCAGGAACCATTTATGGGTTAACATTTATGATTTATTACACTTGTTGATGAGGAACTCCTGTATTTGCTTTGTGATGGATGAAGAAAAAAAATGGAAGTGTCATTTGCTGCGGCTAATAGTGAATCGACTGATGTGTAACATGTCAGTAGACGTGCTGTATTGTTTAGATCTTTCTTGCTTTGTTTGCCTTTGAACACCTGAGCGAATGATGGAGGCTCTGAGCTCAGTTGCCTGGCAACACAGTTACATGGGAAAAGTGAAGAGTATTCATCTGACATGCTCAGCAGTGCTGGTGAGGATTATTAGCTTGGCCTAGACAGTTTTCTGTGTTCAGTTTGATTTACTTTAGTTACCAAAATGAATTGATTTGTTAAAAGCTACTTTAGGAAGAAACAGGTGGGCTTGCAATTTAAATATACCAGGCTACTAAGTACTACTGGGACTTCTTTATTTCCAAAATATTCCCAAGGACTTTAGTGCAGGTGTAAGTAAAATGTTTGCAGTTTAATAGTTTTCCTGGGCTTAAGACATCGGTGTCCAACAATGATAAAATATTAAATATATTTCTGTCTATGGTAAAGCAACACAGACGAAATGCTGGAGGAACTCAGCAGGCTAGACAGCTTTTATAGAAAAGAGTACAGTTGACTTTTCGGCAGGACTGGAGGAGAAAAAGCTGAGGAGTAAATTTAAAAGGTGGGGGGGAGTAGAGAGAGACACATAGG
Source organism: Hemitrygon akajei (assembly GCF_048418815.1). Lineage (NCBI taxonomy): Eukaryota > Metazoa > Chordata > Chondrichthyes > Myliobatiformes > Dasyatidae > Hemitrygon > Hemitrygon akajei. The sequence continues at coordinate 30,256,061 of NC_133143.1, forward strand.
TGAAGCCTGAAAGGGGAGGGATGAAGTAAAGAGCTGGGAAGTTGATTGGTGAAAGAGGCAGAGGGCCATGGAAGAAAGAAAAGGGGGGAAGAGCGCCGGGGGGGGCGATGTGCATGCAAGGAGATAAGGTGAGAGAGGGAAGAGGGGATGGGAAATGGTAAAGGAGAGGGCGGTGGGGGGCATTACTGGAAGTTTGAGAAATCGATGTTCATGCCATCATTTTCGAGGCTGCTACCCAAATGGAATATAAGGTGTTATTCCTCCCTCCTTAGTGTGGCCTCATCACAACAGTGGAGGAGACCATGGATTGACATATCGGAATAGGAATGGGAAGTGGAATTAAAATGTATGGCCAGTGGGAGATCCCACTTTTTCTGACAAACCGAGCATAGGTGCTCAGCAAAGTGGTCTCCCGATCTACTTTGGGTCTCACCGATATACAGGGGCCATACCAGGTGTACTGAACACCATATATAATCCCAACAGACTCACGAGTGAAGTGTCACCTCACCTGGAAGGACTGTTTAGGGCCCTGAATGATAGTGAGGGAGGAGGTTGTTCTGCTTGCAAGGATTAGTGCCAGGAGAGAGATAAGTGGGGAGGGACGAACGGACAAGGGAGTCACATAGGGAGCGATCCCTGCGGAAAGCAGTAAATGTGGGGGGAGAGGGAAGGATGTGCTTGTTGGTGGGATCCACTTAGAGGTGGTGGAAGTTGCGGTGAGTTATGTGCTGGACACAGAGGTTAGTGGGTTGGTAGGTGAGATGAAGAGGAACCATTTCCCTGGTAGGGTGGCAGGAGGATGGGGTAAGAACAGACGTGAATGAAATGAAAGAGACGTGGTTGAGGGCAGCGTTGGAGGAAGGGAAGCCCCTTTCTTTGAAAAAGGAAGACATCTCCTTCGTTCCAGAATGAAAAGCCTCATCCCAAGAGCAGATGTGACGGAGATGGAGGAATTGAGAGAAATGGATGGCATTTTTACAGGTTACAGGGTGGGAAGAGATATCGTCCATGTAGCTGTGAGAATCTACGATAACTGCTTTAAAAGTTGGGAAGATATAGCTCCTGACGTTTCCAAATTAAGGCAACTCTTAATCTTGGCATAATATTGTTCTAATACCAGCTGGTAAAAATTCACTTATCTGTGTTAGTGTAATAAAACAGTTCTGTGCTACGCTTGAATGCTGGCTGCATACTCAACGCATGTGGCTCTAAGGAAAATGCAAGTGAAATGCAGAGTTAATCTTCAAGACACAATATGTTACAGGTTCTAAGTACAAAGTAAATTTATTATCAAAAGTACGTACATGTCACCCTGAGATTCATTTTTTTGTGGCATTCGCAATAGGTACAAAGAACCACAATAGAGTCAATGACGAACTACACACAAACAAAGACGGACAAGCAAACAACAAACTGGGGTTGGCGTTTTCCATATGAATGATTCTACAACCATTGTCCAGAGGCATCATTCGCTTGAAACATGAACCATTTCTTTTTCCACAGATGCTACCAAATCTGCTGAGTGTTTCCAGCATTTTCTGATTTTATTTCAGATTTCTAGCGACCGCACTTTTGAAAAAAAATTCTAAATCTTACATTAAAGGAAGGTTGTGATTTTGCACTGTGAGAGATTTTAGTAGACATCAGGGGAGAGTTTAAAGTGAACAATTTGACTGAGTTTAATTAACCTTTCCAACAGTTGTCCATGGCATGTATATGAGTTTTCACCCCACTTTCATCCTAAAATTGTGTTTTGTCCATCAGCGAGAGTTAATTGAATTGGGCAGAAGCTTTGAAGCTTATGAAAGCCAAGAAACTGGACTCATCACTGCTCTTCAGCTTCCTTGTCCCAGATTTATTAAAAGTGATTCTTTGATACTGTAATGTGCTTAAGAAATTCTGCACTTGGTGTTAACAATCCTCTGTGATAGTCCTGGATTCTAACATTAAATCCCTTCAGTAAATCTACAGTAAATTACTACATGCATGACACAGGGGAGAGATGTCAGGAACACTAACAAAACTCTTGTTTTTCTCTCACTTGAGCACTTTTACTAGTTATTTATTTAATATTGGAGACAGCAATAACATCTATTTAGTATTCAGCTGAGAATCACCCAGTTTAGTAATGATAATTTTGCTTTCCCAGTGCAACACATGTCAAGCAACTCATATTGGAAGACTTGACTGATGGCTTATACAGTGTAAGGCTTTATCCACTTCAGTATATCACTCTGATTGTTGAAGGTCCTGAAGTCTGACAATGGCAGGAATCCTCCACCTACATGTCCATTCTTCTTGTTCATTCACTTCATTTATGACTTTCTGTTTGTAAAAACTCTTTGCACCCTCCTATTTTCCAACCCTCCGTTGTATTATTACTAATAGATCCAATTTATACTCCTCGTATTGAAATAATTGAAGACTGTAACTTCCTAACTATCTAAGTCTCCAGCATTGATATTTGTTGTAGTGTTTTGTTACAACCTATAACCTGAATTGGCCCATTTATACCAACTTTGTTTACAATCAGGTAGCGAATCCTCAGTTCACTATATAAAATACAATATACACAGACTCTTTTGTGGCATATCAAATTCTTTTAGACAATCCAGGGACACCACCATCTCTCACCCACACTGTTAGATACGGACAGTTAAAAAAAAACTCTTAAAGCATTGCTCAAACTCAATTCACATGTGCTCTACATACTGTACTTAAGCATCTGGAGAAGAAGGATGCTTATGTGAGAATGCTGTTCTTGGACTACAGTTCAGCATTCAACACCATAATTCCCTCCAGGCTTGACAAGAAGCTCAGAGACCTCGACCTTGACCCTGTCTTGTGCAGCTGGATCCTGGACTTCCTGTCAGATCGCCAGGTTGTAAGAGTGGGCTCCCTCACCTCCAACCCTCTGAATGTCAATACAGGAGCCCCTCAGGGCTGTGTACTGAGTCCCATCCTTTACTCCCTGTATACACATGACTGTATTGCCACCCACAGCTCTAAGCTGCTAATTAAATTTGCCGACGACACTACATTGATTGGCCTTAATCTCAAACAATAATGAGGTGGCCTACAGAGAAGTGATCTCTCTGACACAGTGGTGTCAAGAAAACAACCTCTCTCTCAATCTCGCAAAAACAAAGGAGCTGGTTGTGGATTACAGGAGGAATGGAGTCGGGCTAACCCCTATTGACATCAATAGATCTGGGGTTGAGAGGGTAAACAGTTTTAAGTACCTCAGCATCCACATTACTGAGGACCTCACGTGGTCCGTACACACCAGCTGTGTGTTGAAAAAGGCACAACAGCGCCTCTTTCACATCAGACGGTTGAGGAAGTTTAGTTTGGGCCCCCAGATCCCAAGAACTTTCTGCAGGGGCACAATTGAGAGCATCCTGACTGGCTGCATCACTGCCTGGTATGGGAAGTGGTGCAGATAGCCCAGCGCATCTGTATTTGTGAACTTCCCATGATTCAGGACATTTACAAGGACAGGTGTGTAAAAAGGGCCTGTAGGATTATTGGGGACCCGAGTCACCCCAACCACAAACTGTTCCAGATGCTACCATCCGGGAAACGGTACAGCAGCATAAAAGCCAGGACCAACAGACTCCAGGACAGCTTCTTCCACCAGACCATCAGACTGATTAACTCACGCTGATTTGAGTATACTTTATATTATATTAAGTGTTCTATTTATTTCAAATTAATATGATTGCACGTTGCACTTTTAGACGGAGATGTAATGTAAAGATTTTTACTCCTCAAATATGTGAAGGATATAAGAAATAAATAATGAACTACTTAATCATTCCATGATTTTCTAGGTGTTTATTATCATGGACCCACTAATAGATTCTACTTTTTACTTCATTGACAGATGGAGAATTCACTATTGTTCTGTCTTTCATTTTATTAAATGGAATTGGGAATGTGGACACGAAACTCTGGACGATCAAAAGTGCTTGGATCCATTATTTTTGAAACTCTACAATGTATATCATCAGATCCAGAGCATTTGTTGGCTTTTATTCCATTAATTTCTCCAACATTTTCATCGTTTTCCTGTTATCTGTGGAGCTTGTTTTAAAGTGAGCAGGAAGAAGTCCTCCCTCACGCACACCAATCTCTCATTGCATCAATGGTTTTAAATTGCATCCACCTTCAAAATCTGCTTTTATTGACTTTTTTGTCAGGGTTGGAACACCTTGTTTCTGGTATATTTTGACCTTAATATGTTTTCAAGTCATGCATTATTTCTCTAAGTACTTAGCATTCCTTATCGAAGATAATTTTAGATGAAAATACATTATTTCCACCTCTAATTACAGTTGTTTTAAATTATTATTCTTCTCCAGTAGCTAATTTTTCCAAGATTATTAACATTCTGGACCATAATATCTTAAAAAGGCTTTACTCAAACTGGTTTCTTAACGTACCAGTATAGAAATCTGTATGGAATTCATTTGATTATTTTATGCTTCTAATATCATCACTGCAAATTTGGTTTTCTGGTCTACTTGCAGATAAAACAACTTTTTGCTGCATTAGGGTTCACACTTTGCCAGAATTGTAGCTGTTTATAGAGGTCTATAAAACCAATCTGATTGGACAATTCTGTTTGATATTGTTCTGTATCCACACCTAGACTGAGTCTCTGTAGGTTAAATGAAATCAGAGAGTTTGGGAAGCAAACATCAGATACGAAGGGAGAAACGGAGCTAGCGTTTCAGATTGATGATCTTTCATCAGAATCACAACTTGATTTGCCAACAAGGCACTTCCTCTTCCCTTTCTCTATTCCATTATTGGGGAACAATACAATAAGCAACATCCTTTTTTTCCTGTTCAATGTGACAGTCTGAGCTTCTGGTCATGTCCCAAGCCTTGCCATTAACAGCAATTTTTAAGATCAACTCAGCAAGCATCTACGGAGAGGAATAAAGAGCAGATGTTTCAGTTCAAGACCATTCATCAGGACTGGAAAATAAGGGGGAAGAAGCCAGATTTAAAAAGTGGGGGGAATGGAATGAGTACAAGCTAGAAGGTGAAGGGCAGGTAAACATGTGTTTGGTGGTAGGATCTATTCCCTGGGTGAGGCTTTCCTTTCCAGAACATCAGACCTGTCTTTCTCCTTCAAAGAATGGGGTTTATTTTCCTCTAATGTTGATGCTATCCTCACCTGCATCCCCTCCATTTCCCAGACATCCACCCTCACCCTGTTCTCCCACAGCCTTAATAGGCATACAGTTCCTCTTGTCCTTACCTACCACCCATGAGCCAGTGCATCATGCTCATCATTCTCCACAACTTCTATCATCTTCAATGGGATCCTACTACTAACACATCTTTACCTTCCCAGCACTCTGAATTTTCTGCAGGGATCATTCCTTTGTCCATTTATCCCTCCCCATTAATCCCCCTCCTGGCACTTACCCCTGCAAGTGAAAGAAGAGCTACACATCCCTCACCACCATTCAGGCCCCCAAAATGTTCTTCCAGGTGAGGCAATACTTCACCTGTGAGTCTGTTAGGGTCTCCTACTCTGTGGAGCTCACAGTGCAGCCTCCTCTATATCAGTGAGACTCGACATTGATTGGGGGACCACTTTATCAAGAACCTTCAGTCTGCCTACAACAAGTAGGGTTTCCCAGTGGCCAACCATTTTAATACCACTGCCCATTCCCATTCTAATATGTTGGCCCATGACCTCCTCTACTGCCCCAATCAGGTCAGTCTCAGGTCGGAGGAGTAACACCTCATATTCTGTCTGATTACTCTCCAACCTGACAACATGAACATCAATTTCTCTAACTTCCAATAATTTCTCCCCTTCCCTCGCTTCTCTATGTCCATTCCCCATTCTGGTTCCCTCTTAACTCTCCTCTTCTCCTCATCAGCTTATCACCTCCCTCTGGTATCCCTACTCATTCCCTTTCTCTGCTCACCTATCAGATTCCTTCTTCTCCAGCCACTTTACCTTTTCCACCTGTCACCTCCCAGCTTCTCATTTCATTCCCCCCACTCCCTTACCCACCTATCTTCCCCCTTACCTGGCTCCACCTATCATATTCCAACTTGTACTCCTTCCCCTCTCCCACCTTCTTATTCTGGTTTCATCCCCCTTCCTTTCCAGTCCTGATAAGGGTCTTAGCCCAAAATGTTGGTTCTTTATTCCACTCCAGAGATGCTGCCTGATTTGCTGAGTTCCTCCAGAATTTTGTATGTGTTGCTCTGGATTTCCAGCATCTGCAGAATCTCTTGTGTTTATACTTTAAAGGTCAACAAGCTTAATGTGTGGGTAATTGCACTTATTAAGCCATCCATCTTTGCTCTCTCCTTCCCTATCTTCTTTCCTCCCTATCTATTCATCTCTGTCCATCCTATTCTATCTCCCTTCCGAATACCCTCTCATATAATTCTCTCATTTGTGCATTGGAATGTGACATTCTGTTTCTTCTCTCTATACTTGGCTTTAGACAAAAGAAGCACTGAACAAGTATAATTTGGATCCAATTAAATTTCAAAGTAAATTTATTAACAAAGTACATATATGTCACCATATACAACCTTAAGATGTATTTCCTTGCGGGCATGCTCAAATCAATAATAGAGTAATAACCATTATAGAATCGATGAAAGTCTGCACCTACTTGGGCATTCAACCAGTGTGTAAAATACACAAACTGTGCAAATGCAAAAGTAAGGAATAATAATAATAATAAATAAGATTAGATTAGATTCAACTTCATTGTCATTGTGCTGAGTACAGATACAAAGCCAAATGAAATGCAGTTAGCATCTAACCAGAAATGCAAAGTACAGTGTTATTTTACAAAATACATGTAACTGTGAATAAAAACTAAGTGTTACAGCACACAAATATAAAAGTACTGAGACAGTACAATATGGGTACAATACTGCTTAGTGCTGTGATGTGAGGTTCAGCAGGGTCACAGCCTCAGGGAAGAAACTCTTCCTTTGCTTGCTGGTGCAGAAGCGGAGGCTCCTGTAGCACCTACTGGATGGGAAGAGAGTAAAAACTTCATGGTTAGGGTGAGATGCATCCTTAATAATGCTTTTCAGCCTGACCAGGCAGCGTTTATGGTAGATGTTATCAATGGTGGGCAATTGGGTGCCGATAATCTGCTGGGCAGTTTTCTCCACCCGCTAGTGTGCTTTGCGGTCTGATACAGGTACCACACTGAGATACAGTTGGTGAGTATGCTCTCAATGGTACAGTGGTAAAAGTCCGTCAGTATCCTGGGACAGAGGTGAGCTTTCTTGATGCTCTGCAGGAAATAAAGGCACTGTTGCGCCTTTTTGATCAGGATGGAGGAGTCAGGGACCAGGTGAAATCCTCAGAAATGTGGGCATCAAGGAATTTAAAGCTTGATACACGCTTCACTACAGCTCCATTGATGTAGATGGGGATGTGAGTATGGCTCCTAGCATGCCTGAAGTCCACAATGACCTCCTTGGCCTTCTGGGTGTTAAGGGCCGGGTTGTTGTCGGCACACCACGCAGCCAGGTTCTGGACCTCGTCCCTGTAGGCCGTCTTGTCATCTCCTCTGATCAGGCCAACCACTGGGGTGTCGTCTGCGAACTTGATTATGGAGTTAGAACCATGTACAGCAATAAATATTGAGAAGAGTCCTTGAAGGTGAGTCCATACATCAAGGGGATAGTTCAATGATGAGTCGAGTGAAATTATCCCCCCTGGTTCAAGAACCAGATCATTGAGGGGTAATAACTATTCCTGAACCTGGTGGTATGGATTCTGAGGTCCCTGTACCTTCTTCCTGATGGCAGTACCAAGAAGAGAGCATGCCTGGGTGGTGGGTGTCCCTGATGATGGATGCTGCTTTCCTGAGACAATGTTTCATGTAGATGCATTCAGTGGTTGGGGTGGGGGGTGGCTTTATCCATGATGGGCAGGGCTGTATCCACTGCTTAGGATTTTCTGTTTAAGGACATTGCTGTTTCCATACCAAGCTGTATTGTAGCCAGTCAATATATCCTCAAATCCAAAAGACAACAAGTTGTGCAAATAAATAATACTGAGAACGTGATTGTAGAGTCCTTGAAAGTGAGTCCAGAGGTTGTTGGAATCAGTTCAAAGTTGAGATAAGTCAAGTTATCCACGCTGATTCAGGAGCCTGATGGTTGAGGGGTCATAGCTGTTCCTCAGACTGGCAGTGTGGGACCTGAGGCCCCTGTACCTCCTGCTGGATGATAGTAGCAAGAAGAAAGCCTGGCCTGGATGGTGGGGGTCCTTGCTGAGGATGTTCAGGATCGTCTAGAAAGAACTTGATTTGTATCTAAGTGTAGCACATGGAAGTTTGGGAAAAAATGTTGTAGAGTTTTTATTGTTATTGGTCTGCAGTGCTGATGAAATGAAGTTTATGTGCCTTGACTTCTGCATCTGAATTCAGTGTATGTTTGGGTTATTCTGCCACATATTGTATTATAATAGGTGTTAGTACACAATATAAATTTTATTTAAAATGTCTAACATTATTATGGCATTTTCTTTAAATTGAAATTCCATTTGTTGAGGACAGGTTGAATTATTATAATCTGATAATTTCTTGTCTCTCTGTTAACGTAATCTCCAGGACTACCAAATTTCATTACAAACCTTTGCTACATAAGGCTGCCATCTAATGAGATTGTATGCTCTTGATTGCTTCCTTATCCATGTACTTCCTTGTGAATATTTTATTGCCATTTTCTAGGCTTAAATCACTGAAGTAATAAGAGCATTGTACTGAAGCATTGTCAAGAAGTACACAATATATTCACACACAATGTGCTGATATCCTGAAGTTCATAACCAATGACATTATCAGAATGTTACACACTTCATTCTGTTTTAGCATTGATAAAACCAAGATGTTTGAAGTTCTTAAATGAATCATATAAAGGGCATTTTATGGGCTAGACATTTCACCCATTAATTGTATCTCATGAATTAATTGAAATATTGGTCTAAATTAACTTAAACTTTCATGACTGCAGGAGGTATTACAGAATCTACAGACACTGAATTACATTTTTTTTTGGTATAGTCACTGTTATGGTGCAGAAAAATGTATTTAATTTGCACATTGAAAGTTTCCACAAACAGTATTGAAATAAATAGCCAGATAGTTTAGTGATATTTGGTTAAGTATTAACCAGGATGCTGGAGAGAATTCCTTGGCTCTTAAGCAGAAGTTCCTGTGAATTTTGTTTGCATTCATTGAAAGACTGGGCAGTACCTCATCAAAAGTAGAGTGCAGCATTTTCTTCAGTACCTCAAAGAATGTCATTCTGTAGGCTTCGCTTAAGTATTAGTAATAGATTTGTAGTGCAATGTTCCGATTTGAATTTCAGATTGCTATTTATTAAGCCAAATTTGATAGTTGAAAGTTCATAATAATCCCAATAAAGAAGGTTTTCATCTCTTTTATAATCTGGTATATCTTGTCTTTTCTGCATTTAATTTTCTACAGTTGTTATTGAGTAAATCCAGAGATGGCATTTGAGATGCTAAATAGTTCAATAGTTCCATTTAGATTCCACAGCAATCACATGTAATCACTTGCAAGCACGCCCTACCTTCCCTCCCACCCCAATGCCCAGCGTCTTGCTTTTCCTTTCTAATGTAACAACTAGGAGCTCACTCTGGCCCCAGTTTCCGATATCGGTGTAATCTATACAATTCTGTAGTGCCAGGTTTCACTGAAGTTAGGCTCCTGATGTAGACAAACCTAAAGATGCCTTCCAACATTTGTGCAACCACATTAAAGAACCTGGTAGTTAAAATAGCTGCAAGAGAAATGCCAGACATTCAGAAGAAGTAATCCTATCGTGTTGTCCAATGGTAATAGTGGCTGCAGCAGTGCACGCCATCTCTGTCAGTCAATAAGAATGCTAGTAATGGAAGCAGGAATGGGCCATTAAGCCTCTCATGAGCATTCCCACTGTTCAGTAAGATCATAGCTGATCTTTCCTCGCGGGACCACTTACTCTAACTCCATAGTGTTTGATTGTTAAGCTCCTTCATGATTTCACAATGTAGAAAAGCATATTAATTACATAGAATGAAATGTATTTTCCCCTATGCATTTAAAAAGCATTGCAGATTGCATGCTTTTACAGCAATGTGATAATGACAAAACAATCTGCTTTCGTGATGATTAAAATATTGATCAGGACACTGGGGAGAACTCACTAGCTCTTAGAAGTACAACCAAAGCAGCTTTTGCATCCTTCCAAGATGATAACATGGGATGTACAGTTTAGACATAAGCCATTCTGCCAAGCTAATTCATTTAGTGTTCATTGGCCACTCAAGCTTCCTCCACTCTTAAATCATTAGCAGAAGCCTCTGCTCCCTATTGCCTGATTTGCTTGTGCAGCCTCCTCCTGAACTTGTTCTTCCCCGTGAGACTGATTTCCACATTCTCACGATTCCTTGGGTAAAGATGATTCTTCTAATTTTGTAATTGAAATAGGAGGCTGTGGGATGACCTGTCATGGTATATAAGATCATGAAGGGCATAAGGCGAGAGTGCATAGTTCATTTTCTCAGAGATAGAGTACAAAAACAAGAGGGCATTGGCTTAAGATCAGAGATTAAAACGGAACATCATGGGCAACTTCTTTGTGCAAAAAAAATTGTGTGTATTTAGAATGAGCTGCGAGAAATAGTGGTTGAGGCAGGCATATTATCAACACTTAAAAGCCATCAGAGAAGTACATAGATCGAAGGGGTTTTGAAGCTTTGCCAAATGCAGTCTGATGGGGCTGTCTCACACAGTTGGTGTGGATGAGTTGGATAGAAGGGCCTGTTCCCATGCTGTTGGATTGGATTTCTCAGTGACAATTTTATATTGATGGCTTCTTGTTGTGTTCTTCCCACAACTGAAAACATTCTCTTTGTATTCTCTGTGTAAAACAAACTTACACCATTTTGCTCCTTTTGTTGAAGCGTAAAGAGTCCAGACCTGTTAACTTGATATGGTAGACGGGCTTCAGTCTAACATCTAGTCAGGAAAAACACCTCCGATGGTGCAGCATTCTTTCTATACTCCATTTCAAGCATCAGTCTAATTAATCAATTCATGTCTCTCAACCTTATGACTCACATTTGAGATAGTTGCTCCCTTAGTCACAATTGACACTGTGAATGTCTTGAAATTATGCGAGCTATGTGACTCACCTCCCTGTTTATGATCTCCTCACTTTATAACTCAACAAGCGAGTGTCTTAGTATTCACAAAGCATCACATTAGACAAACACGTCACTTTCCTAACACAATAATTATAGCACATTACGCTGGGTTGGATGACGGTTAAAAATCACTCACTCATTTCATCATGAACAAGTTTCTTCAGGATTGCCATTTTCTCAAGGTAGAAAACAACTGGCTGGTGCTGGGAGGAGAAAATGGTTTTAATGTTTTCACCTACTCACCCCACCCAACCCCCACATCTGCATGTATGGTCACATGTATTCTCCATAAATTTATCTAAGAATGAGTATTTACATAACCAGAGTGGAACTTATGCTAGGTGAAATAAGACCATAAGACATAGGAGCAGAATTAGGTCACTTGGCCCATCAAGTCTGCTCTGCCATTCCATTATAGCTGATTTATTATCCCTCTCAACCCCATTCTTCTGCCTGTTCCCCATAACCTTTGACACCCTGACCAATCAAGAGTCTTTCAATCTCTGCTTTAAATGTACTGAAGACAGTGTCCACAGCTGCCTGTGGCAATGAATTCCACAGATTCACCATCCTCTGACTAAAGAAATTTCTTCTCATCTCCATTCTAAATAGATATCCCTCTATTCTGAGGTTGTGCCCTTGGACCTAGACTCACCCACTATATAGAAAACATCCTGTCCACATCCATTTTGTCTCGGTCTTTCAATAGTCGATAGGTTTCAATGAGATTTCCACCTCCCTCAACCCCCCACCCCCATTCTTCTTCTAAACCCCAGCGGGTGCAGAGCCAGCAAACGCTCCTCATATGTTAACTCTTTAATTCCCAGAATCATTCTTGTGAACCTCCTCTGGACCACCTCCAATGTCAGCACATCCTTTCTTAGGTAAAGGGCCCAAAACTACTCACAATACTCCAAGTGTGATCTGACCAATGACATAATGATCAGTCCGAATATCTCTTCATGAACTCCACAAAATAACACAAGCTAACCCTCCTGGCTAACACTAGTCCATGAGTCACAGATTTAGAAAGGTGTTATTTCCTACTTGCCTAATGGGAAGATGGGTATTGCAAGAAAATTGCAAGTATTACTCAGGATATAACAGCACCAGAATTTATAAGGTTTGGATAGGGATGCCTTTGAACATGGAACATATGATCAGATCCTCTTGAACAGGAATACAAAAAGCTGCAGCAACAGTACTGAAGTTTGTTTTTCAGCTTTTTTACCTCTGCTGCTTGATGTGCAGCTGATCTGACAACACAGCTGCATGTAAGCACTGTCGTTTGAGGTCTTTGCTGGTCTCAATGTTTTCGTTTGTTGATATTTCTTCTAAACTAACCATTCAGTTCCACCATTTCATTCAGATTTGACTTTGGCTGTGCTTCTGCTAACCCTCCAGGACAAGACCAAGGAAGTAGTGAAACATCTGAAGTGTCATCCTTGAGAATAAACTAAGATCTTGCCTGGCCTTGCAGCTACAAGATCGCATAACACTGATTGAAGAAAGGCAAGGTAGCTCTCCCTGGAGTGCAGTTGTATTGCTCATAGATGCAGTTGATGAGCATGTGAGAGATCATTGGTTACAGGGAAGTACACTCAATGGTAGACATTGGAACCCAGTGTGGTTCTCTGCTTCAGTAGCCCATCCACTTCAAAGTTTGGCATGCAGTGCATTCAGAGATGCTCTTCTGCACACCACTCTTGTAATAGCTGGTTATTTGGGTTACTGTTGCCTTCCAATCTGGCCATTCCCCTTAGATCTTTCTCATTAACAAGGCATTTTCGTCCACAGAACTGCCACTCACTGAAGTTTTTTTTGTTTTCCCCCTATTCTCTGTACATTCTTGAGACTGTTATGCATGAAAATCCCAGGAGGTCAGCAGTTTCTGAGATACTCAAAGCACCCTGTCTGGCACCAACATTCATTCCATGGTCAAAGTCACTCGGTCACATTTCTTCACCATTCTGATGTTCGGCTGAACAACAGCTGAACCTCTTGACCTGTCTGCATGCTTTTGAGCATTGAGTTGCTGACGCATGATTGGCTGGTTAGATATTTGCATTAATGAGCCACCGAGTGTAAGTGGAGAATAGATTTTTGTGGAGAGCTGGCAGAGACTTAACAGGCTGAATGGCTGGCTGCCATATCATGAGGATAAATATTATGAAATTCCCTAATAATTACCCAAGGCAAATTCTCAGGTTATTGTTGCACTGCATTATCTTGAAACCTTGCAATACACAAATTTATTCAAATACGTTTATTGTATTATATAGAAAAAGACAGCACATCAAAGCTAAATCATCAGCTGTACAGTACTATGAGATATACGGGGGTCATTAAAAGTGCTATGTAAATGAAAGCCCTTTTATCTTTCCATTATAGAGTGAAAGGAAAATTCAATCTCCTTCACTGCCATCGTGGAATTACCTGGCTGTAGCCTTTCTTTTTACAGACAGGATGGGGTTACGTTATTGAACTGATATATAAAAAATAAATGAGAACACTGCAAAACTAAAGAGAAGTGGTGAGCAGGAACACCGATGTTGTTTCCCTGTTGATATAATTTTGTAAGATAGTCTACTCAAAACTCCACATATTACCCTTACATGAAGGTAAAGAGACTAGGTCTTTGCCAACTCATTATTATGGTAATCAAATATGAATTTCATATTTAAATATATTCAGTCATCATAAAAATGGTCTAGCATTCTGGTTAAATTGTAGATTCTATTTCATGTGCACTAATGTGCTCTGATTGCATTTTGTAGTCAGTAGATACAAAGTGAGCTGAGTTAATAGATACCAGTTGATTTAGCATAGGATTGCTTTGAGGAATCGCTTGTATTTCTATCATAAAATCATGGAAGCATAGATTCTTCACAGCATAGAGGCTACTTGGTCTATAGTTTTTTTTAACATAGAATTCCCATTTGATACTAACTCTCTCCACATAAACCTGAGTTATTTTCCCCATTATATCTCAGTGTGAGCCACTTGCATCATTCCTGATTTTGATTTTTGTTTTAAGTTGAAATCTATTTCCAGTAACATCCTTTCATATAAAGTCATTATTTTTCCACTTCCAATACAAAGCACAATATGATAAAATTAACAATTTTACACACCTTGTAATAATCACGGCTGTAATTTAGGAAGTGTTGTGACCAGTTTACACACTGTAAGATCCCACAGTATTCATATGAAAATAACCAATTAATCTTCTGTGGTAAAGTATTTGCCAGTAGAAATAGTTCGTAATATGGATATGATGATGCATCACAGTCAAATGTTTTTTTTCTGTTTGCACTTGTTAGAGCAGAAGTTCTGCCCACCCCTCAAGGCTCTCACCACTGGAGAGACAGGGATTAATATCAAAAGTGAGCTTGCTGCCTTGCCTCCATCCCAAGTATTTGTTGAAGAGATGGTTTAATTTTAGCCTCAACACCAAGGCCAGTAAAGACTGAAGATACAAAACCCTGGCCTCCCCGACTTGTGTGAATTTCAACGAGAAATTTCTTAAATGGACAATCCATGGAACTTGTTATCCAAAAATGTCATCAATATAAAAAATGATCCTGTTCACTGAAACTAATTTAATTTTCTTCCAACAGCATTTTCTTCAACAATGCTGTTGAGCTTGCTGGGCCTTGCTGTTAAGCCATGATGTTATTCGGACTATTCAGATACTGCACACTGTGAAATGTGACCTCCTTTATCGGCAATGGATATTCGACTTTCACTACAACCTAAAGATTCTAACTTCAATATCTCATCTATATCCACTGCCTTGACAGTAGGACCCTGCATTGAGATGCAAGTCTAAATGAAATACCAACATCATAAAATAGAGTTGAACTAGTTTATTGTTTTTTGATTCAACAGCAAAAGAACTCTCACCTGGGTATGTCACAAGCTTAGCTGTATAGGTAATGTAAATTTAATTCAACGCTCTCATAATCTGATCCACAAACTTGATCTGCAGTCTCACCTGGTACTTCAATGATGTTATGAGGAAGTGCCGCAGTATTAGAAGAGACAATATATTGAAGGCCCTTTTTCTCTCATGGTGCCACAGTGCTATTTTGAAGAAAACCAGGAAAATTTCCCCAGGTGCACTGACTCATATTTATCTCTCAAGAACTATAACGTTCACTGAAAGACCTCTTTAATTGTCGATCTATTTAATTGATCTTGCAGAAATACTGCTGTACAAAATTTCTGGTGCAATCTTTACATTTCAAAGACTCTGAAGGTCAAAAGCCAAGAAAAGAGACACAAACATTTTGCACCAGGGGACATAATTTATATGCCTTTTCACTCCTGCTCCTCCCAGTCTTCCCAGTTTATATTTGTATATAATTTGATCTATGTGTAAAGAAGCTGTTTTTCCTGAATTTGGGAAAGTGGAAAGGGAATAGAAGGATAGATTCAGATGAACTGGCTATACCATAAGCAGCAAATGATCGGGGGAAGGGAAAAATTAGTGTTTCCATTGAATACATAATTCTTAAAGATTAAAGGACCCTGTCATATAAAATACATTTCAAGTTATGATGATGAATTAGACCAGAATCATCCACCTGCAGTTCATCAGATATTGCAAATGTTCTTGTCGCAGATTCTTTACTTTGTGAAAAGCATTTTGTTTATCTAGGCGTTCTCACTAGCAGCAGAATTTGAAATTGAAGACTATAGCTTTGCTTCAAAGAAGTTGGACACAAGAGAACTGTTAATCCAAAATCAGTAACAGTCAACTGACTTGATCCATTCAGTAGTGTTACTGGAGCCTGACAAAGAATAGTTTGCTTAAAGTTGGTCAGTAGCTATGTTAGCATTCTAAGAGTGATGCAAATTTGATGCTTCTGAGTTGTGTAAACCTTGTCTTATACGAGTGAGTAATTCTGATGTGGCCCACTTGATGATAATCTGACCTTTGCTGAGCTTAAAGTTGAACTACACAATCTGAACTTTTTATTTCAGTGCAGTAACAGAGATGTGAGTTGCACTATGTATCATCTTTTGTTCTGATCACTTGTTCAGTGGTTTTTAAGGATATTTTGCCATTAGTCAGAAAAAGAAGTCATAGAAACATAGAAAACCTACAGCACAATACAGGCCCTTTGGTCCACAAAGCTGTGCCGAACATGTCCCTACCTTAGAAGTTACTAGGGTTACCCATAGCCCTCTATTTTACTAAGCTCCATAGTCTCTCAAAAGACCCTATTGTATCCACCTGAACCACCATTGCCGGCAGCCTATTCCACACACTCACCACTCTCTGAGTAAAAAACTTACCCCTGACATTTCTGTACCTACTCCCAATCACCTTAAACATGTGCCCTCTTGTGGCAGCCATTTCAGCCCTGGGAAAAAGCCTCTGACTATCCACATAATCAATGCCTCTCATCATCTTATACACCTCTATCAGGTCATCTCTCATCCTCCGTCGATGAGAGGTGTTTTGACTTTTGGCCAACATTCATTCCTCACTGACATCACTACACTTCAATTAGCGATTATTGCCCTCTCGCACAGGGCTGCCAACATTGCATTCCGACAAAGGGAGGTTGTGGCTGTGATCACTGCAAACCCCACTGTCTTAAAGCACATCACTCCATGGTTGAAGGGTCATACGAAACTGCCAAATTCGCAATGCATTGAGACATCACTGAAGATCTTATACTCTTGGATAGGTGGAGATCCCACATCCCGGATTATGGTCAGGTCTCTTAACTGGAGGAAATAGAACGACCCCAGGAGATCATTAAACCGTAAGACATAGAAGTAGAATTAGGTTATTCAGCCCATTGAATCTGCTTATGGCAGACTTATTATCCCTCTCAACCCCATTCTCCTGCCTTCTCCCCGCAACCATTGATGCCTTAATTAGTCAAGAACCTATCAACTCAACTTCCACTTTAAATATACCCAATGACTTGGCCTTCATAGGCCCCTGTGGCAATGAATTCCACAGATTCACCATCATCTGGTTAAAGAAATTCTTCCTCATCTCTCTTTTAAATGGACGTCCCTCTATTCTGAGACTGGGCCTTCTGGTCCTAGACTCCTACACATTGATACTATTATAATAGAACACAGGTTTGATAGCCGATGGACTGTTTGCACTGACTGCATGCATGAATACAATCTGCTGTTGTATTCTATGCATTCTATGTATGTATGGTGTATTGATAAATGCTTTCAAGTCAGATTTCCTCATGGTAAAAGGAATAGTTAACTAAATTCAGAGAGAAATGTTCTTCTGTTCTTCAGTCTAAAGCTCAACAGTAGACTGGTTCAGACACATTGAGTTTATAGCAAGCGATGTGCAAAGGCTATTCACGCCTTGCCTCCCGTGGCTACCTCAGCATCAGCTGAAGAATTTAACACCATAAGTGAAGGAAAACATCCAGATGACCATGATGAAAACATAGATATAGTCAGGAATCTCAGTTGTCATCTAATTTACACTGTTGCTTTTGCAAAGCAACTGGCACATTAACATCTTCTGGAAAATCAAACATTTTATGGGCACAAAAGACGTGAACTATATTAGTGGTAATGGAGAGGGGGTGGTTGGGAAAACACTGTAGCATTGAGTATAATTTCATTCTGAACTACTAAAATCATTACTTTGGTCTTAATTGTATGGAAAGACAGCAATTGCTGATTTTTCTACCTGGTGAAATTAGAGACAGTGTTTCTGTAGGAAACAATTAATTAGCTTGCTTTGATGTGAAACTTGAAGAACAAAGAATGACACAAGGGTTTAGAGGATTAAATTATTGGGATATGCTGCATGAACTTGGCATATACTCCCTTGAGTTTAAAAGAATGAGGCATGATCTGATTGGAATGTTTAAAATGTTAAATACAGAGAAATCCTTTCTTTCAGTGGTATCATTAACAGAGAGACAAAAATTCTTTTAAAAAAAATTGGAACCAGGTCGGTGCTTGTCTACTAGGTTATAAAGTCATAGAGCACTACAGCACAGAAACAGGCCCTTTGGCCCATCAAGTCCATGCTATACTGTTATTCTTTCAGATCCATTGACCCACACCTGCCCATAGCCCTTCATACCCTTCCAGATGCTTAACCAAACCCTTCTTAAATGGTTGAATCAAACCCACATCCACCACTTCTGCTGGCATTTCATTTCATACTTGCACCACCCTTGAGTGAAATGTTCCCCATCAGGCTTCTCCTGAGTATTTCACCTTTCATTTTTAACCTGTGACTTTGAGTTCTAGTCCCAGCCAACATCGGTGAGAAAAGGCTGCTTTTATCTACCCTATCTATACTGTCCTAATATTTTATACCTTCTTCAAATCTCCCCTTGTTCTCCTACACTCCAGAGAATGAAGTCCTGTCCTATTCAACCTTTCCCAATAACTCAGGTCCCAAAGACTCAGGAACATCCTCATAATATTTTCCTGTACTCTTTCAATCTTATTGATAGCTTTCATGTAAATATGTAGCCAGAACTGCATACAATATTCCAAATTTGGCCTCAAAAACATTTTATACAACTTGAACATAACATTCCAACTTCTATACTCGGTACTCTGATTTATGAAAACCAATGTGCCAGACACTCTCCTTACAATCCTATCTACCTGTGACACAACTTTTGAGGAATTATTCCC
Organism: Hemitrygon akajei; assembly: GCF_048418815.1. NCBI lineage: Eukaryota > Metazoa > Chordata > Chondrichthyes > Myliobatiformes > Dasyatidae > Hemitrygon > Hemitrygon akajei. Next base: position 30,274,947 of record NC_133143.1, read on the forward strand.
AGCTCCCTCTGTTCTACCTCAGTACCCTGACATTCACTGTGCAAGTCCTCCTAAAATACAGCATCTCACATTGTCTGCATTAAATCCCTTCTAGCATTCCTCAGCTCATCTTTTCCAGCTAGTACAGATCGCCCTGCAAGTTTGGAGAGCATCCTCACTCTCCACTACACCCCTAATCTTGGTGTCATCTGCAAATTTACTGATCCAGTTTACCATATCACCATCTAGATTGTTGATATATGTAGATGACAAACAACAATGGACCCAGTACTGATCACTTCAGCACATCACTAGTCACAGGACTCCAGTTACCACTACTCTCTGGCTTCTCCCACGAAGGCAGTGACGATTTCAATTTATTACCTCATCCTCATGTAAGTGACTGAACTTTCTTGACCAGCTTCTAATGCAGGACTTTGTCAACAACCTTGCTAAAGTTCATGTTGACAACGTCCACTGCTTTTCTTTCATCAGCCTTCCTGGCTACCACCTCAAAATAACTCTGCACAGGACTTGCTACATACAAAGCCATGTGGACTATACATAATCAGGGCTGTCTATCCAAATACTTATATAGTATATCTTGTCCCTTAGAATACCTTCCAGTAATTTTCCCATTATTGACTTTAGGCTCATAAACCTATAATTCCCTAGTTAATTCTTAGAGCCCTTCTTGAAAAATGGAACATTAGCTATCCTCCAGTACTCCAGCACCTCACCCTTGGTTTTGGACATTTTAACTACCTCTGCAATTACTGCACTAGTCGCCCACAAGGTCTGAGGAGACACCTTGTCAGGTTTGGGGTACTTATTTACCCTAATTAGTCTCAAGCCAACAAGCACTTCCTCTACTGTAATCCAGACATGGTCTCACTATTGTTTTGTCCTAGTTCCATAGACTCTGTATCTGTGTTCTAATTCCAATAGATGCAAAAAAAAATCCATTTAAGATCTCCCCAATCTCTTTTGACTCCATGCATGATGACCATGCTGATCTTCAAGTGGACCGATTGTAAACCTTGCTGTCTTTTTGCTCTCAATGTATACTCAGTGGCCACATTATTTGGTACACATGTACACTTTATTAATGCAAGTACCAAATCAATCAAGCATGTGGCAGCAACTCAATGCATCAAAGTATGCAGACATAGTCAAGAGATTCTATTGTTCAGACCAAACATCTGAACAGGGAAGAAATGTGATCTAAGTGACTTCTGACTGTGATATGATTGTTGGTGTCAGCTGGGGTAGTTTGAGTATCTCAGAAACTGCTGAACTCCTGGAATGTTCATGCACAACCATCTGAAGAGCTAACAGAGAATTGTGAGAAAAACAAAAAACTTCCAGTGAGCAGCAGCTCACACTGTGGGTGAAGATGCCTTGTTAATGAGAGAGCTCAGAGGAAAATGGCCAGACTAGAAGGCGACAGTCACTCAAGTAACCACACGTTACAACAGTGATGTGCAGAAGAGCATCTCTGAAAGGCACAACATGTTGATCCTTGAAGTGGATAGGCTACTTCAGCAGAAAACCATCAACATGCACTCAGTTCCCATTTTATAAGGCACTGGAGGCACCTAATAAAGTGGCCACTACTTGTATCTGCAGATGCCCATGGAATTCTCCTTAACCATATGCCAGAGCAATCTCAGGCTATCTCTTAGCCCTCCTGATTTCCCATTTTAAGTGTTCTCTTGCTTTTCTTATAGTCCTCAAGAACCTCATTTGTTCCTTGTTACTTTCACCTGCTATGCACCTCCTTCTTAACCAGGATGACAATATCCCTTGAAAATCATGGTTGCCTATGCCTGATAGGCTTGCCTTTTATTACGACAGGCACAGATAAACTCTATACTCTCAAAATTTCACTTCTGAAGGCCTCACACTTACCAAATACACCTTCACCAGAAAACAGCCTGTTCTAATACACACTTGCAAGATCCTTACTGACACCATAAAAATTGACCTTTCTCCAATTCAGAATCTTAACCCTATTTTTCTCCATAATTATCTTGAAACTAATGAATTATGATTACAAGATCCAAAGTGTTCCCCTACACACACTTATGTCACCTGCTCTGTCTTGTTCTTTAACAGGAGATCTAGTGTTGTGCTTTCTCTGGTTGAGACCTCTATAAAATTGATTAAGGAAACTTTATCCCTTCTACAATATGGAACTCCCTTTCAATATGTGGAAAATTAAAATCACCTAGTATGACATCTTTATTTTTCTTGCAAATACAATATATTCCCATTAATGTGATCAACCCTTGCTTATTTCTCAGTTCCACCCATACAGTACTGTGGAAAAGTCTTCGGCACATGTAATAAAGAATCTATGAATCGAAGATGCTTTTGAAAATAATGAAATGAGAATTTCTAAAATATTTAAAAATTATGTTAAAGAGTAGTAAACAGTAAAAAGCTGAATCAAGACAGTACTGTATTTGGTATGACCTTTAAAACTGCATCAGTTCCCTTAGGTACACTGTCATGCAGTTTTATAAGCAAGTCAGCTGGTAGGTTGTTCCAAGCATCTTGGAGAACTTGCCACAGTTCTTCTGCCGACTTTGGTTGTCTTGCTTGTTTCTGCCTCTCCGGGTAATCCCAGACAGCCTCGATGATGTTAAGATCAGGGATCTGTGGAGGCCATACCATCTGAAACCATACACAAAATCTAGGATGCCTAAGACCTTTGCACAGTACTATAGCTTCAGTATATAGATCTTTTCAAATAAATCCAGGCAGATGGGGCTCGTTAACCACGGATGGTAGCTCATCTAAGAGAGGGAAAACTCAGAATTCAAACCTCCGCTGCCTTGCAGCTATACCCGCTCACGGGAAAGGCTTTGGGAGTAAACCCGAGGAAAAATCTGGAGTCGGAGTCCCGAAGGCGGCTGACTGCTGTACCCAACCGGCACGGCAACTCCTGCGATGCTGCCGGCACCAAACCGTATCGATTTCCGTCGTTCCTTTGGACCTGTCATCAGCATGGAGAGGGGGGTCCCACTGCATGGGCAACAGATGGATCTCCATATCAACTCTGCCCTGGCTTGCTCCCTGGAGAAGCCACTCCCGGTGACTACCAGAGGCGCAGTACCCGTGGTCGACCATGACCGACTGACGCCACACATAGCTTCAGTAGATTAGCCCTCCAGTCTGTCCAGTCAGAGCACTGCCATAACATTTTCCCTGACTAATAATGCCATCCCTCTCCCTTTAATACCTCTGACCCTATCATGTCTAAAACAACAAAATTTTGGAATATTAAGTTGCCAGTCCTGCTCCTCGTGCAGGCAAGTCTCACTAATAGCTACAATGTCATATTTCCATGTGTGGACCCGTGCTTTAAGCTGATTGGCCTTGCCTACAATAGTCTTTGCACTGAAGTAGACACAACTTAGAACATTAGTCTCACTGTGCTCAACCTTTTGGATCCTGTCTTTATTTGTAGACCTAGCATGTTCCTTCCCTATGACCATTCCACTAGCTGTGCTGGCACTCTGGTTTCCATTCCCCTGCAACTCTGGTTTAACCTCCCCCCCCCCCCCCAGAGCAGCACTAGTAAACCTTGGTCCCCCTCCAGTTCATATGCAAACTATCCTGGCTATACAGACCCCACCTCCCCTGGAAGAGAGCCCAATGAGCCAAAAACATGAAGCCCTCCATCTTGTTATTTCTAGCCTCACTAGCATGTGGCATGGGTAGCAATCCTGCAATCATCATCCTGGTGGTCCTGTCCCTTAACTTAGCACTTAATTTCCTGAACTCACTGTGCAGGACCTCGTCACCTTTGGTGTGGACGACAACCTGTGGCTCACCTTTCCCTTTAAGAATGCTCGGACTTGATCCGAGATGACCCTGACCTTGGCCCCTGGGAGGCAACGTACCATCTTGGAATCTCATTTTCATCCACAGAGCTTCCTTTCTGTTCCCCTAACAGATGAATCTCCTTTCACTGCTTACCTTTTCTCCCCCTTTTCCCTCTGAGTCACAAAGCCATACTCAGTGCCAGAGACCTGATTGCTGTGGCGTTCCTCAGCTAGACTGCTCTCGCCCCAACAGTACCCAAAATAGTATACTCATTACTGAGGGGATTGGCCACAGTGCTACTCTGTACTGGCTGCGTATCCCCTTTTCCTCTCCTGCTGTTCACCTAGTTACTTGCATCCTGCACCTTAGGTGCAACAACCTCCCTGTATCTCCTGTCAGTGAACCCCTCAATCTCCCGTATGATGCAGAGTTCATCCAGCTCCAGTTCCCTAATGCAGTCCTAAGTAGCTACAGCTGGATGCACTTCTTGCAGATATAGTGGTCAAGGACACTAGAGGTTACCCTGTCTGCTCACATCCCACAGGGTCATTCCAATGTTCTGACTCTCATTCCTACTGCTCTAACTGTGAAGAAAGAAAGAAAGAAAGAAAGAAAGAAAGAAAGAAAGAAAGAAAGAAAGAAAGAAAGAAAGAAAGAAAGAAAGAAAGAAAGAAAGAAAGAAAGAAAGAAAGAAAGAAAGAAAGAGAAACTTAGCAGAAGCTTTCCTTTGCTTCTGCCTCTCCTCGCTGAAGACACTTAAGCAATAGCTTCAAGCTCCTCACTCTAATCCTGTCCACTCTAACAACGGCCACTTTGTTAGGTTGAGAGTATGCGGGCAGTGGGCGAATCAGCCCTCTTGTGCTTCTTGATCTCGTCACTTGAGATTCAGTTTCACACGACCCTGCCACTTTGATCTGGCCCATGCCTTCATTAACCAGTTCCAGCACTTGCCTTTGTTGAATCTTGCCCCTCCTGACCTGGGACATCGGGTTTGTGGGGGTTTAGCAAGGGTTAATTAGGGTGTGCTTAGGGTTTGTGGGTCTGAAGCCAGGGTTAATCGGGAAGTGCCAAAGGTTTGTGGGGGTGTGTTCCCCTTTTGGACCTTATGATTAGGGTTGTATGTTGGGCTGGTGGATATATATTTTTGGCTGGGAGAGGTAAGGCTTCGGAGTTTGAGTGGTGCAATGTCGGGTGGGCTGGTATGGTGAAGCCAGGTTAATCTGGCCCATGCCTTTCATTATCGTGGTCTGACACCACTTGGTTCAACGAACCGGGTGTGCACTGGGACACGTTGTCAGTAATGCATCCTTGGATCTTCAGGTGTTTCGGGCCTTTAATCATTAGAATCTCTCCCCGAGGTGGCCCAGCAGTGTCCTGCTCAGACACTGCTTGTGTTTTTCCCATGGAGCAGGATAATGACAGGCATGTAATTCTGAGGGTAATGATATTTTTAAACATCATTACCTGGCATCTGTATGCCTGGGATTGCATGGCTAGCGCAACTAAAACAATGTGCAGCAGATTGGTATGGTGGCTCGGGAAACTTGAAATTACAGTTGTGTGGAAAATTTGAAATCAGTGCCGGATTATCGAAGGAACTAGATTACAAGTAGTCGGATTAGTGAAGGTCAACCTGTACCACCTGGCGAAAGGTTTGGTGGACTGCTAAGTTCCAAGTAGTAGATTTAAGACTTGGCAAGGTTAAAAATCCAGATTCAGATTCATTTATCACATATGCATTGAAACATTCAGTGAAATGTACTGTTTGCCTTAACAACCAACACGCCCGATTTGCTGTGGATTGTTGCAAGTGTTACCACACATTCCAGCGCCAAAAGAACCTGCCCACCATGCTCAGCGAAACAACACAGAACAGAGCAAAGTGGAACATACAAAGCAACATCAGCAAAACAAGCACTGTTCCTCCAATCCAGCCACCCACCCACCCACGCACATGCAGGGTCCTCTGAACCCAGGAGAAGCCGTCTTCAGCTTCCAGTCTCCAGCAGGCACATAGATTTGCAGATACTGGGTCTTTGACTCCCCCAGTGGACTCATAGAAATCATTGACTTGGCTCAGGCCATCAGGCCTCAATTGTTGGACTTCCTATCAATGTTAAGGTTTCAATCTGGACTTCCGATCAACGCTAAGGCTGCAATCTGGACTTCCGATCGACCTTCAGATTTGATTTTTGGTAATGACCCAGGACTCATTGATGACAAAGAATGAGGATCTGAACTCCTGGCTTTGAACACTGGACTTTGAGATGATGGGACCCAAACAGCAGGCCTCAAACTCTTTTCTCACCGATTTGAATACCTAGGGTGTCACCAGCCTTTGTGCTTCCTGCCTACATGGAGTTCTATCCCGGAACCCACAGATGACTGCGCTATGGGGTCCACGACTCCTTCTCCTTGCTGGTTTGCTGACCCATCATCTGACCACATCCACATCGTTGGCCTTCAGACTTGGAATGGAGACTTAGACTCCAGCCTGTTTTCTAGTTCCCCCACATCCCTGTTCCTTAACCCTAATTCCCCTCTGTCTTCAAAAGTATCCCAATGAACCCAAAATAAATAGGGACACATAAGACATTGCCTGGAACCTAAATGAGTGCAAAAGGAAGTTCAAGGAAAGAGATCAGAATTAGCATACATTGGGATAAATGGAAAAAGCTAGAAAATGCTATAAAATGTAAGAGGCATTTAGTATTCACATGGACTATATTAGACATGATATTTGATAATATTGTAGAGGCTATGGGAAAGACATTGAAGAATAAAATTCAGCGCTATGAGAGTGGAAAAGGAAAACATTTTATTTGTGGCATTGGACTCCAGCATACAGGATACACAGATAAAGTTGGGAGCACCATCGAGCTCAATACACACCCTACTTAATGAATTCAATCCAGCATCATCAAAATATTTCAGAGTTAAATTTGCTACTCATAATCAGAGGCCAGAAGAGATGATTGAGGATAACATTGTAATTCTGAAAAAATTATCAAGCTGGTTTACTTCCAAAGCATACTTGGACAGATTATTTTGTATGTTAAATTAAGAGTAAATGTAGGCCAATAATTAACATACAAATCCTCACTTTTGAGAAGAGGGTATGATTTGAGAACTTAAGAAAACTCAAAAGCCTCAGTACTACTTCCCACAGTATTGTACTTCTCATCTCCATAAAAACCTGATTCCAAAGGCGTTAAGCGCACTTTCAACAGCAAATGGCCAACCAGGAAGATTGTCTGCTACATAATTAGAAAATGCAGAAGGCTGTCTTGAAAATTGCCCAATTTTCTCCCGCCTGCTAAAAAACAGCTTACTGCTATAACCAGAATAAAATTGGACACCTGTCACCATTTTATAGAAGTAAATAGAACATGGCTGATAAAGAAAATTGCAATCTGCAATTTGCTGAAAAGCAAAGGAATATCCATGTGAATTGCTGAATACCGCTAGACAGCTGCTTTGAGTATAATTGAGGTAGAGAAATGCATGCTGAAAGGCCCTTGTGTCACTGCAGCTAGTCCAACACAATTGTTAAAACAAATCATACGAATTTAGGAGTGTGGATACTACAGCAGACTGCTCGGCGACAGGATTAGACATATGCAGGCACAACTTTCAAAAATAAACACTAACAACAATGATGTCCTAATACACATGCTCCAGAGAAATTTCAAACACTAGGGGAAATTAGGTAAACCATGGCCCGTGATGATAGGGTGATCACACCACTGACAAATGATAGTGTTGGTCTGGGGCTGGTTCAAATACGTCAGACTAATATCATGTGTTTGACCTGAACAGTCAGCAGATCAAGAAACAATGAGCAGCAAGCTGACAGGCTGTTCCTTCATAAACTACTTGCTTTCATCTTGCTTGCCGCAGTGAATGGAAGAAGAATGATAATGCTAAATGAGTCAATGGTAAAAACAAAGATAGGAAATCTATGATTGCATATGTCAAGAGGTGCAAACAGGGTCAGCATTGGGAAGAAGATGTTGCCATAGAGAAGGTGTAGAGCATTATAGAGGCAGATGGTAAGCAAGCAAGGCAAGATGCTTAGCACTTCAAAATAGTCAATTGCCTGGACTCCAAAAAGCTTCTGGAGAGTTCTGTTTCCATTAAAACTGCAAGGCCCCAAGGAAAAGTTAAATTAAATGATCAAGGTTTTCCAATGCTTGTAAAGAATCTGAACCAAGGGAAATAAATCCAAGGTCTGTAAAAAGGGACTCTGAGCCATCTTTTTAGGGTAAGGAACCAGTAAGATAAGGGAATATGATAGGAAGTCAGGGTATGTACACTTAGGGACAGAAGTACACTCAGCTTTAATGAGAGCAAGATACTGGGATGCACAGTAAGCATGATCAAGATGATCAAAGTGATCCACGAGTGCGAACACAAGAGTCACTCCGAAGGTCAGAAATAAGAAAGATATCAAATTCAAGAAAGTTTATTTAAAACTGCAATGCTAAGTGTGATCAAGCAATTGGGAGCACACATTGGTGACTTCAGAATGGAACATCTTAGAAATGGCTTTTTGGATTTCCTGGTGGCCAACCATTTTAAATCTAAACCCAATTCCCATTCCAACATGTCAGTCCATGGACTCCTCTTCTGCCACGATTAACCTACTCTTAAGTTGGAGGAGCAACACCTCATATTACATCTAAGCAGCCTCCAAACTGATGGCACGAATTTTGATTTCTCCAACTTCCGGTAATTTTTACTTCCTCCCCCTTCCCTCTTCTCCAATTCCCCATGCAAGATGTAGAAGGATATGAACCTAAGGTGCTAATGGGATTAGTGTAGATGGTCAAAACAGTAGGCCTGAACATGGTGGGCCAAAGATCCTGATTCCCTGTTCAGTGACTCTATGGTGCTTCTGTTCATATATTTATTATTTTAATAGCTTCTGCTGTTTACCTCAAGGTGAATTCAGCTGGCTTGCAAGCTTGAACTTTTTTCCCTTCAGATTAATTTGTGATTTGCTGGTTTCATCCTTGGTTGAGTGCATCCAATCTGTTGTTAACTTTAAGAACCAAACAGAATTACCTCTTTCATTTTTACTTGTGAATTTTAATTCTTAAAAACAAGTCAGCTGAGCTTTCTTAGTTCAATCATGTGTTTCATTAGATATTTATGGAGAGCTGTTGAGATGCATGAATAAGAGTCTTGTTGAAAAAAAATGGCACAGCTGGTTTCCTTTGTTTTTAGCTCCTCTCATTTTCCACTTGGATGAAGAAAAAAGGATTCTATGAAGGAAGGCTTGCTGAAATTACCATAACACAGATTTCTGTATATGAGCAAACACTTGCCCTTTGGTTGAGAGCTGTTCTCATTTATTTGATCCAGTTGTCTAACACTTCTCTAAACCTTCCAGCTTTGGGAACATTGCTCAATGGGACAACCTGCCAGGATCTCCCTAATTTACCAATTTCTGAACCAACTGATAAAATATGAACACAAGAATGTATTTCTTTTGTGTTAATTTGCACATTTTCACCTCTTATCCCACCCCCACCGAGCCATAGCTGGCACCTTCTGGGAAATGTAGAATAAATGGAGGTAGGAACACCAAATTCTTGTCAGCACACTGACATTTCACCTGGACTCCTGAATCTTGACCCCATCTGTTCTGACACAGTTACAACACACACCAATTGTATTACTTAACATAAATACAGCTAACTGTATAGTCCTTCTTTGCCTCACATTTCAGCACAATTATGGTGTTTTTCCTAAAGAACTGAGCACTCAATGTGATGCTAATTTTTATTTACCATAATTTTATTTTTATGCTTTTCCTGCAGCACACAATCTCCATTTTATTTCAAGAATCACCATGGATGCAATAAAATAGTCAGTGCTACTTAATCTGATCTTAAATGAGGGCCTGAAGGTTGTTGTGTTGGGAATGATGTAGGTGGTTTGTGATGTGGAAGAATAGTAGTTGGAAGAGGTCATATACACACAGTGAGCATCATTATACATACTGTTTCATTCTATGATACTACTTCGGTGTATTTTGCTGTGAAGATTTCACAATGTGCTGTGCTTATCACTAATTAGAAAGAAGGAGGGCAGTTCACCACAAACTTACAGTTGGCCAGTGGCCTTCTAATTACCTGTAACATTGGTCTTATGTCCTCTACCTGAGGACTGATTCCTGTTACAGATGACATGTCAGATGATATCGTGGCCGCCAAATGCAGCAAGTGTATTTGATGTCATTCTGTTCTTAAAAATGAATGGGTGAAAGTATCTTTTGTTCCTGTGTGAGTCTTGCATGCCATCCTTGAAGACTACAAGGGCGAGTCAATGTGCCTGACAACTACAAGATTTTTTTGCACAGTGATTGCACTAAGGAAGTGGGTGAAAACAATATGCAGCCTCAGGATGATGACACAAAGAAAGCCTTTGCACTTACAGTGCCTTTCACGACCAAGGAAAGGTACTTGCTATGAACTGTTGCAACAGTAACAGTGCAGGAACGTGATCCAGACAATTCTGTAGGCAACTAGCTCCTACAAATTATATGATCATTTGCTTTACTGGAATAGTTTGATGTATAGTTTTGACTTGAACACCAGCGGGAACTTCCCAGCTTTTCCTGGAAATTATACAAGACATTTCACCTCCTCAAATATCTTGGAATGCTTCACAGACACCGAGATGTCTTGTAAAGAGCAGTAACTTCGGCAAAGTAGGAAATGCAAAAGCTACGCAGAGTTCCCAACAATATTTTTAACTGTTTATATTTATAATATTATACTGTGATTCATGGATCACAGTAACAGGCTCTTCGCCCCAGCTGGTGGTTCCATCTGCCTGCACTTGTCCCATAACCCTCTGAATCTCTTTTCTCCATGTATGTATCGTGAAGGTTTTTAAATGTTCACGTGCCTATCTCAACCACTGTTTATTTTCGCTCATTCCAAATATGCATCAGCCTTTGTGTGAGGCTGCTTTGAAGTCCCTTTTAAGTCTCTCATTCGAATCTTTAACCTGTGCCCTTTTGCTTTTAAATCCCCCCTCCTCTCTGGGTAGAAAACCATGGGCTTTCACTCTGTAAATGCGCCTTGTATATCTCTGTCAGTTCACCCCTCAGTCTCCTATGTTCCAGGAAATAAAATCCTAGTGTACACCACCTCTCTCCTTGTAACTCAGGCCCTCAAGTCCAGGCAGCATCCTGGTAAATCTTATCTGCACTCTTTCTAGTTTAATAACACCTTTCCAATAACAAGGCAGCCACAACTGTACATAATACTTCCAGTGTGGCATCCCCAGCATATTATATAGAGTAAATGTAACGTAACTTCCCAACACCTATACTCTGTGCACTGACTGAGGAAGGCCAGCGTGCCACTCTCCTTCACCATCCTGCCTACCCACAATGTTGCTTTCAGCAAATTAACCACCTGAACTAGTCCCCTCTTTTCCATAATGCTCCCCAGGATCCTACCATTCATTGTACAAGTCCTACCCAAATTTAGCCTCCCAAAATACAAAACCTCACATTTATCTGAATTGAAGGCTGTTTGCCATTCCTTGGACCAGATAACTAGTTGATCAAGATCCCTGAGTAATTTTTCAAAACCCTCTATGGTATCTACAGCACCTCCTTTTTCACATAATTGTGAATTGTGTCTTGTATGTTCACATCCAGGTTGTTTATATAAATTACAACCAGCATAGGTTCCAGCTCCAACCCCTGTGGACAACATCAGACACAGCCTTCAGCCTGAGGAACAGTCCTCGACCATTATGCTTTGCCTCCTACCCCTGATTCAATTATGAATTCAGTGGGAATCGAGGGAGATTCTTGTAAAGGAATGATATATTTCATGATTTGAGGACTAGACTTGTAATCCCTTATATTTTGAAGAGTAAAGAAGCTAATAAAATAATTAGCAGGGTAGTTGCTGAAAGGTTGTTTCTCCTGGTTAGAACGTGGTCATCATCTCAGAGCAAGGCCTGGGATGAGGAAACTTTTCTTCATCCTAAGGGTTGTGAATTTCTGGAACTCTCAACTCCATTGGGTTATCTTGACCTAAGTAGTTGTTGAGTAAATCTAAGATAGACCAATGAACTTGTGATGGCCAAGTCTTTTTGAGTGGAAAGTATGGTGAAACCAGAAAAAGAAGATGTCCCTTTTCTGCTTTTATAAACAGTCATGTTATTGGCAGTTTTATGGTTTAGTGGAAAATTTACCATGAACCAGATAATGTGTGAATCAATGGTTGAGAGGTTTACTCCTGATAGTATGCAGTACTCTTCTGCTATCATAGTCCAGCAGCCTTCTTCTTCTCCACAAGCCAGATAATAATCGTAGAACCAGTTATAACACGAAAGCCCAGTTCCCAGTCCCAACTGATTCAGACACTCCATTAACAGAGCTCTCTAAAATCAGGGTTCTTTGTTTCAATTTCTACTCTTGTCAGCATTTCCAGATGCTCACACAATGTTGGGTTTTACCTTGAACTGGCCCTTCTTCCCAGTCTTGCCATGTGTTGACTGATAAGGATTCTGACTCTTGAACATGACCTTAGACTCACATCAGCTGTAAAAATAGGGACAAGCTCTCCTCGACAATCACTCTGAGCACCGGTGCCCCGCAAGGCTGTGTACTCAGCCCCCTGCTGTACTCACTGTACACCCATGATTGTGTAGCCAAGTTTCCATCAAACTCAATATATAAGTTTGCTGATGACACCACAATTGTAGGCCATATCTTGGGTAATGATGAGTCTGAGTACAGAGAGGAAATTAAGAACCTGGTGGCATGGTGTGAAGACAATAACCTCTCCCTCAATGTCAGCAAGACGAAAGAATTGGTTGTTGACTTCAGAAGGAGTAGCGGACCGCACAACCCCATCTACATCGGTGGTGCACAGGTGGAACAGGTCAAAAGCTCTAAGTTCCTCGGGGTGAATATCACAAATAACCTGACTTGGTCTAACCAAGCAGAGTCCACTGCCAAGGAGGCCCACCAGTGTCTTTACTTCCTGAGAAATCTGAAGAAATTTGGCCTGTCCCCTAAAACCCTCACTAATTTTTATAGGTGCGCTGTAGAAAGCATTCTTCTAGGGTGCATCACAACCTGGTATGGAAGTTGTCCTGTCCAAGACCAGAAGAAGCTGCAGTAGATAATGAACATAGCCCAGTACATCACACAAACCAATCTTCCATCCTTGGACTCACTTTACACCACACGCTGTAGGAGCAGTGCTGCCAGGATAATCAAGGACAAGTCCCACCTAGCCAACACACTTTTTGTCCCACTTCCCTCCGGGAGAAGGTTCAGGAGCTTGAAGATTCGTACAGCCAGATTTGGGAACAACTTCTTTCCAACTGTGATAAGACTGCTGAATGTATCCTGACCCGGATCTGGGCCGTACCTTCCAAATATCCGGACCTGACTTGCACTACCTTACTTTCCCTTTTCCATTTTCTAATTGTAATTTATAATTTAAATTTTTATTATATTTACTTTGACTTGTACTTCAGGAAGCGCGGAGCGCAGAATCAAATATCGCTGTGATGATTGTACGCTCTAGTATCAATTGTTTGGTGACAATAAAGTAAAGTAAAGTAAAGCCAATGACTATTTTAACCTGGCAATGTCAAACTTCACTTTAATTCCACTCTTGTTCTTGTACAGGTCTGCAGCCATATCCCACAAAGCACAGTCACAATTGTGACCATCCTTTCCCCCATCTTTTTAGGAGATTCCCTTCCTTCCTCCCTCCCTCCCCCTCACCCTCCCTTGCTCCCTTTCCCTCCATTTCTTTCCTTTCCCTCTCTCTACTCTCCATCCCTCTCAATCTCTCCCACCCACTCCTTCCACCCCTCTCCCACCTGTCTACTCCCACCCTCATGCTCTTCCTCCCTCCCTCTCCCTCACCCCACTCCCTTCCCTCTCCCTCCCTCACCCACCATCCATCACCCTCAATCCCTCTCGCGCCTATTTCCCTACTTACCCTCCCACTCTCCCACCCTCTTCTCCCTCTCTCTCCCTACCTCTTCCCCTTCATCTCCCTCTCTTTCCCTCTGCCCAACTCTCTCCTTCGCCTTCCTCTCCCTTCACCTTCCTCTCCCTTCACCTTCCTCTTTCTCCATCTCACTCCATCCCTCTCCGTCCTCCCCCTCACAGTCTGTCTGTTCCTCTCCCGCCATCCCCATCCATTTCCCCTTCTCTCACCATCCCCCAACTATTCCCCCTTCTCCATCCCCATCCCCCTTTCCCTCCTCCTCTCCCCTTCCTCCCTCCCTCTCCTCTCTCCTCTCTCCCTCTCCTACCCTTGCCTCTCTCTCCACTCCCCACTCTCCCTCTCCATCCCCCTCCATCCATCTCCTTTTCTCTCCCTCCCTCTCCCTCCTTTCTTCGCTCCCTCTCCCTCCCACTTTCCCTTACTCCCCCCTCTCCCCTGCCCCTCTCCCCCTTCCTTCTCCTCCCTTCCTCTCCCTCCCTCTCCTTCACCCACCCCATCCTCCTCTCACTCCCTCCTTCTCCCTCCCACTCTCCCTCTTCCTCCCTTCCCCCTCTGCCCTCTTCCCCTCTCCCCCTCCACATCCCTCCCCTCTTTCCAACCCCTCTTCTTCCTCCTCCACCCCCTTTCCCCTCTCTCAACTCCTGCTCCCTCCACCTCTTGTTTCCCCCTCCCCTCCTTCCCATCTCTCCCTCTCTTCCCCCTCTCCCCATCCTCTCCCTCCCCTTCCTACCCATCCCTTGCCCTCAATCCCACTCCTTTCTCTCCCCCTCTCCACCTCTCTTCCCTCTCCCCTCTCTTCTTCTCCTCCCCTTTCATCCCTCTCCCCTCCTCTCCCCTCTCGCCCTCCCTCCCACCTACCCCTCCCCACTCTCCCTCCCCTTTCCCTCTTCCTCCACTCCCTCTCCCTGTACCCCAGCCCCTCTCCCTCCTCTTCCCCCTCCCTCTTTCTCTCTCCCACTGCCCACTGGATGTTTGTCAGGGTTTTTTCCCCATTCTTTTGGATTTCTTGGTCTCTGGCTGCCTGTAAGGAGATGAATCTCATACTTAGATAATAAATGTACTTCAAAACTTTTAAGCTTTTTGCAATAAAATCGTGTGGAGCTGTGGAAGGAAAGACTTTTCTGATGTATGAAGATTCAACTGTCTTCCCAGATCGACACAAATAATCCCACAACACATTGGAAAGAAGAGCATGTTATCCTAATGGCCTGGTCAAATATTTAAATTACCGTAACTAAAACATGTGATCTGATCATTTTGTCATTGTTGTTGGTGTTAATTAGCTCCTGCAAATCATTAACAGCTTAAAAATTGTTTCATTGCCCTAAAAGCAATTTTGCCATTCTGAGATGGAGATTCAGCACAGGAAGCAAGTTCTTACTTGTTTTTTATATATTAAACAGCTTTTGAATTATTTCTAAGCCCCAAATGTGATCATATCTCAAGATCTTCACGGCACAACTAGTTTGAATTTGGTTCCCTTCTTTCGTCCTTTGAGAATCAGTTATTATATGAATTAAGCAAAGGCCATGACCTGAATTATTATTTTTTAGCCCTCACACTTTTATGTTTTAATATAATTATAAGAAATTAAAAATCACAAATATGTATGGTAGAATCTCCAGTTTAGGATAGGAACATATTTGAATGTTCCTATTCCAAAGGTCTGCAGAATTTACTATAGGAACTTGTTCCTCGGAATAATTAGGACCCGTCTGAATAAGAAAATGGCTTAGTTGCATTAAATGACATTTGTGTTTGCATTTTAATAATGGCATACAGAATTTTGCCTCAGTTGCATAAAAAGTTACATTTATGACATTGATGGGTTTTTAATGAAATGATGCCATTTAATATCCAAATTATTTGCTGAATGCACTAAGCTCTCAAGAAAACAATCTTTATAGTTGGCACATTGAGAAAGCATGTACCGTTTCAATTTCCTGGAGTTTCAGGATAAACTGTGATTCTAATCCTTTGAGCAAAGATGATGAAGTGATAACTAAATAAACTTGTTCAAAAAGATGAAGAATTTACAATAGGTAGAAAGAAACTTTCCACTGTTAAATTGGTTAATAGCTAAAGGGTACAGATCTAATATAATTGCATATGTTACCAGACAGGAAATGAGAATTTAGTTTTGACAGCCAGTTGTTATGGTCTGTAATACAAGTAGATGGCAAAAGTAGACTCACTGGAAACTTTCAAAGTGGAAAGTGCATCCCTAAACAACAAAATATTAAAAGACTTCAGGAAAAGAACAGGGAATTGATCAAACTAAGTTGCTCTTTGAAAGACACGCATAGGCGCTATGCTCCGCATAGCTAATGATTTCCTATCCTGAGCAGAATGAGATTATTCCTTTGAGGTGCTGTATGGGCTTTTGTCCTCATGGATTTCATTTTCTCTTTAAAATGTATGATTCTAAGGATTCAAAGTTTGATTTTATCCATGCTTAAGATAAATAAGTCATTGACTTCAGGAGGGAGGTAGTGTACATACCCCCCCCCCCCATCTACATTACTGGTGTTGAGTTTGAGAGCTTCACGTTCCTGTGAGCGAACACTATCAGTGGCCTTTCCTGGATCAACATTTGTAGTATCGTGGCCAAGAAGCTCACCAAAGCCTCTACTTTCTCAGGAGGTGATGGTATTTCCATGGCCTGTTGCCCTTGTCCTTTCGACGCAGTGGAGATCGCACACTTTGCAAGTATTGTTGAGAGCAACATCATCTGCATTCATTGAGACCATGAAAACACGGACTCTAAAGGAAGCCACTTGGAGCAAAAGCAGATTTTTGCCAGAAGATCGTCCTGTAATTTCCTCTCAGCTCTGACTGTAAAGATGCCAATGTCAGACTACTGTTTATTAACTATAGCACCACCTTCAGTACTGTAATTCCAATCAAACTGATCACCAGTTGCAATCCTGCAACTGGATTCTTGACTTCTTGACTAACAGACCATGATTAGTAAGGATGGGCAGCAGCACCTTTTACATGATTATGCTAAACACTAGTGCTGCTCTTGATCACAATTTCAGCCCTTTACTCCCTGTGTGGCCAGTTCTGCTCTAACTCCATCTATCAGTTTGTCGATGATACCACCATAGTGGAATGTATCTCAAATAATGATGAGTCAGAGTACAGGAGAAAACAGAGAGCTTAGTGACGTGATCTCATGACAAAAAAACTTTCCCTCATTGTCAGTGAAACAACAAAGCTGGCCATTGACTCCAGGAAGGAGGCAGTGTACATGCTCCTATCCACATTAATTGTGTTGCGTTTGAGAGCTTGGAGTTCCTATGAGTAAACACTATCAATGGCTTGTCATCGATCAACAATAGAAACACCATTGCCAAGAAAGCTCACCAAAGCTTCTACTTTCTCAAGAGATTAATGAAATTTGGCATGTCCCTGTGAACCTTTACAAATTTTTATTGATGGGCCATAGAAAGCATCTTATCTGGAGGCTTGTATGGAGTCTGTTCTACATGTGGCTGCAAGAAGCTGCAGAGAGTTGTAGAGTTGTATATCAGAGAAACCAGCCTTCACTCCGTGGACTCTGTCTATATTCCTCACTGCAAGGTAAAGCAGTCAGCATAATCAAAGACCCCACCAACCTGAACATTCTCCCTTCCCTCTCTCATCAGGCAGAAGATGAAAGCACATACCATCAGGCTCAAATACAGCTTCTACACACACCCCCCCCCCCCCACCATTGTAAGACTACAGAATGGTTTCCTAGTACAATAAGATGATCTCTAAACCACACAATCTACTTTGTTATTATCTTTTATCTTCTCTGCACTTTCTCTGTAGCTGTTATAGTTTATTAGACCATACGGCATAGGAATAGAATTAGACCACAGTCTGCTCCACCATTCCATCATGGCTGATTCATTATCCCTCTCAACCCCTTTCTTTTGCCTTCTCCTCATAACCTTTGATGCCCTGACTAATCAAGAACTTATCAATTACTCTACTTAAGTATACTTAATGATTTGGCCTCCACAGCCATCCATAGCAATGAATTCTACGGATTCACCACCCTCTGACTAAAGAAACTCCATCTCATCTCTGTTCTATGTGGATATCCCTCTGTTCTAAGGTTGTGCCATCTAGTTCTAGACTCACCCCCTATAGACTTTGGCCTATGTTATCACGCACCTCCAAGTACCCTGAAACCACATTCTTAACGATGGACTTCAACATCTTCCCAACCACTGAAGTTCGGCTAATTGGCCTATATCGTGGAGAGCATTCTGACAGACTGCATCACTGTCTGGTATGGACCGAAAGAAACTGCAGAAGATTGTAAATCTAGTCTGCTCCACCTTGGGTACTAGCCTACAAAGTACCCAGGACATCTTCAAGGAGTGGTGTCTCAGAAATACAGCGACCATTATTAAGGACCCCCAGCACCCAGGGCATGTCCTTTTCTCACTGTTACCATCAGGTAGGAGATACAGAAACCTGAAGGCACACACTCAGTGATTCAGGAACAGCTTCTTACCTTCTGCCATCCGATTCCTAAATGGACATTGAACCCTTGGACACTACCTCACTTTTTTTTAAAAAAGCAGTATTACTGTTTTTGCACTTTTAATAAAAATCTATTAAATATACATAATTAATTTACTTGTTTATTTTTATTATTATTATTTAATTTTTTCTCTCTGCTAGATTATGTATTGCATTGAACTGCTGCTGCTAAGTTAACAAATTTCACAGGTGATAATACACCTGATTCTGATTTCCTTTCTTCTGCCTCCTTCTCAAAGAATGGAGTGACATTTGAAATTTTCCAGTCCTCTGAAGCATTCCAGAATCTGTTGATTCTTGAAAGGTAATTCCTAATGCCACCACCATCTCTTCAGCTCCCTCTTTCAGAACCCCGGGGTGCAGTCCATCTGGTCCAGGTGACTTATCTACCTTCACACCTTTCAGCTTCCCAAACACCTTCTCCTTATGAATAGCAACGACACTCACTTCTGCCCCCTGACACTCTCGCATTTTTTGCATTCTGGAGAAAAGATTACTCATGGAATTACATTAGTAACAGAAGAATAACAACAAACAACAAGATACATTGGGCTTGTATGTGGTAAAAGCAAAAGGGCCAGCACTGTGGGGCCGTGATTAGCAGAGACAACTGCAGCTTGATTGGAGAGCCATCCACCATTTGCATACCACATCCCCTGCAACAGAGTCTACTGAATGTTGCCACAGCAGTGTTCAAGGATGGCATTAGAAAACTCAAACTGAAAGGCAAAATAGTTTTAAATGAATTAGCCACGCACAAGTTTTACAAAGCCCATCTAATTTCTTATCCCATCCATAATGAAGTAGCCAGTGAGCTAGATCGAATGGAGGCTAAAAAAATTCTTTCCTGGCTGAGTGGAGCAATGCCAGTGGTTCCAGTAGCCAAGTGGATGGGTTTGTCAGGATCTGTGGAGATACTAAGGTCACCATCAACCCTGTACTGAAAGTAGATCAAAACCCTCTGTCCAGGGGATATCTTTGCAAACTTTCTAGAGGAACATTCTTCAGTAAAGTGGACTTAGCTGAGGCTTACCTACAGATGGAATGGAAGGGCCCAATTTGTTTCTCACTATAAACACTCACAAAGGGCTTTATCGCTATAATAGGTTTATTTTTGGAGAAGCATCTGCACCTGCACTCTGGCAGAAAACTATGGACCAGGTGCTGCAAGGCTGCCCAGGCACTCATTGTTACTTGTATGACATCATTGTTACCAGTAAGGATGATGAGGAACATCTCCTAAATCTCAAGACAGTGTTAAAAAGATTAGAAGATAATGGGCTGTCAGCACGGTGCAACAAGTGTGAATTCTTTAAACCAAGCATCACTTACTGTGGTCACACCATTGATGAACAAGAATTACGTAAGTGTGCTGAGAAAATTCAAGCAGCGGTGGATGCCCCAAGGTGAAAGAACATGTCACAGTTGTGGAACTTTTTAGGATTTGTCAATTACTATAACAGGTTCTTGCCAAGCCTGCCCACTGTACTCCACTCCCTGAACTCATTACTACAGATTGGGAAGAAATAGCAATGGATAAAGCAGTGTGAGGTGGCTTTCCAAAAAGACAAAGGACCTAGTGACACGAAACGCTGTGCCACACATTATGATCCACATCATGCCTGTGATACCTTGCCTTATGGTATAAGTGCAGTCAATTCACATATTATGAGTGATGGAAGTGAATGCTCCATCGCCTTTACATCACATTCTTTTACCGCTGCAGAGAAGATTATACACAGATTGACAGAGAGATCTTGACTTTGATTTAGGGTGTAAAACATTTCAACCGGTTCTTGTTTGGGAGAGAGTTTGCCTTCATTACTGATCATCAACCACTAGTGACCATTTTCACACCGCAGAAGGTTGTTCCACTAACAGCAACAGCAATAATGTAGAGATGGGCTCTGTTTTTTGGAGAACACAATTAATTACAAGATCAAATTCAAGAGGATGACAAATCATTGAAATGCTGATGGATTGTCCTGTTACCTTTGGAAATGGAAATGTCTGAAAAATTTACAAATGAGGGCACACCCTTAATATATTCTCCCTAACACAAATCAAAACAAAATTCCTGTTACGGCACGGATAATCCAAAGGGAAACCAGGGAAGACTACATACTGTCTCAGATCTACATGGCAACACGAAATGGCTGGAATGTCCCACAGAATTTACAGTTACCCCATGTTTATCAGCTCCAGGATAAATCTGCGAATGATAAGGGTTTCTTTATGTAGGGATTCCGAGTTTTTGTACCATCCAAACTGAGATCTAAAGTGTTGTAGGATTTATATGCTAGTCATCTAGGTGTGGTCAAAAAGAAAGCATTGGCTCAAAGCTTTGTCCAGTCACCTGGGACCGATCATCAGATTGAGCAGCTTGCCATGCTCTGTTTGTGATGTCGACATGTCCAGAAGATGCCAAAAGCAGCGCCTCTCCATCCCTGGGAATGGCCTGCATTGTCCTGGCAAAGGATCCATGTGGATTTTGCCAGACCATTCATGAGCACAAATTTCTTGGGAATAGTGGATGCAGCTACAAAGTGGCCAGAAGTTTTCCCAATAGCCTCCACTACAGCCTCACACACCATTGAAGAGTTGAAAAGACTCTTTTCAAGGACTGGTGTTCCAGGATACTTACTTAGTGACAATGGGCCACAGTTGGTTGTGGAACAATTTCAGTCATTCCTGAAAATAAATGGAATAAGACATATTACATCTGCACCATATCATCCAGCTACAAATGACTTGTCAGAAAGGTTCTTTCAGAGTTGAAAGAACATACAGTGAGCAAGGTCAGCAGAATGCAGTACACTGACACTGAAACTGAAGCTCACCAAATTCCTCCTTGCATATCACAATGTAGCATACTTCATAGCCAGCCATTCACCAGTTATGCTGTTCCTGCTTCACCCCTTGTGCTCACACGCAATCTCAGAAGGAGGATGCAGGACAAACAGCTGAGACAAATTGAGAACTCTTCACACAATGCTTCACACCTGGACAAGCAGTACTGGCGAGTGATTAGAGAAGTGATCAAAAGTGGGAACTTGGAAAGATTAAGCTCAGAACTGGACCACTCTCCTGCACAGTGGACATTATGTCAGATGTCATCTGAAGACAACACATCAATCAGTTGAGGAGAGCAGATCCAACCATGGAGAAGAGACGTATCCAAAGTTGTCAGAAACTTTTCCTGCAGTTCCAGACTCAACTCCTACAACCACTGTGGAGGAGGCCTCAGAACCTGAGATTGTTTCACAGCCACAAGTCTCACCTGCCAAGAAGAGTGACCCCACCCCTTGTCAAGAAAGACATTATCCTACAAGAATAAGAAATCTTCCACAGCAATTAAATCTTTAAGCCTGAATGGAACAAATTAAAAATAGTAACTGGAGAGCAATACAATGCATATTTGAGTTGAGATGTATCCTATATTAAGTTGGAACTTGTAGCTAAGCAGGGAGGAGTGTTGTGTATTTAATATCTCATTAATAAAGTAAATATATTGTTAGATTAAGCATTCTTTGGTTAAATAATTTATTACAGGTTATATGTAAAAGTAAGTGAATGACATATGTCATTATGCCACCACATCATAAATGCACGCCTCACTTAAGTAGAAATGAAGTGTACAGTTTATCCCAGTCTCTTGTGCGTTTCTTTTGGTTAATTTCTGGAGTTACAAAACATACCAAGTTTGCTTTTAGAAGTTTTCCAATCCTCTAACTTTCCACTATTTTTTGCTATATTATATGCCCTCTCTTTTGCTTTTATTCTACATTGTCATTGTCTTACCTTGTTCTGCCTTAATGCACTGGTAATAATTTGATCTGTATGGGCAATATGTGAGACAAGTTTTTTGCTGTATCTCAGTACATGTGGCAACAATAAACTCAATTCCAATTCCTTGTGGTTCTCAATAAGAATATAATTTTAGGATTGACAGATGATGGGCTTTAAGTTCCTGGGTGCCAAGATCTCTGAGGATCTAACCCGGTCCCAACATATCGATGTAGTTATAAAGAAGGCAAGACAGCTGCAATATTTTATTAGGAGTTTGAAGAGATTTGGCATGTCAACAAACACATGCAGAAATTTCTATAGTTGTACCGTGGAGAGCATTCTGACAGGCGGCAACACTGTCTGGTATGGAGGGGCTACTGCACAGGACCAAAGGAAGCTGCAGAAGTTCGTACATCTAGTCAGCTCCATCTTGCTCATTTCCTACAAAGTACACAGGACATCTTTAGTTATGTCTCTCAGAAAGGCAGCGTCCGTTATTAAGGACCTCCAGCATCCAGGGCATATCCTTTTCTCACTGTTACCATCAGGTAGGGGGTACAGAAGCCTGAAGGCACGCACTCAGTGATTCAGGAACAGCTTCTTCCCTTCTGCTAATCCAATTTCTAAATGGACATTGAACCCTTGGACACTACCTCACTTTTTTTTAAAAAAGCAGTATTACTGTTTTTGCACTTTTAATAAAAATCTATTAAATATACATAATTAATTTACTTGTTTATTTTTATTATTATTATTTAATTTTTTCTCTCTGCTAGATTATGTATTGCATTGAACTGCTGCTGCTAAGTTAACAAATTTCACAGGTGATAATACACCTGATTCTGATTTCCTTTCTTCTGCCTCCTTCTCAAAGAATGGAGTGACATTTGAAATTTTCCAGTCCTCTGAAGCATTCCAGAATCTGTTGATTCTTGAAAGGTAATTCCTAATGCCACCACCATCTCTTCAGCTCCCTCTTTCAGAACCCCGGGGTGCAGTCCATCTGGTCCAGGTGACTTATCTACCTTCACACCTTTCAGCTTCCCAAACACCTTCTCCTTATGAATAGCAACGACACTCACTTCTGCCCCCTGACACTCTCGCATTTTTTGCATTCTGGAGAAAAGATTACTCATGGAATTACATTAGTAACAGAAGAATAACAACAAACAACAAGATACATTGGGCTTGTATGTGGTAAAAGCAAAAGGGCCAGCACTGTGGGGCCGTGATTAGCAGAGACAACTGCAGCTTGATTGGAGAGCCATCCACCATTTGCATACCACATCCCCTGCAACAGAGTCTACTGAATGTTGCCACAGCAGTGTTCAAGGATGGCATTAGAAAACTCAAACTGAAAGGCAAAATAGTTTTAAATGAATTAGCCACGCACAAGTTTTACAAAGCCCATCTAATTTCTTATCCCATCCATAATGAAGTAGCCAGTGAGCTAGATCGAATGGAGGCTAAAAAAATTCTTTCCTGGCTGAGTGGAGCAATGCCAGTGGTTCCAGTAGCCAAGTGGATGGGTTTGTCAGGATCTGTGGAGATACTAAGGTCACCATCAACCCTGTACTGAAAGTAGATCAAAACCCTCTGTCCAGGGGATATCTTTGCAAACTTTCTAGAGGAACATTCTTCAGTAAAGTGGACTTAGCTGAGGCTTACCTACAGATGGAATGGAAGGGCCCAATTTGTTTCTCACTATAAACACTCACAAAGGGCTTTATCGCTATAATAGGTTTATTTTTGGAGAAGCATCTGCACCTGCACTCTGGCAGAAAACTATGGACCAGGTGCTGCAAGGCTGCCCAGGCACTCATTGTTACTTGTATGACATCATTGTTACCAGTAAGGATGATGAGGAACATCTCCTAAATCTCAAGACAGTGTTAAAAAGATTAGAAGATAATGGGCTGTCAGCACGGTGCAACAAGTGTGAATTCTTTAAACCAAGCATCACTTACTGTGGTCACACCATTGATGAACAAGAATTACGTAAGTGTGCTGAGAAAATTCAAGCAGCGGTGGATGCCCCAAGGTGAAAGAACATGTCACAGTTGTGGAACTTTTTAGGATTTGTCAATTACTATAACAGGTTCTTGCCAAGCCTGCCCACTGTACTCCACTCCCTGAACTCATTACTACAGATTGGGAAGAAATAGCAATGGATAAAGCAGTGTGAGGTGGCTTTCCAAAAAGACAAAGGACCTAGTGACACGAAACGCTGTGCCACACATTATGATCCACATCATGCCTGTGATACCTTGCCTTATGGTATAAGTGCAGTCAATTCACATATTATGAGTGATGGAAGTGAATGCTCCATCGCCTTTACATCACATTCTTTTACCGCTGCAGAGAAGATTATACACAGATTGACAGAGAGATCTTGACTTTGATTTAGGGTGTAAAACATTTCAACCGGTTCTTGTTTGGGAGAGAGTTTGCCTTCATTACTGATCATCAACCACTAGTGACCATTTTCACACCGCAGAAGGTTGTTCCACTAACAGCAACAGCAATAATGTAGAGATGGGCTCTGTTTTTTGGAGAACACAATTAATTACAAGATCAAATTCAAGAGGATGACAAATCATTGAAATGCTGATGGATTGTCCTGTTACCTTTGGAAATGGAAATGTCTGAAAAATTTACAAATGAGGGCACACCCTTAATATATTCTCCCTAACACAAATCAAAACAAAATTCCTGTTACGGCACGGATAATCCAAAGGGAAACCAGGGAAGACTACATACTGTCTCAGATCTACATGGCAACACGAAATGGCTGGAATGTCCCACAGAATTTACAGTTACCCCATGTTTATCAGCTCCAGGATAAATCTGCGAATGATAAGGGTTTCTTTATGTAGGGATTCCGAGTTTTTGTACCATCCAAACTGAGATCTAAAGTGTTGTAGGATTTATATGCTAGTCATCTAGGTGTGGTCAAAAAGAAAGCATTGGCTCAAAGCTTTGTCCAGTCACCTGGGACCGATCATCAGATTGAGCAGCTTGCCATGCTCTGTTTGTGATGTCGACATGTCCAGAAGATGCCAAAAGCAGCGCCTCTCCATCCCTGGGAATGGCCTGCATTGTCCTGGCAAAGGATCCATGTGGATTTTGCCAGACCATTCATGAGCACAAATTTCTTGGGAATAGTGGATGCAGCTACAAAGTGGCCAGAAGTTTTCCCAATAGCCTCCACTACAGCCTCACACACCATTGAAGAGTTGAAAAGACTCTTTTCAAGGACTGGTGTTCCAGGATACTTACTTAGTGACAATGGGCCACAGTTGGTTGTGGAACAATTTCAGTCATTCCTGAAAATAAATGGAATAAGACATATTACATCTGCACCATATCATCCAGCTACAAATGACTTGTCAGAAAGGTTCTTTCAGAGTTGAAAGAACATACAGTGAGCAAGGTCAGCAGAATGCAGTACACTGACACTGAAACTGAAGCTCACCAAATTCCTCCTTGCATATCACAATGTAGCATACTTCATAGCCAGCCATTCACCAGTTATGCTGTTCCTGCTTCACCCCTTGTGCTCACACGCAATCTCAGAAGGAGGATGCAGGACAAACAGCTGAGACAAATTGAGAACTCTTCACACAATGCTTCACACCTGGACAAGCAGTACTGGCGAGTGATTAGAGAAGTGATCAAAAGTGGGAACTTGGAAAGATTAAGCTCAGAACTGGACCACTCTCCTGCACAGTGGACATTATGTCAGATGTCATCTGAAGACAACACATCAATCAGTTGAGGAGAGCAGATCCAACCATGGAGAAGAGACGTATCCAAAGTTGTCAGAAACTTTTCCTGCAGTTCCAGACTCAACTCCTACAACCACTGTGGAGGAGGCCTCAGAACCTGAGATTGTTTCACAGCCACAAGTCTCACCTGCCAAGAAGAGTGACCCCACCCCTTGTCAAGAAAGACATTATCCTACAAGAATAAGAAATCTTCCACAGCAATTAAATCTTTAAGCCTGAATGGAACAAATTAAAAATAGTAACTGGAGAGCAATACAATGCATATTTGAGTTGAGATGTATCCTATATTAAGTTGGAACTTGTAGCTAAGCAGGGAGGAGTGTTGTGTATTTAATATCTCATTAATAAAGTAAATATATTGTTAGATTAAGCATTCTTTGGTTAAATAATTTATTACAGGTTATATGTAAAAGTAAGTGAATGACATATGTCATTATGCCACCACATCATAAATGCACGCCTCACTTAAGTAGAAATGAAGTGTACAGTTTATCCCAGTCTCTTGTGCGTTTCTTTTGGTTAATTTCTGGAGTTACAAAACATACCAAGTTTGCTTTTAGAAGTTTTCCAATCCTCTAACTTTCCACTATTTTTTGCTATATTATATGCCCTCTCTTTTGCTTTTATTCTACATTGTCATTGTCTTACCTTGTTCTGCCTTAATGCACTGGTAATAATTTGATCTGTATGGGCAATATGTGAGACAAGTTTTTTGCTGTATCTCAGTACATGTGGCAACAATAAACTCAATTCCAATTCCTTGTGGTTCTCAATAAGAATATAATTTTAGGATTGACAGATGATGGGCTTTAAGTTCCTGGGTGCCAAGATCTCTGAGGATCTAACCCGGTCCCAACATATCGATGTAGTTATAAAGAAGGCAAGACAGCTGCAATATTTTATTAGGAGTTTGAAGAGATTTGGCATGTCAACAAACACATGCAGAAATTTCTATAGTTGTACCGTGGAGAGCATTCTGACAGGCGGCAACACTGTCTGGTATGGAGGGGCTACTGCACAGGACCAAAGGAAGCTGCAGAAGTTCGTACATCTAGTCAGCTCCATCTTGCTCATTTCCTACAAAGTACACAGGACATCTTTAGTTATGTCTCTCAGAAAGGCAGCGTCCGTTATTAAGGACCTCCAGCATCCAGGGCATATCCTTTTCTCACTGTTACCATCAGGTAGGGGGTACAGAAGCCTGAAGGCACGCACTCAGTGATTCAGGAACAGCTTCTTCCCTTCTGCTAATCCAATTTCTAAATGGACATTGAAACCTTGGACACTACCTCACTTTTTTTAATATATAGTTTTTGCACGTTTTTAAAAAATCTATTCAATATACGTAATTGATTTACTTGTTTATTTATTATATTATGTTTTTTTTCTCTCTGCTAGATTATGAATTGCATTGAACTGCTGCTGCTAATTTAACAAATTTCATGTCACATGCCGGTGATAATAAACCTGGTTCTGATCCTGAAGTTACTCCCTGCACCATCAATGACATAGTACTGAAGCAATGTTAACAGGTTGGCTGTCCATTAAATCTACTGCCTAATTTTCCTTTCATTAACTTGATTAGAGGAGCATATTTGGTACTAATTTTCTTTGAGTACTTGGGAAAGAAACGATCCTACTTTGAAATTAGTTGACATGATTCCTGTAAAGAGCATCTTGAGATTTTGGTAAATGAGATAGGAGACTCACTCTCTCACTTTTCTCCCCCCTACCACCATTCTGCCTCAAACATCCTCTCCTGCTCTCCCCCTCAAGATCCCTCACCCCTATCCTCTTCCTCTCAACCCCTGCTCCCCCACTGTCCTCATCTGCCCTTGGCCTCACTCTCCCCTGCCTCCTCTCCTTCTCCATCTCCTCCTCCACCCACTCTCTCTCTCTGCCCCTCTCCCTGCTCTCGCCTCCCCCTCCACTTTTAGTAACACTTTTATCAGTCTCACATGATTTTGAGCCATTCATTACAATACTGTGGAAATATTGTCCTCGGGCCAAAATGGATTGATGGACATCAGTAAAGATAGAACCTGATTTTTACCCGGGAGGCATCTGTATAGAATGAATAAAAGAATTAATGTACCTGGTTTGAAAATTGGTGTGATATTAAATAGCATAATAGTACTGCAGTATTGCATTAGTCATTCTCCTGCTGGTGAAACAGAATACTGGGAAACTTGTAAATTACCTGCAAATGAGCAATGCTGGGAAAATTAGTCCTTGAACATGAACTGATGTTTCAGAATGATGGCATTTGTTCAGCATTGTTTCTGTGCTGAGCATTGAAAGTATAAATAATTAGGAAAAATGTTGTGACTGGGTCAGAATTATGTGTCTGAGAGTGATATTAGTGCCATAAATTCTTGGTAATTGGAGTGGAAGGGAAATTATTTGATGAAACATGTCCACTGTTTAAATTTACATGCAAATATCTTCTCTGGTGATATTATTAAATCTTCAAAGGGAAATGTGTCTTGTTTCGAACTTGAGGGAGCTGGCTTGCATTTTCAAAGGGCCCCTTTGGCCCTTCACCCAAATGGGAGTAATTCACATGATCAAAATCAATCCAATTACTTGCTGATCCTCACTGTTTAAGTTGAACAGGAGACATACAGGTAATAACCTTCTTATCAGTCCATTGTCTACTGCTGTGATAAGGCCATACTCAGGTTGCAAGAGCAACACCTTATATTCTGTCTGGGTAGCCTCCAACCCGATGGCATGAACATTGATTTCTTGAACTTCCAGTAATTGCCCTCCCTCTCCTTCAACATCCCCCCATTCCCATTTACCACTCTCACCTTACCTCCTTACCTGCCCATCTCCTCCTTCTGGTGTTCTTCCCCCTTTCCTTTCTTCCATGGCCTCTACCCTCTCCTACCAGATACCCCCTTCTCCACCCCTTTATCTCTTTCACCAATCAACTTCCTAGCTCTTTGTTTCACCCTCCCCCCTCCCAGTTTCACCTACAATATCACCTACTACTTCTTTCTCCTCTGCCCCTCCCCATACATCCTTACTCTGACTTCTCATCTCTTTTTCCAGTCCTGGTGAAGGGTTTCAGCCTAAGATGGCAATTGAGTACCCACTTCCATAGATGCTGCCAGGCCTGCTGAGTTCCTGCGGCATGTTGTGTGTATTACTTTGGTTTCCAGGATCTGCAAATTTTCTCTTGTTTGTGATATAACCTTCTTTATCTTGTTTTAAGGTAGAATTTATTCTTCTCCTGACCATGGTTGCCAGAGCTATCAGAAGAGATTCGGAGGTAGATCTAGCCTTGTCACGGGACTCCATGATGTTTCAGTCAGAATGGCACGAGGGTTAGGCGCTTGCAATGCGTGTGTAAAATTCACACCTCTGTTTGCTTCTGATTATATTGTGGATAGATTAATTTAGAATAATGAGGGATTCTACCAGTGATCTTCCCATCATAAGCTGAACCAATCCTTCCCAACACAGATGTTCTTTCTTCCTTTATCCTAATCTGAACAACATGAATTCTCCATCAAAGGTACTAATATACTTCCACAGCCGTGTCATTCCCCCATCTCCATTCCTGCCTCAAGTCATCTGCTCCTGAAGCCCTCAATATTTGTTAGTTTCATATGAGACTGTTCTGTTAGTTCCCTAGCCACTCTCCCACAGTACATCCCTCTGTAAATGAGCTCATTTAAAATACCACTGCCCATGTCGTAACCACTATTTTTGAAATGATCTGTATGGAAGACCTACACATCTAAGTTTTTTACTGTATTTTGGAAAAGGTGACAATAATATACTGATCCCATCACTCCTACACCTTATGAACAATAAAGACTCCCAGTGCGATGAATCTGTGTTTTTAAATCCTCAACTTTCTTTCCTTTGAATCCACTATGGCTTGACCCTCCCTATCGTCTGAAATCTCCTTCAGTATTCTAACCCTCCGAGTACTTTGCTCCGATGTTACATTTACTCCATTTTCATTACCTTACCATCAGTGGTCAAGTTTATAGCTGCTTTGGTCTGTTTCTAGAATACCCTCCCTAAAGTTCAAGACCTCCTCTCCTCCACAGTTCTATGTAAATTATCTCTTTCATAAATCTTTTGTTGGTTGCAATATTTTTCCCATAATTAACCCAATATTAAAGTGGTTTAATAATCTCTCTAATTAAATAGTTCCGTTTAATATCAGATAATTAATACGATATATAAACTGAATTTCTCGTTCTACGTAGACAAGCACAAAAACAGAAGTGTACCCCAAAGCCCCCTTCTCCCCCCTCCCACACACAAACAAGCAGCAAAGCATCAACTCTTCCCCCCCCCCACTTATTACAGCAATAAAGCATCAGCACCACCACCCAGCAAGCAAGCAATAGCAAAGCCTGCAATGATCTGCATTATCGAGAAACAAATTGTTCACCAGACCAATCTGACAGGCCACAGGGTCTCTCTCTTCCCCCCCCCAATAAAAGGCCAGAGAGGGGTCACACAGTGAGATGGGAGACCAACAAAAACAAACAAATCACTGATATATGGTGCTAAAGTCTGCCGCGTCACCTCTTTCCAGGCATCTTAAGGGCATTTGATAGTATTCAAGACTGTAAAATTAACGCAGGTAAGAGGTAGGCCAGGTCATATGATTTCATGGAAGAAGGGAGTAGATCAGTGAGGAGCTTAGGGATTGCTCTGGACACATACTGATTGGAAAAGTTTGCCCAGATCATCAGAGGCAAAAGCAGGAATGACATTTGAAGGTAGCAATGAGATCAGAGTTGATAGTATTATTGAAAGGAAGATGCTGAAGCAGTGAGGAGCTGAATTGGTGGAAGAGATGTTGCTTGGGATTTTCTGATTATTAGGGCTGTCTTACATATGGAAAGTGTAACAGTGCTGGTGAACTGAGGGCAAGTACTCCAGGTTCACATGTAGTGCTGGAATGGATCTCATGTAATAGGACAAGCTGTCTCTTCTCCTTTCATCTGCCTTGCAAACCCAAGGAATCCCAGCCCATAGGCAGTCAATTAGTCATATTACCCATTACCTGTTCAGCATGTTCAGGTTTCAGAGGAATCCATTTGACACCCTATTAGGGACATTACGATGCATAGCAGATGGCTGAGAGGAGCTAATTAGTGAGTTTTTTCCAGGCTCATTGGAATATGAAAAGCATTCAGTTTAACTTATGATCGTACGGAGAGGAGGAATGAGAAGGGGAAAAAAACGTAATGTGCCATGTTTAGATTTTCTTTGAGTAAAACCACTTACAGATTTCCTCCTGTGTTGGTATCAGATCTGCCTGGCTTCATTCCCTGTCAAATCAGCCATTAATCCTTTTCTTCTCCCTGTGCTTAACTAAGACCATGTCTACCAGAAAGTGGCAGTCTGGTGAAAATGTGGAATATTATTTAAATTCAGATTCTTACTTTATTGCATCGAGCTGATACTCTGCTCATCAATTAGGTAGTAGCAGCAAGATGTTGCTCTGGATTTCCAGCATCTATAGAATCTCTTGTCTCAATATAATATCACTATCTTTTGTTCAATTCTAAAGCTTTGGTCAGCTGGGATTATGACTATTGTAATTAGTTTCAGCCCAATTCTTTGGTTGTTTGTAATTCTTCAAAAAAAAACTATTTGTGAAGCACAGAATAGTTAGAGCAAGAAATGGACATGTTGAATCCATTTCGGCTGTACATAATAATAAGCCAGCTGGTCCCACTTCAATTACTCTCTTCCTGGAAGTTTGGAAATTCTTCCCCTTTCAGTTATTTGTCCAACTATCCATTGAAAGGTACAACTGAATCTTCCAACTTTCAAGTGCATTCCAGACCCTGATTATTCATTAGATAGATAGATAGATAGATAGATAGATAGATACTTTATTCATCCCCATGGGGAAATTCAACTTTTTTCCAATGTCCCATACACTTGTTGTAGCAAAACTAATTACATACAATACTTAACTCAGTAAAAAAAAATATGATATGCATCTAAATCACCATCTCAAAAAGCATTAATAATAGCTTTAAAAAGTTCTTAAGTCCTGGCGGTAGAATTGTAAAGCCTAATGGCATTGGGGAGTATTGACCTCTTCATCCTGTCTGAGGAGCATTGCA
The DNA here is from genome assembly GCF_048418815.1 of Hemitrygon akajei. Classification (NCBI taxonomy): domain Eukaryota; kingdom Metazoa; phylum Chordata; class Chondrichthyes; order Myliobatiformes; family Dasyatidae; genus Hemitrygon; species Hemitrygon akajei. The sequence goes on from NC_133143.1 coordinate 30,306,999, forward strand.
TCGATAGTAACCTGTCGCTGAAACTGCTTCTCTGTCTCTGGATGGTGCTACGTAGAGGATGTTCAGAGTTATCCATAATTGACCGTAGCCTACTCAGCGCCCTTCGCTCAGCTACCGATGTTAAACTCTCCAGTACTTTGCCCACGACAGAGCCCGCCTTCCTTACCAGCTTATTAAGACGTAAGGCGTCCCTCTTCTTAATGCTTCCTCCCCAACACGCCACCACAAAGAAGAGGTGTTGAAGTATTGGTTCTTTGCTAGTTAGGTTCATCTTATGCCCCCTCATTCTTGACTGATTTGCCAAGGAACTCTTTCCCTCTGTCCACACTCTTCTG